>NC_065587.1:49666085-49972335 GCF_024542745.1 Macaca thibetana thibetana
AGCAAAGGGGAGATACCAGCAAAGGACTATCTAGTTGCACTCAGACCTCCTGGATTCAAATCTTAGACTTAGGCCCTCTGTGCCTCAGTTTCCCCAACTGTCAACTGGAAATAATAGCAAGGCCAACCTCATCTGGTTACTGTGAGGATTAAATCCATCATCTAATGAGAAGCTTCCTGAAGGTACATAGTAGGCTCTTTCCTGCCTCCCCTGGATGTTGGTGGATCCTCCCTTCCCTGAGTCAGTGGAAGGTGGGGAGGCCGGGATGTGTCCCACCTTGTGGAGTGGGGGCTGACTCTGTGCCCCCATCATCTCCCTCACCCACACAGGCTTCTGGGAAGCTGCAGCTGGTCCCCAGGCTGCGCCGACCCCTGGACTGGGTCCCCAGGATCAGCACCCCCAACTCCACACCTCCAAAGACAAATGCAGACACAACTCAAGGCCTGTAGTGTGGCTGGTTGCTTTGCAATTATTAATAATTTCTTCCCTCCATCCCTCCTGCAGACCTGCTTAACCAGTCTCCCCACCAGCACGGAGCAGGCCTGACATTTGAACCAACTATTATTCTCTCTCCCTTCAGGGAGAAGCCAGGAGGGAATGTGGGCCTGTGTCTTGACGCAGGGCGGGGAGAGGCGGAGGCCGCCCACAGGTCCCCCTTTCAGTCCTGGGTGCAGCATCCAAGCGCCGCCGTCCCCCGCAGCAACGGGCTCATTGCCCCTTTCCTGAAGACCAGGAGAGAGGGAGAGAGAGGGAGGTGGGTTAAGCCCCTGCCAAGCAACAGACAGGTTGGAAAATCCTCTTGTGCAGAGGCAGGAGTGGACAGTGGTTGAGTCAAACTCGAGGTCTGGATTCCTGTCCTGGCTCTGCCCTTTCCTCGCTGTGTGGCCTTGAACAAGTTGTTTCACCTTTCTGAACCTCCATTTTCTCATCCGCCAAATGGAGTGATGAATTCCCACACTGCAGAATCCATGAGGTTTAAAAAGCCCCAGGCCCAGTGCCCAATAGGGTACATGGGAGAACAGTTCTCTGGGTCCAGAGGCTACTCACACAGGAAGCCAGAGGGGCTGGGCCAAAGTGACAGCCAGCACTGCGCTGAAGACAGAGTCCCTAGGCCTCCAGGGCACAAAGCCTAGAGGGCCAGTTCCATCTCCAACTACATCCAAAACCGGTCAGTGGGGACAGGCCAGGGTACATGCCCCCCTAATTGCTCCCTGGCTCCATTCGTACCACGTGTAGCTCCTCCCAGCGACTTAGGGAGTCCTGCAGCACCAGCACACCCAGCCAGACCCAGAAAGACTGATGCTGCCCCAGTGCCCACCCTGGCTGGAGGGAGAGGGCAGCTCAGGCCGATGAGTCCTGGAGCGATGGGGAACAACTAAGGGCCTCTGAGCAGGAGCGGGACCTGAGCTGAGAAGGTCGAAAGGTCAAGATCTAGCATTTGGGACCTCACCCTCTATCCCTTTGACCCTTGTGGGATAGTAGAATGGCCAAGAGCCCAAGTTGCCTGGGTTCAAACCCCGGCTTCGATATTTTTAGCTGTGTTGCCGTGAGCAAATTACTGGGCTTTTCTGAACCTCAACTAACCTATCTGTAAAATGGGAGTAGTAATAGCCTACAACTGTGAAGAGCTGAAATGCAGCAATGACTTGTAAAGTATGTAGCACAGCGCCTGGCACTTAGTAGGTATTCAGTAAGTGGATGTTGGTAGGAGTTTCTGCATCTACCAGGTAGTTTCACTCATCATGCAGTTTCCTCTGTTTGGCAAGCCCATCTCCATACTTCTCCTCATAGGAACTCCTATACATCCCTTAAGGCCCTGCCCAAATAGTCCCTCCTCTGAGGAGCCATCACTAACTCCTTACTTAAACACATACAGGAAGCCCTTTCTTCTGGGCTCCCTGCCACCACATACTCCTCCCACAGCCTGGCCACACTGTCGGCAGATGAGCTGATGCCCGTGGGGCTCACCAGCAGATTACCAGTGCCTGCCCGGCGTGGAGAGCTGTGAATGAAAAGCTCCCCTCGCCTTACTCAACTAAAAACAGAACACAAAAATACCCACAGATGTGGAAAGAGCTTATAGTCTCCAGCCAAATTTTCAAAATTTTCTCAGGCCACCACCAGAGCAAAGGACAGTGCGGATCCCAATATGTAGAATTCAGGGTTGAAAATTCCTTTAATCAAATGAGTCATAGATTTTAACAGGGAAGGGGGCAGAATAGCATGTGGCTAGGTAAGAAGACTGAGGCAGCCCTGTGTGCTGATCTAGAATAGTCTCCAGGATAAGTTGTCAAGTAATTAAAAAAAAAAAAATGAGGAGCGGAACACTGTAAGAAACATATTGGCTACCATTTGTGTGACAGGATGGGAGGGAGGCAAGGACAACATAGATATTTGTGTGTATGTACATAAATTAACTCTGGCCAAAATAGCAGGTTAACAGTGGCTGCCTCTAAGGAGGGGGAGTCAGAGGCTGGGGGAAGGGGAGAGTGAGGACTTGCCTTTCATTCCATACCCCTTTCTACTTTTGGATTTTGTAGCGTTTGCTCACCACAGCTATTCAAAAATTAGCACATAAGCACATGTTTAGGGCATTGGAATTCACATACTCCAGCAGCAGGCCCTACCTGATTCAGAAACACTCCTCAGCACCCCTGACAGGCTATCCTCCTTTGAATGCTCCCAGTGATGAGGAGCTCAGTACTTTACCTGCCAGCTAACCCATCCAAAGGGTAGCTTGGAAGGGTGGGTTTGGGCTCAGTGACGGGAAGCAGAAATGTGCTTCTGGAGTCACACACAGGTGCCTCTTTCTTGCCCCTGACAGTGGGCAGAGAAGTGACTTCCTGGCTAGGAACCCACTCAGAGGGCCTGCCTGTTCCTGGGCCCAGGTGGGAGGTGGGCAGGAAGGTAGGGTGTGCTCTCCTCTGACTCAGGCCCCACGGGTGCCCGGAGCACAGCCAGCTTCCCAGGACACAGTGCTGTGACTCAGGGCCACACAGCAGGGCCAACCCAGGTGGCAGCTGGCGGGCCACCAGCACACCCGCACCCTTCCCAGCCTCAATCCCCAGCAGGGCCTCTGTTGCCAGCACAAACCACCTTGCTCACCGCTGTCCCCATCCACAGAGGACAGGATGGGGAGATGAAGACCCTGGCACCAGACAGCCTGGGTTCAAATCCCACCTCTGCCATTTGCTGGCTGAATGGGCCAGTGAACCTGAGCCTCAGTTTCTCCATCCGTACAAGGGGTGAGCCATGCTGCCTCGTCTTCCTCATAGGGTTGCCATGAAGATGCTGAGTTCATCCGAGAAAGGGTCCTGGATCAGCCCGGGCAGAGTCTTATGCAAACGTAAGCCATTATTATTGTGGGTGCCCAGACAGACGTGGGGGTCACTGACATCGGAGCCTTGAAGGAAGCTTGGGCGCCTCCGCTCACCCCACTGGCCTGGTCAGCAGGCCCAGGAGGAGCAGGCCTCCTGGGGCACCTGGCCTTGGGAAGGTTCAGGGACTCTAGGTCCCCCTGCCAGGTTATGAGCTCCATGAGAACAGACGTTTTTCCCTGTCTCACTAGTGTGGCCCCAGTGCCTGGTCCTGGTGCCTGGGATAACGGCTGGCACACAGGCAGGGTGAGCTTCACAGACGTGCGACGCATGCCTTCTCACAGGGCCCCATGCTTGGATTAATGCTGTTACCTCTTGAAATTCTTAATTTTGAACAAGGATTGTCATGTTTAATTTTGCACATGACCCTGAACATTCTATAGCTGGTCCTGTACAGAGTTGACACACAGTACACCTTTTGGAATGAACGAATGAATGAATGAATGAATGCCACGCTGAAGTGTCATTTCTCTCATTTTACCTCTGAGGATCATGGACTCTAAGCCCCGTTTTACAGATGGGGCTGAACAGACTCACCCAAGATCATCCAGCAGGAATTCAAACCCAGGCTTGTCAGGCCCCAAAGCCCCAGGTCCCGTGGCCTCCTCCAGCATGTCAGGGGCAGCTGATCTGTGCCTGGGGAAGCCACAGAGCAGTGGAGCTCAGGGCAGTGAGGCCGAACAGCAAGCTCTACCCTGCTATCAGGGTTGCTCTGCTTTCCTTTTCTCAGCCAGGGAAACTGAGGCCCAGCTCAGGGTAGCACAGGCCAGCTTGGCAAGGGTGCCTGCCCGGGAGGCGTCCTGGCTGGGTGCCTGGACAGGGGGCGGGGGCCTCTGTGAATCGCTCCTCAGTCCCCGCCGACCACAAGCGGGTTGGGTGAAAGGCGGCTGCTCCCCGCCCGCTTCCCCGCCAACGTGGGCCCGAACAATGGGCCTTTGTGCCCGACGTGGGCGGGTTGTCAAGGTGCGCAGCCCTGGCCCTGGGCCCTGGCCTCGGCCTCCGTGAGGGCAGAGGGGCCAGGACAGGGGGTCTGCGGGGGCCGGGAAACCCAGCAGAAGAGAGAGCAGGTCTAAGACTCTCACAACAAACGAAGGCCAAGGCACAGGGAAAGAGCAATAGGCACCCAGGGTCACACAGCACAAGGACATCAGCGGCAAGTTGGGAACCCAGGACTCCAGCCTCCCTCTCACTGTGGCCTGAGTGTCCCCGCTGCAGCAAGGGGCTCCGGCATCCCTGAAGCTAAAACTTCCCCTCAGGAGGTCAGCAGGGCCAGAATCATTCCTCTTCTCCCTTCTTACACTCCCACACCATGGCTTCCTTCCTCAGGGGCCCAGCCCAGATGGCATCAGTCACAACACTGCTGGGAAAATGTCTCCCATTCACAGGTCCCTCCTGACCAGCTCTTCTCCCCAACAAGATCGTGTACCCCTTGGGAAGTCACCTGGTCAGGTAGGCACTGCCATGAGCCCATGTTCCAGGAGAGAACTGAGGCTCCCAGCTGGGCAGGACTCACTCGAGGTCTACACCCCGAATGCAGATGACCCTCACCTCTGTCCTGTGTGGGAGCCACAGGAGGAAGGTGGGGACAAAAGACCAATTCCTGCTGTTTAGCCACCCACCCTCTGGTGGGAAAGGCAGAGAAGTCAACCACAATGGTAATAATAACAAGAGGCTACCAGGTATTGAGCATCTGGTGAGTGCTTTATGTCCAGAATCTCATTTCATCGTCACAAAATTGCTGGGAGGCAGGTACTATTATTGTCCCCATTTTACAGATGAGGAAACTGAGGTTCAGGTGAAACAACTTGCCCAAGGTCAATCAGTTAATAAAGGGGTTCGAATCCTATCCAGGTTCACTGAATGTCTGTGCTCACTCAACACTCACAACCTTCTTCTCAGGCAGGGTTGATGTCCCCAAATTACAGATGAGGAAACTAAGGCTCCAAGCAGCAAAGTCACATGCCCAAGGTCACACAGCTAGGAGGTGGGAGCAGGGATTTAAACCTGGGCTTCTGGCCTCCAAGGTCCCTGTCTTATTTCTTTCTTCCCCCACCTCAACCAAGTTCCCTAAATGTCCCTTGAAACCATCTGTGCCACCAGCCCCTCGTCCCCATCTCCCACCATGATAGACCAAATGTCCACCCTGCACCTCGGCCCGTCCTAGCTGGCCTCACTCAACACATAACAGATACTCATGAAAAGCCAGAAAGAGAGTCCCAGTCAGGAATAAGCTAAATGTCTGGGAGCAGGAGCCTGAGGAAGAGCACTGTGGTCTGTCCCCATGACAAAGCTCACAGGGACAACCAGTAGAGCACCCAAACAGCTCCGCCAACGGGGACGGAGCTCCCGAACAGAACATCAGGCGGAAGAAAAGCAGGATGCAGAAGCAAATGTACAAGGGACGCCATCTGTACAACTCCACCCACAACCCAAAGCAGCTCCCCGAATCCCTCAGGGATTCCATGTGTGTGTGTGAGTGTGCGTGTGCGTGTGTGTGTGTGTGTGTAAAATTCTAAAGATGTCCTACAACCGCTTTGGGAAACTGGCCATACCTACAAAAACCAAACATGTGCATATCTCATCATCTAGCAATTCCATTCCTGCATATAGACTAAGGGAAATGCCTGCTTATGTCTACTGTCGGATGTGTAAGAGAAGGTTCACAGCAGCACTATTCAAAATAGTGGAAACAGGAAACAATGCCCATCTCCGTTGATCATAGGGTAATTCAACAAACTGTGGTCTACTTAAACAATGGAATACTCCACAGCCGTGAAAAGAGACACAAAACTTGGATAGACCTCGTTGGATGAGGTTAAGTTTAAGTGTCTGATACAAAAGAGCACAGACTGAATGGGCTCACTTATATGAAGTTCAATAATAGGCAAAACCAATCTATCATGATAGGAATCAGACCAGTAGTTACCTTTGAAGGGAGCCCCTGGAGGCTACGAACGTTCTTCATCTTGATCTGGTGTGATCCCATGACCATCAAACTACAATTAAGATTTGTGTGTTTCAAGGTCAGGAGATGGAGACCATCCTGGCTACCACGGTGAAACCCTGTCTCTACTAAAAAAAAAACAACAAATTAGCTGGGCATGGTGGCACGGGCCTGTAGTGCCAGCTACTCAGGAGGCTGAGGCAGAAGAATCGCTTGAATCTGGGAGGCGGAGGTTGCAGTGAGCCAAAATCGCGCCACTGCACTCTAGCCTGGGTGACGGAGCAAGACTCCGTTTCAAAAAAAAAAAAAAAAATTTTGTGTTTTACTGTGTGCATTTTACACCTTCATCATACCAGGTGGATACCTTCATCAAACCAACAAGAGAAGGATGAAGAAACACAGGGGAATCGTGAGCATCAAATCCAGGCTGCACTGACTGGGTTTTATTTTTTGTTTATTTTTTTTGGGTTTTGTTTTGTTTTGTTTTTTGAGATGGAGTCTTGCTCTGTCACCCAGACTGGAGTGCGGTGATGCAATCTCGGCTCACAGGTTGCAGTGACTTCTAAGAGAGATCCCTTTGGGCAGGGATATCGGGGGATCCCCTATATTGGGGTGTTTCCTTTTAAGGAAGAAAAGAACACAGAAGAACATACGTTTCCACGCAGTTGAGTGATAGCTGCGTGGAAGCTTCTGTTCTTATCCTTTAAACTTTTTTGAATATGTAAAATATTAAAAATGTTGAGAATCAAACCAGAAATAAAGCCCATTTCCAAGGTTTCTCTTGCTCCAGAGCTCACAGTGGCTTCCTTCTGCCTCCCGGCTGAGGCCACCCTCCTTTGCATGCCATTCGAGGTCTCATCCTGGGCCTCAACCCGTCTTTCCAGCCTCTCACTCACCCGTCCCCACCAGCCAGGCTGGTCTCCTCACTCTTCCCCTAACACGCCTTAAACATTCCCATCTCCACGCCTTTCCTCCCACCTGGAATGCCCTCCCCATTCCTGTCTACTTGCTCTGTGCCAGGCACCGTGCCCAGTGCTGTAGGCTATTAACTCCTGAAATCAGGGACTCAGCCATGGGGAAACTGGGGCATCGCTTGCAACCACAAATAATCTCCATCGTCACCCCCCAAAGCCACTCAAGTAATCCAAGTAGAAAGAGTAGTGCTGCTAAGCCCACAATTTCAAGACAAACCACCCCACAGCCCAACCATCCCCTAAGACCCTCCAGTATAGAAATTCTGGCCCACCACTGGATTTAAAACTCACTCATCTCTTGGGATTGTGTCTTTAACATTCCCATTTTACCCAGGGGGAAACTAAGGCTTAGAGAGGGTAAGTAACTTGCTTGAGACACTCAGCAAAGAAAGACTGTCTTTCTCCTAAGATCTTTTCCTCCTCCAAGATCTTCCAATCATGACTGACCCCCAAGTTTGTCCCGGCCTCAGGGCCTTTGCACTTGCAGTTCCCTCTGCCTGGAATGTCCTTCTCCCAACTATTCCCAGGCCCAGCTCCTTCTTACCATTCTAGTCTCTAAATTCAGGCCAGAGTCGTCCTCCCAGATCCCCACCCTCATCCCCAGTGTGAAGCAGCCCCACACCTGTCTTTCTCTATCACACGACGACAACTTAGCACTATCCACAACTGTTCTGCATGTTTCTTCACTCATATCCACACCATCTGTCACACGCACACCCTCTTAGAACATAAGCACCAAAGGCAGGGATTGTGTCTATCTTGTTCAGTGCTGTGTCCCAGGGCCTGGTGTCGTAGGTGCTTAGTAAAAGAGTTGGAAGAACACAAATCACTGGCTGTGCCTTCCCAGGGCCACGCAGTGAGGAAAGGACAGAGAAGGGGATCAGTGACCAGCTCCGGCCAGATCTCCACTGAATCACTCAGCTCTGTTTAGGTCCAAGGCTGCATGGGGTCCAAAGAAACAGGAAAGAGGCCAGGCGTGGTGGCTCATGCCTGTAATCCCAGCACTTTGGGAGGCCAAGGCAAGTGGATCACTTGAGGTCAGGAGTTCGAGACCAGCCTGGTCAACGTGGCGAAACCCCATCTCCAGTGAAGGTACAAAAATTAGCTGGTGTGGTGGTGCAGATCTATGGTACCAGCTACTCAGCAGGCTGAGGCAGGAGAATCACTTGAATGTGGGGGTCAGAGGTTGCAGTGAGTCAAGATTGCACTATTGTACTCTAGCCTGGGTGACAGAATGAGACTCTGTCTCAAAGAAAAAAACAAAAAACAACAACAACAACAAAAAACAAAAAAACAGGAAAGAGAGGCAACCCCCATGTGGGTCCTGCAGCCCTGCAGCTCCAAGCCGCTACCCACCAAACGGGCTGGAAAAGCCCCACAACCCACCAAAAACATATTTTTTGGTCACTATTTTTGAGTTTTTATAATAGTATAGTTTTGCTTTTCTAGAATTGTTAATTTTTAGCTTGCAGTTTTATCGTTGTAGTTAGCTCCATTTTTCCCGATGTTTAGTATTTTCACAGATGCTTGCAAAGCTCCTATGGCCAGGTGGAAATGAGGACAAAGACACTGAGAGACAGGAAGAAGGAGACCAAGACAGAGGAAGCGTGCGGTGGCGGAACAGAGAGAAATAAGCGGATATGAAGAGACAACAGGGCTGAAGAGACATGGGGAGAGTGACAGTGACAGAGACAGAGAGAGCAGAAACCAAAACTCAGATAGATCTGACTCCCACATCGCCTTCCATAACGTGAGCCTCCATAACCATCAAAATCACAGAGTTGAGTGAGCATTTGCTAAGTGCGGGCACTGTGCTGAACGCTTTTCTGTGAATGATCATGCTTGATTCTCACAACCAACCTGTGAGAGGAGGGAGCCTCTCATTCCTTGTTTTAAAAATGAAAAAACCGAGGCACAGAGGTTGGCCAGCATGCCTTCCACCACACAGCCAGCAGGCGGTAAAGCCCGGTGTGACCTCAGGCCTGCCCCAGACCCAACGCTGAGCCATTCTCTCCAGTCTTGGGGTGTCTAGGTTTGTTTTAGGGCAGCTCTTCTCAATTTCAGCTATGCTGGCGAATCCCTTGGGGACTTGTAAAAATGTCAATCCTAGGCCGGGTGCTGTGGCTCATGCCTGTAATCCCAGCACTATGGAAGGCTGAGGCAGGTGGATCACTAGAGATCAGGAATTTGAGACCAGCCTGGCCAACATGGCGAAACCCTGTCTCTATTAAAAATACAAAAATTAGCTGGGGATGGTGACGTGCACGTGTGATCCCAGTTACTCAGGAGGCTGAGGCAGGAGAATCACTTGAACCAGAAGGCAGAGGTTGCAGTGAGCAGAGATCACGCCACTGCACTCCAGCCTGGGCAACAGAGGCAGACCCCATCTCAAAAAAAGAAGGAAGGAAGGAAGGAAGGAAGGAAGGAAGGAAGGAGGGAGGGAGGGAGGGAGGGAGGGAGGGAGGGAGGGAGGGAGGGAGGGAGGGAGGGAGGGAAGGGAGGGAAGGAAGGAAGGAAGGAAGGAAGGAAGGAAGGAAGGAAGGAAGGAGGGAAGGAGGGAAGGAAGGAGGGAAGGAGGGAGGGAAGGAGGGAGGGAAAGAAGGAAGGAAGGAAGGAAGGAAGGAAGGAAGGAAGGAAAGAAAGAAAGAAAGAAAGAAAGAAAGAAAGAAAGAAAGAAAGAAAGAAAGAAAGAAAGAAAGAAAGAAAGAAAGAAAGAAAGAAAGAAAACGTTGATCCTGATTTAACAGGGTTTGGGGTGGGGAGGACCCAGACCCTGAATTTCTAACAGACTCCCAGGTGGGGTCAATGCTGTGGCTCCCAGGTCACAGCCTGAGCAGTGAGGATCTAGAGGAGTCCAGTACTCTAGGACCCTTTGGCCACACCAGGGACAGGGAGGGCCCAGGAGCCTCCAGCCAGTCCAGTCACCATCCATACCCATCCAGCCAGTCCAGCCACCATCCATACCCACAGGCCTTGGGGTCATGCTGGCCCCTGCGGTTCAGTTTCCCCTTCTTGGTGCTTCCTGTTGATCCCGGGAATTCCCCATAAGCTGACTGTCCTGCACACAAAGGCAGCTGCACAAAGATGTTCATTGTGGCATTGTTTATAGGAAGGGCAAGTTGGAACCACCTAAATGTCCACCAATAGGGTACTGTTAAATACACTAGGATCTGTGCAGCCATTACAAATGATGGTCTCAGCCGGCCACAGTGGCTCACGCCTGTAATCCCAGCACTTTGGGAGGCTGAGGTGGGCAGATTGCATGAGTTCAGGAGTTCAAGACCAGCCTGGGCAACATGGCAAAATCCCATCTCTACAAAAAACACAAAAATTGGCTGGGCATGATGGTACATACCTGTAGCCCAGTTACTTGGGAAGCTGAGGTAGGAAGATGGTTTGAGCCCAGGAGGCAGAGGTTGCAGTGAGCCAAGATCATGCCACTGTATTCCATCCTGGGCAACAGAGTGATAGAGTGATACCCTGTCTCAAAAATAATAATAATCATAAATAAAATAAAAATGATAGTGGGGCAAAATTCAAAATATATATAACTTTTTTTTTTTTTCCTTTTTTTTTTTTTTTTGAGACAGAGTCTCACTCTGTCGCGCAGGCTGGAGTGCAGTGGCACGATCTCTGCTCACTGCAAGCCCCGCCTCCCAGGTTCACGCCATTCTCCTGCCTCAGCCTCCCGAGTAGCTAGGATTACAGGTGCCCGCCACCACCCCTGGCTAATTTTTTTGTATATTTAGTACAGACAGGGTTTCACTGTGTTAGCCAGAATGGTCTCGATCTCCTGACCTTGTGATCCCCATTGATGCAGCAATTCCACTTCTAGGATGTACTCTATGGATATACTTGCACAAGGACACAGAAAGCTTTCCACCAAACTCTCTGTGGCAATTTGTCATGGCAAAAGCCTGCAAGCCACCATCACTAAGGAAATGGCTCTTTAAATCCTGCTCCGTGTCCACCATGGAATGCCACACAGCCTTGAAAAAGGAGGGTGCTCTCTATGCACTGATACCATCAAGATTTACTGTTGCTGAAAATCACAAGGCACAGAACTAGTGTGTAGAGTCCTCTGATATCTGTAAGAAAAGAAAGAAAATACATGTTTTTGCCCATGTGTTCACAGGACCCTTCTGAAAAGCAACACAAAAGACTGTCACAGTGAGGAGTTGAGAGGGTGAGGACAAACACAAGGAGACTGACTTTTCACTGCAAGCTTGTTGTACCTTTGGTATTTGGTGCCACATGGTATTACCTATGGACAAAATGAGTTAAAGTTAAAATTTATACATGATGCACAAGTGCTCCATTTGTGGATGTAGGAAAATGCTTGTGATAAATTATTGAGAGAAAAGAAGATGGCCTAATGTATATAATGCATGATTCACATATATCCTTGAGCTATCTCTATAAGTATATCCCACATACATCTGTAAGTGTAGAGAGAAATGTTTAAAAATACTCTCAGGAAATTAGCAAATGAAGTTGCTACTATTCACGCACTATACGCATTGATTCATTTCCTCACAACAACAGGGCAAGGTGGACGGGCTGCTATTATCCTCATCGCCCAGATGAGGAAACAGAGGCTCTACAAGTGAAGTTACCTGACCAAGGGCTCACAGCCAAGGGGAGGCAGAGCTGGGATTTGAACCTCAACCACAGGGCTAGAGATCCCTCTCAATTGAAAATTGGGTAGTGTCTCTTTTTGCTTTGAATTTTCAGCATTCTTAAAAGTTGAGCCAATGAACCCAAGTCTCTCTCTCCTTCTACTGCCACTTTACTTTTAAACAAGACTTTTCAGAAAAAATACCCTAAGAACATCCCATGCCCCCCCAAGTCAGCAGCCCCCATTTCCTGGCTCTCACATCCCCCGGGGAATTCCCCTGGCAACTCCTGGTATAGGAAACCACGAGAGTGGTTTTTAAAAAGACTCAAGCGATGCAGTGAGCCGAGATCGCACCACTGCACTCCAGTCTGGGCGACAGAGCGAGACTCCGTCTCAAAAAAAAAAAAAAAACAAAAGAGTCAAACAAGAGCGGGGAGAATGTTTCATGTCCCAGATAAAAGGACACCAAAGAGATATGCCACCAAAGGCAGGGCCTAACCCTTGGTACCAGAAAAATAAAGGAGAAAAAAAAAACAGATGAAAAACGGTTATAAAGGGCACTTTGGAGCAGTCCCAGTCATTTGAACATGGCCTGGAGACTAGGTAATGTAATTGAATTGAGGCTAAATTTCTCAGGAGTGATCTCGGCACTATGGTCATGTGGGAGAACACCCTTGTCCTTCAGAGGCATACGCTGAAGTAATTAGGGTGAAGGGTAAGGATGTCTGCAACTTACTCTCAAACAGCTCAGCAAAAATCACGCAGAGGAAGACCAAGAATGCACATGGGGCCAGGTGTTCGCAGTCGGGGATCCTGGGGGAAGGGACACTTGGCGGCTCATTGTGAAGCTTTGCCATTCTTCTCTAAGTCTGAAATTTTTCAAAATAAAAAGTTGGGGGAGATCGGTGGTTGGCAGAGGCCGGGAGTGGGAAAGGGATCGATAACAAGGGAGGCACATGGAAATATTCTGTATCTTGCTCGTGCTGGTGGTTATACAACTATGTACGTTTCTCAAGATTCATAGAACTGCACACCACAAAAGGGTGAATAGTGCTGTATATAAATTATACATCCATAAAAGTGATTGAAAAAAAAGTGGGAAGTACAAAGAACCCATAGGGCACCCATGGGCTCTGGGTCCCGCCGTGATCCAGCCTCACCTGAGCCTGCAGTGGCCCCGAGGATTCAGCAACACAAAAGGGCTGCCCTCCCGACCCCAGGACCCACAGCCTGGCCCTGGGGAACTTCCTCCTAAACCTCCCTGGCCTGAATCCAGGACCTTGGAGCTTCCCCAGGGCCAGGAGAGAGGCACTGAATGACTTCCTTGCATCCTGGAGAAAGCAGTCCAGGTGCCCCTCACGAAGCACTGGCAACCTCAGTGGAGACAAGGATCATGGCATCCACCCACCACCACCGCGTCACAGTCAGAGCTGCACAGGCCCAGAGGAACAAAGTGACTTGCCCAAGGTCGCACAGCAAGTCAGGCAGCTCTGCTAGATGGATCATTCCGAAACTAAAGCTCCGAGCCTGAGATTATCCCATCCAACCACCCCTATTTCTCAGGTCAGAAGACCAAGGCCCAAGTCTGTGTCAGAGCACAGATGAGCAATGTCTCCGGAGCCCCAGATGCTGCCAGCATGGTGGGTCTTGGTGTGGTCCCCACAGGCTGGGCAATGGGAGACCTAGGAGGGTGGGACGTGAATCTCCATTCCCGTCCGTCATCCTCTGTCATCTCCACAATCCCCTCCCAAGCTTCCTTTGCTCCCCACCCATCAGGGCAGAGGGCTGGACACAGGGGCCAGGTGGGGGTCCCACACCTGCCCCCCGCAACTGCCCTGGGGAGCACCCACATGGCACAGAGCCATGGATTCTGCCCAGCCTACGAAACTCACCTCACCCAGAACCTGTTTCAACTCCTCCAGCTCTCCTTGGCAGTCGCGGAGGCCTCATTAAGTGATGCCAACACCTCCCACACACCCCCGAAGAAGGGGAGGGGGCACTGCCCCAGCAATGGAACTCTATGGCCCCATCGGAGGCCCCACACCTCCCCTAGAGACCCCCAGGTCCGGCAGCGGGCACCACAGAGACACAATGCCAGTGCCAGGCTCAGGCTGGGGAACAGGGGCCGCGATGTGACATGCCGTCTGCGCCCTGCCACCTCTCTCCCTGGGCAGGTCTGCCTGAGCCCCGGGGAGCTGCTTAACCTCCTTAATTAACCGGCAATGATTAAGAGGCCACCTTGCGAGGCCCCTGAGGCCTCAAGGAGGGCTGGGGGCCTGAAATTGGGGGCAGGGCCCCCCAGTCATGGCAGGCTCAGAGATTTCTCCCATGTAGAACAGGGAGAAGGGACCCCACCCTGCACCGTAGGGTTCAGGGCAAAACAGCCCATCCTCCCTGTGTCAGCTGTGTGGCACTAGGAAAGTGGCCTTACCTCTCTGTGCCTCGGCTTCCACCGAGAGGGAGGGCAGGGTGGCAGTGAGACTTGATTAATGACTGTTTGTGAGAAGGCCCCAGAGATGCTGCTGATAACAGGCCCGGCTATTATTCTGGGAAAGCATCGAGGAGTGTCTGAGCCCATAATTACCGAGAGGATGAAAACAGTGGAACAGAGAAGCCTCGCCCAGCCCTGCTCACTGCCCCCCACACCCACCCTCCTGCCCTGGCAGGGGCCCCTCCTCCGGGCAGGGAGACCCAGGAGAGGAGGCCTCAGCCCCAGCCTGGGCCCAGGCCTGCCAGTCCTCCTCTCTGCACCTACATTCTTAAACTCTTTCCATCCATTCCTTCACTCGTTCCTTCATTCATTCATTCCACAAATGTTTATTAAGCACCTACTGTGTGCTGGGCTGTGGGATACAGCAGGGAACAAGACCCACAGGGATCCTGCCTAGAATAGCTCTGTCCCCTACAGGAGGCAGGAAATAGACAGGAAAGTTCCCGCAAGGAAGCAGAATATTAAAAAATAAAAGCAAAACAGTGGGGTGATGTGGTATGTAAGAACTGGGGGGGGGCTTCAGCTCAGGTGCTTGGAGAGGCCACACTGAGGAAGTGAGGCAACTTTAGAGTTGAGGACCCACGGAGGAGATGGGCTGTCATGAGGAGAGTGTTCCAGGCAGAGGGACAGCACGTACAAAGGTCCTGGGGTGGGAAACAGGTGCTGGAGGAGGCTGGTGCAGGGGCAAGAAGGCACAGTCATGGGAGGTGAGGCCAGGGAGGCAGGGGAGACTGGGGCAGATCCAGCAGAGCTTCTTGGGGCACAGTGAGGAGCCCAGACTGCATCCTCGGGACAGAGGGCAGCCACGGGAGAATTCTCAGCACTGGAGGGACGAGGCTGGGATTCTCTCCCCGGAGCAGTGTACAGGGCCATTCAATGCACACACGCTGAATCAAAATCCCAATGGCGACCAGGCACGGTGGCCCACACTATATTCCACTGCCCAGCACTTCTGGAGGCCCAGGTGGGTGGATCACTTGAGGCCAGGAGTTTGCGACCAGCCTGGCCAACATGGCGAAACCCCGCCTCCACTAAAAATACAAAAATTAGCCAGGCATGGCGGCGCATGCCTGTAGTCCCAGCTACTCGGGAGGCTGAGGCAGGAGAATCGCTTGTACCTGGGAGGCAGAGGTTGCAGTGAGCCGAGATTGCGCCATTGCACTCCAGCCTGGGCAACAGAGCGAGATTCTCTCAAAAAAAAAAATCCCAATGGCTGAAGACCCCAATGATACCACCTGCCTGTCTGTAGAATATGTTCCCATCTGAGGCTCAAATCCTTCCTTGGGCCTCAGTTTCTCCCTCTGAATAGTGGACAGGCACTCCCAACTTGGTGGTGATGATGATTTAAATCCCCACAAACACAGAGAAAGAAGGCCCTGAGCAGCTACTGTGTGCTGGGGGGCAGGGGCCGGCCTCCAGGAGGCACCCGCCATGGGCATTTTGCATAGGATGCCCAGCTGCCCCTGAGGCCTCTGGAGCACCAAAGCCTGTGTTCAGGTCCTAGCTCTGCTCCTTAGGACATCTTGGCCTCTCTGGGCCTCAGTTTCTTCATCTACAAAATTGGGTCGATAATAGTACCTTCCTCATGGAATTGTTGTGAGGATTAAATTTGTTAATACCTATAAGGCAAGGAAACAAGGCCTGGACCAAAATAAGTACTCAATTTCTGGTCACTTTACGGTTAATTTCCTGAATTCTCTCCTTAAGCTCCCCACCTGTCTGCCCCCCACCATCCCCCAAGTGCTGGATTTCTCGGCTCTGTCCCTACACAATAAGTCTTAGTCTCACCTCTCAGCTCTGTGTGTCCTCCAGCAGCCAGGGAGGTGTTTCAAATGACACTTCTCTGCTCAGTAACTGCAGTGTCTCCCCCTGTCCAGGCCGGGTCCTCCCTGGGGGATTGGGCCTGTCCCCCAGCCACCCTTACACCATCCTCATCCTCCACTCCTCCCTCCAGCTGGAGCAACCTCTGGGTCTCAGAGGGTTCCATCCACCCTGCCTCGGCCACTTTGCACGTGCTGTTCCCTCTGCCCAGATCACCCTTCCTCTCACTGCTCTGCCTGCGCTGACTCTTCCCTCTGTGGGGAACCATCTGGGGCTTTCTGGGGCTGCCACAGGCTGCTCATTCGGTGCCCTGTGCTTCCCACATGACAGTACCTGCTGAAAGGACACGTCAGGGTCCCCAGCTAGACTGGGAACACATGGAGGCCAGCTCCTTTTCTGCAAAGCTTGGAGGCTGTCTGGGGAAGGCAGGTGGCGATTACAGTGAGGGTCTACAGTGAGTCGAGATAGTCGAGGTGAGTCGAGTGAATACAGTTGACTTAAACTGACTTTAGCCAGGTGCAGTGGCTCAAGCCTGTAATCCCAGCACTGTGGGAGGAGGCCAAGGCAGGAGAATCACTTGAGGCCAGGAGTTTGAGACCAGCCTGGACAATATAGTAAGACCCTATCCCTACAAAAAATAAAATCAAAAATTCACCAGGCATGGTGGCATGCACCTGTAGTCCCAGCTACTCAAGAAGCTGAGGCAGGAGGATTCCTTGAACCCGGGAAGTTGAGGCTGCAGTGAGCTATGGTCTTGCCATTGCACTCCAACCTGGGTGACAGAGCAAGACCCTATCTCTAAAAAGATAACAAATAAATAAAAACTTGGCCGGGTGCGGTGGCTCACACCTGTAATCCCAGCACTTTGGGAGGCTGAGTAGGGCAGATCACCTGAGGCTGGGAGTTCGAGACCAACCTGACCAACACGGAGAAACCCCGTCTCTACTAAAAATACAAAATTAGACAGGCATGGTGGCACATGCCTGTAATCCCAACTACTCGGGAGGCTGAGGCAGAAGAATCACTTGAACCTGGGAGGTGGAGGTTGCAGTGAGCCAAGATTGAGCCATTGCCCTCCAGCCCGGGCAACAAGAGCGAAACTCTGTCTCAAAAAAAAAAAAAAAAGAAAACTTGTTGTAGAAGTTGAGATGAGGTGTGTTGAGGAGCTGAGTGGAGCTGAGCTGAGCATTTAACAGAGCAGGATTGACTTGAGCTGAGCTGAGGTGGGTGGGATTGCAGTGAGTGGCGCTGAGGTGAAGTAAACTGAGGTGAACTGAGGTCAGCTGAGCTGAGCGGAGGTGAGGTGAGTTAAGCGGAGTTAGTGGGGTTGAGTCAGGTTGAGGTGAGTTTTCACCTGAACTGCGCTCTGCTGAGTGGAGGGGCGCAGGGCTGGTGTCAGTTGCGCTGATGAGCTGGGTTGTGTCAAACTGAGCAAAGGAGGGTTGAGTGGAAACACATTAAGCTGAATCAAGTTCAACTAAACACGATGAGTGGAGTTCTGTTGAGTTGAATTCAGTTGAGGTGTTGAGTGGATTCAAATCAAGTTAAGGTGAGTTTGTTTTTTGTTTATTTGTTTTGTTTGTTTTGCAATGGAGTCTTGCTCTGTTGCCCACGTTGGAGTACAGTGGCACGATCTCCGCTCACTGCAACCTCCGCCTCCCAAGTTCAAGCAATTCTCCTGCCTCAGCCTCCGAAGTAGCTGGGATTATAGGTGCCTGCCACCACACCCAGCTAATTTCTGTATTTTTAGTAGAGTTGGGGCTTCGCCATCTTGGTCAGGTTGGTTTTGAACTCCTGTTCTCATGATCCACCCCCTTCAGCTTCCTCAACTGTTGGGATTATAGGCGTGAGCCATCGTGGCTGACCAAGGTAAGTTTTAAACGGAGCTGAACTGCGTTGAGTTAAACCAGTGTTTCTCTCTCTCTCTCTCTCTCTTTTTTTCTTTTTTTCTTTTGAGACATGGTCTCTGCTCACTGCAGCCTCAACTTCCTGAGCTCAAGTCATCCTCCAACTTCAGCCTCCTGAGTTTTGAATAGCTGGGACCACAGGAATGCACCACCATGCCCGGCTAATTTTTTAAATTTTTTGTAGAGGCGGGGTCTCCCCATGTTGCCCAGGCTGGTCTCTGTCTCCTGGGTTCAAGCGATCCTCCCACCTTTGCCTCCCAAAAGTGCTAGGATTACCCACTGCACCTGGCTCAATTTTTTGAATTGCCTCCTACAGAGTATTTTTAGAACCTTTTCTTCCTAATTGCCCCCTTATGAAGTGTTAATGCCAGAGATATTCTGTATATCTGTTTGTGTTTTGCATGTATATCTTTGCTATTTATTTACTTATTTATTTATTTATTTATTTATTTATTTATTTATTTGAGACAGGGTCTCACTCTGTCACTCAGACTGGAGTGCAGTGGTGCGATCTCAGCTCACCACAACCTCCACCTCCCGGATTCGAGCGATTCTCCTGCCTTAGCCTCCTGAGACGCTGTGATTACAGGCATGCGCCACTACTGCCCGGCTAATTTTTGTATTTTTAATAGAGACAGGGTTTCACCATGCTGGCTAGGCTGGTCTTGAACTCCTGACCTCAAATGATCCACCCGCCTCGGCCTCCCAAAGTGCTAGGATTACAGGTGTGAGCCACCACACCCGGCCTATTTTCACTTTACACATAAAAACATTAAGATGTTTTTTACCCCACAGGAATTAATTTCCACCCCTGTGGGGGCAATGCCACCTCCACACACACCCACCCAAGTGCCCGAGAGAATGCCTAAGTCAGGCTGAACAGAGGCAAGGAGACCGATCTGTCTCCAAAAAGGATCTGTTTTGACTTCCTGGAGGAGGCAATCTCTGGCGTGGATTGTGATCACCACAAGGCTAAGGCCGAGGCCAAGGCCAGCCCAACCTCAGTTGGAATTCTCCTTCCACCACACCCTGTTTCCTTCGCCCCTCCTCCAGCCCTATTTCCTCACCTGTGAAATGAGATACAGTAAAAGAAGGAACAACAAACGCACAGGCCCTGAAGCAGGTACCAGCTCGGGCATATTGACTTTAGCTGAGGGAGGTTCCTGTGGTTGGAGGGGTGAAAGGGAGAGGAGGGGAGGTCAGTGGGGCTCCATCATGTTAAATCCTACGGGACATGGGCAGGAATTGAAGTCTTATCCTGAGGGCAATGGGGAGCTATGGGAGGATTCTGAGCAGGAGAAGGATGTGACCTGCATAAATGAAGGCCTCTGGATGGACCCTGAATGGACTCCCCAGGGGCCCAGGACAGTGCACCTGGATAGCCGAGTCAATTGTCCATGCTCTGGCTGCAGGGGGCAGAATCTGAGGCTCATATTCACAGCCTCCTTTGTGGGAGACAGAACATCTGCCTTGTACAGCAGAAAATTCTCCACACATAGGAAGGAGGTTCAGATTCTGGACAGTTGGAAGAAATGCCTCAAAACGCCCAATAGTAATAAGAAATAAACAATTGGACAGAGTGCTATGGGCTGATCGGATAGAAGGAGAAAGGCTCAAGCCAGGCCTCTAGGGGTCTGCCCCAACCCCAAGACCCCAAGCCACCTCCCATACATACAAAGGCACTCTCTGGTCCCTAGTCTGGGGTGGCAGGCCCTGAACACTGCAGCGTCCCAAAACATCATGCCAAGAGTTGCCATCTTCACAGTATGTGTCACCTGCTTTCGTTGACCACTAAAAGACTGTTCCAGGCAGGGTGTGGGGGCTCACGCCTGTAATCCCAGCACTGTGGGAGGCCAAGGCAGGAGGATCACTGATCAAGACCAGCCTGGGCAGCATAGCAAGAACCTGTCTCTACAAAAAGTTAAATTAAACATTAGCCAGGTGGATAATGCAGGCTTGTAGTCCCAAGCTACTTGGGAGGCTGAGGTAGGAGGATCACTTGAGCCCAGGAAGTTGAGGAGGCAGTGAGCTGTGGTTGTGCCACTGTACTCCAGCCTGGGTGACAGAGTAAAACCCTCTTAAAAAAAAAAAAAAGGCTGTTCCAACTGCATGCACAGTGACACTCAAGGGGCCCCACTGGACACCCCCAACCCAGAGATTTCCCCTTTTGGAAAGACAAGCTCTAGAGACAAGCAGACCCAGGTGCCCACCTCAGGCTAGTGATCTCGCCTCTCTGAGACTGTTGCCTTACCACGAAAGGGCCAGAACCTTCCCTACCTTTCAATGGAAGAAAGTCACCTTCCCGCCGAGGATGTTGGGGTGGCCTAACACTGGTCTTCAGAGTCACAAAGATCCTGATTTTATTCCCACTGCCCACACATCTGTTAGGTGCCAGGCACCAAAATGGACACTTTATATCTAGAGCTCTATACAATCCTCAAGGCAGCGCATGGGGGCAGAGCCAGGACTCAGACCCCGGTCTGCCTGATACACAAACCCTTCCCTTAACCACTGGGCTATAGAAGCGAGTGCCTACTGTGTGCCCAGCACTGTGCCCAGCAATCTGCAGGAATTTCATGCCTCATTCTCACCACAAACCCCATGAAGTGAAACCATCTCCAAGTCCAGGTGAGGGCACTGAGGCTCAAACAGGCGAGGAGCTTGCTCAAGAACAGGGAGATACAGAAGACTGAAATGTACACCCAGCTCTGTCTGAAGCTAAAATTCCAGTGCTTTCCACTACGCCACTAGTAAGAATGAAAATAGGTAGCATGTATTGTGCGCCAGTTATATGTCTGGCCCTGCTCTGTATACTTCATCTGCATCATCTCTCAGTCATCACCACACCCTGCGAGGGGGATGTAAATATTATCATCTCCATTTTCTTTTCTTTTTCTTTTTTTTTTTTTTTTTTTTTTTGAGACAGAGTCTTAGTCTGTCACCCAGGCTGGACTGCAGTGGCCTGATCTCGGCTCACTGCAACCTCTGCCTTCCGGGTTCAAGTGATTCTTGTGCCTCAGCCACCCAAGTAGCTGGGACTACAGGCGTGCACCACCATGCCCAGCTAATTTTTGTATTTAAGTAGAGACGGGGTTTCACCATGTTGGCCAGGCTGGTCTCCAACTTCTGGCCTCAGGTGATCTGCCCACCTCAGCCTTCCAAAGTGCTGGGATTACAGGTGTGAGCCACCATGCCCAGCCAATCATCTCCATTTTCAAAATGAGGAAACTGAGGTTCAGAGAGGGACATGAACCTGACCAAGTTCACACAGTGGGAAAGGGGTAGAGCTGAAATTCAAGCCCAGGGGAGCTGGCCCCAGCACCCATGTCCTTCATCTCCCCTCTACAAACCTGGCTCCAGACACACCTCCTCCATGAAACCTCTCAAGACCCATTCCTGCCTCTGCCACCCCATCCCCGTTAGTGCACATCCCCATGGGCTTTTCCATGTTTGTGTTTGCCATGGGCTGCAAGCAACATCGTTCCCAGAATATCTACCCATCAGCCTATACCCAGACAAGGGGCCCTGGACTAGCCAGAGCCCTGCCTGCTCCCTGATGATTAATTAAACCCCCAACCTTGACCATGTCTGCCATCCAGGCCTCGTGCTCAGTGACCTCAGCCTGTCGTGGTGAGAGTGGGAGGGATGGGGAAGCGGTGGAGACGGTTCTGTGGGATGATGGGGTCTCCCCTGCCACCCACCTGCTCCCTAGGAGGAGTTTTAGCAATCAGAAAAGGCAGTGGTTTTACCAAGAAAAGGAGGAAGAAAACACAGGCAGAGGGCAAGAAGCTCATGGCATGAGTGACTCAACATCCAGTGGGTGGGGGGAGAGAACTGGAGGGTGGACTCCAAGGAGCTTCTGGCCCAAGGCGGGGTTGGCAGCCCAGGAGGGGGGCCAGTGGCAGAAGGACCCAGGAAGCAGATTTGCAGGGAAAAGAGGGATGCACATGATTCAAACATCTGTATGCTGGCTCAGACCTCCCCACCACCCCCAGCAGCCCTGCGAGGCAAGGGGCCACATTCCCATTAAATGGAGCAAAACACTGAGTCTCAGAAAAGCAAAGTGACTTGCCCCAGGTCACATGGCATCTAAGCAGTGGAGCAGGCATTGGAACCCACGTCAATGGCTCAGAGAAGGAGCTAAAAACACAGACTTTATAGTCAGATCTGGATTCCAAGCCAGGCTTTTCCACTTGTAACCACGTGATCTTGAGCATGTCACCACTCTCCGGCCTCAGTTTCTCTGTCTGCACAATGGGCATAACCGCATGCCAACCTCATAGATCTTTGAGTAGACTCTATGAGCAGTACAGAGACTGTCTTAAATCAGAGAGGGCTATTGTGGGACTGATAGCACGGGTCCTGCTGGAATGACCCCATTACCAGGGAGTTCAATTCCTTGCAGAATCGATGTTCCAGCCATAAACCTTCTTCTTATTTTGAACTAAATAAAACCTACCTCTCCTGGGGACCATCCAGACTGGCCTTGGAAGACCTCCCTGCCCTGTAAGGTGGAATGAGGCCTCTGACCTTGCACAGACTGTTCATTCACTTGAAAAGCACTTACTGAGCTCCTACTATGTGCAAAGCAGTTGTCTAGGCACCGAGGACACAGAAGTAAACAAGACCAACAAGGTCCCTGTTATCATAGGTCTGATGTTCTAGGGAGAGGAAACAGACATTGCATGTGTAAACTCCTAAGAAATATAACCACTAGATAATCATTTGTTGTGGAAATCTAAGTATCAGAAGCATCTAAACAACAGAGAACATGTAGAATATATTTTTCTGATTTTTTTTTTTTTTTGGAGACAGATTCTTGCTCTGTTGCCCAGGTTGGAGTGCAATGGCACAATCTCTGCTCACCACAACCTCCGCCTCCGGGGTTCAAGTGATTCTCCTACCTCAGCCTCCCGAGTAGCTGGGATTACAGGTGCCCGCCACCATGCCCGGCTAATTTTTGTATTTTTAGTAGAGACATGGTTTCGCCATGTTGACCAGGCTGGTCTCAAACTCCTGATCCAGGTGATCCATCCACCTCGGCCTCCCAAAGTGCTGGGATTACAAGTGTGAGCCACTGTGCTTGGCCTGATCATCTATTTTTTAGATGACACCATTATATAAATCAGATGATGTTCTTTCCTGGTTTAAAACCCTATCATTGCTCCCACTGTCTTCCAGATCAAATATAAATGCCTTAATACACCACTAAGGGTCTGTATGTTCCAAGTCCCGTGGATCTATCTAACCTTACCCCTTCACCCATTCTACTCCAGCCACATGGGCCTCCTCAATGTTCCTTGGACATGCCAAGATCTTTTAGTCCTCATAGCCATCGCACATGGTGTTCTTCCACCTGATGCTCTTTCTCACACTCTCCAACTGGCCAACACCTCTTCAAGACGGTTCCGTCTGGGCCCTGTCTTGACTATCAACTTGGCTCACTTGGCATTCTTCCCTGAGTCCCTGCGAAAATCCACGCAAAATGGAAAGAAAAATAGCCAGGAAAGATCATGAGTCATTTGTTTACAGGCACTAATTAATTGCTAAGCTCGAAAACTTGATTTCCATTCTTCCTTTTTTCCCCTCTCTGCCCTTTGAGAATGTTTGGAATCCACATTGTTTCCCAATGCAAAAAGTATGTCAGTTTATTTTTAGCAAATGCACATGATGGCTGGGACTGTTATTCATCCCCCCGCGTCAGTGGGGAGCTGGCCACGAAGCATGTGGGCTGCTTGATGCTCTTCAGATGTGGCTCCTGGAAGGCCAGCTGGCCTGCAATGACCCAAGCTGGGTCCAGCATTGAGGCACTGGGGACAGGGGTTCCAGGCTGCACTTTCTCCTCCAGGCCAGGGGTGGTGCTGTGGAGTGGGGAGGCAAGAGGATAAACAATTCCTCCCAGACTGGCTGAGCGAAGCCCTTTCTCCTGGACTAGTAGGTGAGCAGCTTGGGTATTTCAGCATCTTGGCCTCCACTTCTTGTCTTAGAAGGACCTAATTGATTCACCTTTGGTTCAACCAGGATGGGAAAGTTCCCATGCTCTGTCTAGCTGATGCCACAGTGCCTTCTCTGTTCCCCTCCTGTCCCCCACCACCCCCACCTGCCACGCTTCTGAGCCCACCTCACTCACCCTTCCTGCTCTCTGGGAGCCCAGGTTGGAGATTAGGGACATCCTCCTCTCGTAGGAACTCTTGCCAAGAGCTTCCTTCCAAAATGGCTGCTTCCACTCCTTTTACACCTTTCAGAGCCCATTATCTGGCCTGCATGGGGCCCAGAAGCTATGAGGCGTCTGCTTCCAGCTACTTTGAGGGATCATAAAGGACCTGTCTCTAACAGATCGTATTGCCTCCAGCAATAAGGGTGGATGATATGCCTGTGGAGCAACAGACTATCACCCCCCAGAAGGCAAGAACTATGTGTGTTGTGGTCTTTCTGTCTCCAGTGCTTAGTATACAATGGGAGCTCAATAAAGACCCGTTAAATGATTGTGACCTGAGTTCCAGCTCGCTGTGCAATGACCATTGTCACTTGCCTCTTCTGAGCCTCATTGTTCCATCTTGCCAAGGAGTAACTGATTTTTAAAGCCCAGAGCAGGGATTGCAAACTCAACTGCCTACAAGAGTGGGGCAGGGGCATAAAAGTGAAACAGGCAGGAGACAACTGTGGTCATGTCCTGTCTAGAGGAGACAGCCACTCCCCAACCCCAGCATCCAGGACTATGAGCCCGAGTCCCTGCATCTTCCCATTTCCCAAGAGAAGCCGGGAATCTGGATGTTTGTGTACAACATTCTGATTTTTCAGAGTTGGCAACTCATTTTAACTTTAAGTAAAAGCAGGCCAAACCCAACACATCTCGAGGCCGGCCCGGCCCACAGGCCGCTTGTGTGAGCCCTTGGTGGTTGGCGTTTGTGGCTTACCAGGCCTTGGAGCAGGCCTGTCACGCCCAAGCCTGGGACAGGAGGTTGGGATGAAGAAGGCAGAACCAGCCTCGCCCCGTGTGGGAGTAGCTATTATCCCAGCTTATGGGAGGGCCGGGCCGGACTCGTTGGTGCTGGGACTGCAAGCATCGCCTGCAGAGCTTGCCTTCCACTTAATTAAGGAAGCCGATAGTCATCTAGGTGGAGCGTGGAGATAGGTCGAGAATGAATTAGCAAACTGCGGCCGGCGGATTGTAACTATTGTACAAAACCCAGATATAATATCAGATTAGTACATTTTGTGTGCGTATTATAACACTGCATCATTATGGGATGTGTTATAATTAAGGCCCAAGTGGGCCCCATCTCCCCTGTGACTTTGCAGTTCCGAGCACAGCATCTCCTCCTAATGCCCCCCCAGGCAGAACTAGCCCCACAGATGGGGCATCCGATGCAAACCCTGTTCAGCTTGCCATGAAACACGTCCTACAGGGTGCTGGGCCCTGCACCGGACACTCAGGGGGATGACAGTGGAGCCAACAGAGGACACCCTGTTCTCAGAGAGCTCCATTCTCAGGGGAGGAGGAGCCCATGATAAATACAGAAACAAAACAAGTTGAGATTGTGGGAAGTGAGGGGCAAGGGGACTGGAGGGCATGGGTGTGACTTGGGCAGTTGGGGCTACTTGACAGGGTGGTTAGGGAAGCTGTCTCCACAGCAACCTGTTCTGGGCACCAACCTCCAGCTATCAGCCAGAGAAAGGACACTTGTGATGTTTGCCGAAGCATGATCTGGACCAACAGCCACCCCTCCTGCCTGCCCATTCGCTGATTGAACACATCTTTGTGGAGCACCTACTGTGTGCGGGGCCCTGTGCTGAGGGCTCAGAAAGCATCATGATCACCACAGACAGCAGTGCCTGCGCTGTGGAAGGTGACATTCTAAAGAGACAGACAGGTATTGACCAAACAAATAACAGATGTATAACATGATGGCAAGTAGGGAAGAAAGATGAAAGGGCTGGAGTGATGGTGGAGGTGACAATTTAGCAGGGAGCCAGGGAAGGCTTCCCTGAGGAGGTGACACTGCGATGAGATCTGAATAAAGTGGCAAATCCAGCTGGGTGAAAGAGCTGAAAGAAGAGCATTCCAGGCAGCAGGAAGAGCAAAGGCCCTAGTTAGATCGTGCCCAGTGTGTTGGAAGAATAGCAAGGGGCCCGGTGTGGCTGGAGTGAGTGAGCAAGGGAGAGAGAAGAGAGGATGAGGTCAGAAAGGCCATGGGGTCGGATCAGGCAGGGCCCTGTGATCCTGGGAAAGACCTCGGGTTTTGCTCTGTAGCAGGAGCCAAGGAAGGCTCTAAACAGAGGAGGGATGGGATCTGAGTGGGTTCTAACAGCATCCCTTTGGCTGCACGGGGGAAGTGGGGCGTGATGGTGAGAGCGGTGAGACCAGCAAGGAGGCTACTGCAGTAGCCCCTGCGGGGAGAGAATGGTGGCCTTGAATTCAGCTGTGGAAGCTGAGGGGAAAACCCATGCAGGTTCTGGATGTGTTTTAAAGGTGGCGCTGACAGGATTTCCCAGCCAGTTATCAAATACAGGGCAAGAGAGGAAATGAAGGGACCACCTGAGGTTTGGGCCTGAGCGCCCAGAAGGATGGAGCTGCCCATTTCCTAAGAACCAGGGGCTATGACAGCCCCAGTGCTAGGGTCTGTTGTCTGCATTCCCTGCAAGCCCCCTGCTGATCCCCACCCCATTCTCTCTCGGGTCAGGGCCGTGGAGGGAGAGAGTGAGCAGTCAGCCCTACCCAGGCTTCCGGGCAGGAAAGGGGCACCCAGGGCTTGACCACAGGATGACACAACCCTTAATAATTTCTCCGCTGAGTTTTGCAATGGGCACCCTTTATCGACAGGCAAAGGGTGAGGGATTTTGCAACTGCCCCAACTGGTGATTGTAGCTGATGCCAGGCCAGAGGGCTATCAGGCCAGGCCATGGGCATCTTCTCAACCCATGAGGATTGAATGGCAAACAGGCCACCCAGGCCTGAGCCACCATGGGTGGCACAGAGGGCCTCAGGGTCCACAGGGTTCAAACCTCAGACCCTCCGCCTGGCCAATGACCTTGGGCAAGTCCTTTCCCCTGCCTGGACCTCAGCTCTTCCCTTAAAAAAATAAATAAAAATAAATAAGGAGAGCCATTCAAGGAATTATTTTAAATTACTTAAAAGCTGGTATCCAATGGCCTGGTTAACGTTCAGCCAGTGCTTCCCTCCCTTTGCACCTTTCAGAGCCCATTCTCTGGCCTGGAGGGGCCCAGAAGCTATGGCGAATGTGCTTCCAGCTACTTTGAAGGATCATAAAGGACCTGTCTAACCCTCTGGCAGCATCTCATCCAATCCCCATGTCACCCTTAAACTTATTTCCCCACTTTACAAATGGGGAAACTGGTGCTCAGGAGGAGGAAGTGACTGCCTAGGTCCCCCAGCCTGTCAGGGATGGAGCGGGGACTCGGACCCAGACCTTTCCGACCCCAAAGTCTACACCCTGTTGTTAGGAAGTCACTGCCACGCTGAGAAGTGGTTTCCTTGTCTGTAACTGGGAAGTCCAAACTAAGTAGAAATTAAGCAGCACCTCCCTCGTGGGGTTGGTGCCTGGTACCTGGGTAGCATTCAAAACCCAGCAGCCATTCTTATGACCAGAATACTCATTACTGGCACACAGATCTGGAGGCCAACACCATGCCCGAGGGTACCCCCATGCCCCACCCTCACCCCTCCCGGCCCCACACTGGCCCCGTGGGGCACAGACAGGACACAAGCTTTAGAAACACGCACTTCACGGTTCAGATCCCTCCTCCACCCTCTCGCTGTGCCCCTGGGCCCTGCCTCCCCGTTCCACTGGGGGTGACAATTCCCTCCCACCACACAAGGCTGTTTCTGGGTCACAGGAGGCCACAGGTCCATGTTAGACCCAGTGTGTGGACACAGCCCCATTTGACACAGGAGGAACCAAGGCCCAGGCTGGAAAAGGGGCTTGCCTGGAACATTCAACCAAAGAGAACGAGGTGCGGTCGCCACGCCCACTGGAAGAGGGCCTCTGCCTGCTCCAGGCCTGACGCAAAAGCTTGCCTGGCAAAGCCTCCATCTCTGGGTCTCTCCCCTCTTTATCTCTCAGCCTCTCTCTTTCCCTCCGTGTCTCTCACATCAGCATTTTCAGGGTGTCTTTCTGTGTCTTTCTATCCATCCCCGTGTCTCTCTGTCTCACTATCTGCGCCTCTGGCCCAGGTGGTGTCTTCCCCACACACTCATCTGCTGGGCCTGCCACCTCCTCTGCATTCCTGGCTCTGTAAATGTTTACTGAGGTGAAGGTGTCTGGCTGCCTCATTTGCTTCAAACCCTCACCCAGCACCGCCCCCTTCTCACCTCCACCACCCAAGGGCTCCCCAGGGAAGAAGGACAGGTGGGGGACCCACAGCCCCAGGAATAGTCAAAATGACCCAAGTTCAGGGGTCTACAGATCCCCCCTCAGCGGGTGTGGGTGGACTCCACCCACAGCACTCAGGGGCACAAATGCTGATTAGACCCACTTGCAGCAATTGACTGAGGCTGGACATGGAATGCATCTGTGGCCAGTGAGATGGGGAAGTCTGCCAAGGGGCTTCTGAGAATGGTTTCTTCATTCTTAACAGGACATGTGAGGGCCTTTCCTGCTTGGCTGTATGAGGAAGAGAGGGCAGGAGCTTTGGCAGCCATTGTGGCACCATGAGGAGCTGGGCTGAGTGGAGAAGGCAGAACCATGAGATGGGAAGAACCTGGGGCCTCGATAGTGCCCAGCTCTGACTCACCCAGCTATGATTCATTCAGTCATTCAACAAATATGGATTGAGCACCTACTACATGCCAAGCCCACGATGGGCACTGGGAACACAGAAGGAACCTGATCCGTGCCTTACATTCTGGAGTCGGGGACAAATTTCAATCAAATAATCATCCAAGCAAATGCAGGCTATAGTCAGGACTGCAAGGAGATATCCACGGAGAAGAGACCAGAAAGGGGGACAGGGAGGGCAGGGAAGGCGTCTTAGTTCAGGTTGCCCAGAAGCGGAGCCTGACTTGGGGACTGGCATGCACGTGATTCACTGAGGACCTGCTTTTGGGAGAAGGGGGAAAGAAGCAGGACAGGGCAGGACGGGAGCTAAGCCAGGATATGGCCTCTGCTGAGTCTCACTTGGCCTCATCCCCCGGGGAGCTCTGGAACGTGAATTGCACCACCACGTTGGTCCCACCTCAAAGTAAGAGACCTGAGTCCTGGTCTCATTGGTCACTAGCTGTGTCCACCTCCGTTTGGGGGATGGGAGGCAGCTCCTGTTCAGCAAGGCAGGACTCCAGCCTTAAGGGGTCCCAGCCGGGAGCCCACAGCAGCCAGCACTGCATGGCAGCAGGGAGATGGGTGCAGAAACCACCGAAGAGGCTCCGGGGGGTCCCCATAGCACCTGCTACCAGAGGTCCACCTGATCTGAGATCTGGCATTAACTAGGTGAAGAGGAGAAAGGAAAGTGTTCCAGTAGAGAATGCAGAGTGTGCCAAGGCCCTGTGGCAGGTGAGAACTGGGTGCACCGGAAAGAAAACCAAGGTGGCTCTAGCAGAGCAAGTGACAGTGAGAGTGGCCAGAGATCAGAGGAGGGGGCTGCCACCGTGCAGCACCTGTGGGTCAGGATAAGGAGTCCAATCTTTATTCTGAAGGCAGTAGGAGCCCTGGAGGCTGTGGAGCAGGGGAGGAGCATGATCCAGCTCATGTTTTTTTGTTTGTTTGTTTAGATAAGGTCTCGCTCTGTCCCCCAGGCTGGAGTGCAATGGCGTGGTCTCGGCTCACTGCAACCTCCGCCTCCTGGGTTCAAGCAATTCTCGTGCTTCAGCCTCCCAAGTATCTGGGACTACAGGCGTGTGCCATCACACCTGGCTAATTTTTGTAGTTTTAGAAGAGATGGGGTTTCACCATCTTGACCAGGGTGGTCTCAAACTCCTGGCCTCAGGTGATCCACCTGCCTCAGCCTCCCAAATTGTTGGGATTACAGGCATGAGCCACTGCGCTTGGCCAGCCCGTGTTTTTTAGGCTCTGTCTGGCAGCACGTGGAGAATATACATAGGGCTGAGACTGGGAGCCGGAGAGCAGTCGGAGGCTGCTGCACTCACTCGGGTTAATCACCCTGGCCAGATGGAGCAGGAGGCACAGAGAGGTGGAGACCAGTAAGGCGAGACTTTAGGAGGCGATAATAGTGGCAGTGATCAGTTGCCTTCTGTGAGCTCAGGACAGTATCCCCATGAAGTAGAAACTCTTATTGTACCTGCTTCACAAGAAGGAAACTGAGGCACCATGGGATCAATGCCCTAGAAACGGCTCAAGGCCTCACTTGCCAACACTTTCCACCATGCTACAAGGACACTTCCACACCTACCGCAGTGGGCCCCAGGACACTGGTAAACCTCAGGCATTCAGGGACCTTGGGGCAGGTCAGTCACCCTGCACCCTCTGTGCCCCCCAGCTGGGGACACGTGGGGATCCCCTCATGTGTCACCAACCACTTTCTCACTTCACCCCTCCCTTGAGAAGCACTGTTATTTTTCCTCCAAGGCCTCCTAGCCAAAGACCCCATTTCTGCCCAGTTTTTTGCTTTCCCATGTTGGGTGGGACCCTACTCTGTGTGACCGGGAGACCCAGAGAGTGACGAGGACTTCCCTGAGGCCACCTAGCGTGTCCCCAGGATGGGCACTTGCGGCTGAGGCAAGACCACCTTGGGCCAATGCTGTTATCTGCGGCTGAAGACAAGAGGCACAGTGGGACACCTGGGGACCCTGAGACGGCGGCCTGTGCTCCCAGTCCTGCGTGGAGACGTGGGCCATGCCCAGCCAGGAGATCATCTCAATCAGAGTCTGGCCAGTGATTCCTTGCAACATCACGGCCAGGGCCTCCCAACAGAGTCTGAAGACACAGAAGCTTATGGGGTTGGAGTTGGGGTTGGGGCTGGGGCTGTGGGAGGAGCACAGGGGAAGCCCAGGGCTCAGTGGAGTCCCTTCGTATCGTAGGAGGAGTCCACACTGTGAGAAATGTCCAGTCCACTTCCTTGGTGGTCAGTGGCTCACTGGTGGAGTGCCTGCTGTATGTCAGGTCCTAGGGGACACCACGGTGACTAAGCAGACCCGGAGTCTGCCCTCACGGAGCTGCCACTCCATTCGTGGAGGAAGCACACATTGAATGAGTAATGCCACTATGAGAACAGAGAGCGCTGAGCCCTGGGAAGCAGAGGGTGGGAGCTACGTGGTGCATCCAGGGAGACTAGGCAAGCCAGGAATCAGGGGCCTCCCCAGTGAAGTGATGTACAGCTGAGGCCTGAGAGCTCTTGGATGAGGGGGCATGCTAGGGGGCACAGCATATGCAAAGGTCCTGAGGTGGGCCAAGTATGGAATGTTCCAGAAATAGAAATAAGTCAGAGCAATGAGGCAGGAGCAAGAGCAGATCACCAGCCTCCCCTAGGCTGAGGTGAGGCACGTGGATTTCAGTTTAAGGGCCATGGGGAGCCACTGGAGGCCTCAGGCAGGGGCTGGGGTGGACATGGTCAGAATGGAGTCCAGTGGGTCACTTTGGCTGCTACACAGGATGGCCTGGAGAGGACTGAGAGACTGCAAGCCCCTAAGACCCAGGAATCCTGAATCTCCCATTCCAATACTCAGGGTTCTAGGAGCCAGCAGACCTACTGGGCCAATCCCAGGCACCCTCATGGCCCCCGGGCTGCCTGCCCCCACCAGGACCTCCTAAGGAACATTCCAAGCTGCGATTATCTCAGTGCCTAACACTAATTAGCTCGATTGCACTTTAGACCCTCCCAGCTCTGCTCTGGGAGGGCCCCCTGGAGAGGCAGCCGCAAGGTTCACATCCCCAGGGAGTCCTGGAAGGGCAAGAAGTGAGAGGCCCCGAAGGATTCCCGGGAGCACTGAGGCCTGCAGCTGGAGCTCAGAGGTGTGGGAGATGTCCTGACGGGGGTGCTCTAGCTCCCTGCACTCCTGTCCCATGGCCAGTGGGGGCATGGACATCCCCACCCACCGCCCCCCAGTGCCCCCATGCCTCGGCCAGCCCCAGGCACCTGACCAGAGGCAACCTTGCCCCCACCCCCACCCCGGCTCTACCGCCCCCTTCCTCCTGACTCTGAATCTTTGTCTCTCTCAGCCTGAATCTCTGCCTCTGAATGTCTCCCTCTCTTTCCTTTCTTGTCTCTCCCTTTCTCTGTCTCTCTCTCGTTACCCGTCTCTTTCTCTTTCTGTCTCTCTCTCTCTCTGGTCCCAGCCTCCCAGGGGCGTGGGGTGGGAGTGAGTGTCCCGACAGCCTCCAGGCTGGGGAGTGAAGATGGTGCCTGCACAGACTGCTCCCAACCTGCCGGTTTTTCCAGCTCAGCCCCACCCTGGACTGGGCCACCCCCTTCCCGGGGACCCACCCTCCCTGGGCCAAGTGGGACTGCTAGAAGATGAGGCCTGACCAGGAGCCTCCTGGGAAACAGAAGCCAAAACAGGAGCAGAGTGCCTGGGCCCTGCACGCCAGCCCAGCCCCACGCTGCCAGCCCAGCCCCACGCTGCCAGCACAGCCCCATTTTCACACGGGGAAACCAGGCTCAGAGAGTGCTCACCACTGGCTTAGGGCCACGCAGCTGATCACAGGCAGAATTTGAACGTAGGACTCCGGCAGGGATTCAGAAAATGCCATCATCCTCCCTCCTACCCCCAGCCCCGCAGTTTCCCTCCCCAGGGACCACCCTGGTCTCAGTTTCTTGTGTGTTCTTCCAGAATTGTCCACAAATACCCACACTTCTCTTGCATGTATGTTTAACAGAAGTGGCAAAACAATAGGCACTGTTTGCACCTGCTGTTTCATGTGATGATGTCTTGGAGATCTTGTCTTCTCGGAACATTTTCCCTTATTTGTAATGCCTGCGGGATCGTCCAAGGAGTGGAGCAGACTGGCCTCATGGCACTTAACCAGTCCCACTCATGAACACTGCAGTTGCTTCTAGTCTTGTTTTAATACATAAAATCTCACGTTAAACACAGAAAATGTCCTTTCATCCATCCACCTACCCCATGTCCCCTACACACGTGCAAACATGCTCACACACATGCACACACGCACACACATGGTACTGCTGAATTGTAGAATCCAGTAGTCCTAGAAGGTGTCGGTGAATCTTAATCAGAAATAAAGTCAGAATGATGCGACAGGCTTGTTAACATTGTAGATTTCTGGGCTGGCTCCAAACCACTGGAAGCAGAGGCTTCACTGGAGGAACCCTGGAGAGGAAAGACTCAGAGGAGGGAGCTGTGGCAAAATGGTGAACAGTCAGGCTAAGTGTTCAAGCTGCGCCCCTGGCTTACAGGACTTCTGGGGGCTGCCCAGGGCTGGGCCCTGCACCCCGTCTCCTCTGCAGCTCCCTTTCACTCTGTTCATGCAGTGAGGCTTCAGAAACATCCAGGGGTCGAATAAAAGGGGATCTATCCAATACAGTAAAAGGAATAATGAAGTTGAAAAACCAATAATGGGGAAACAGAGGCAAAGAGACAATAGGACAAGCCCAGGTTTCCACAGACCTTGTTATTACTCAGTGGCAAGACTGGACTCGAACCCCCATCTTCTAACTCTTGGGCCAGAAGTTCTCTACTGAATTCTACCCCACCCTGGTCCAGGATCCTGTCAGCTACTGGTCCATTCATCTATCCACCCATCCAATTATCCACCCACCCACCTACCCACCCATCCATCTCTCCTCCATCTGAGTGCTGCTTACACCACCACCCAGCCATCCAACCATCCATCCGTCTGTCTACCCATCTCTCTGCTCATAGACAAAGTCACCCACCCTTCACTCTCCATCCAGTAGTCACTGGGCACCTGCTATGTGCCCAGTGACATTCTAAGAGCTGAGGACACATCCTTACAACAGATGGGTTCCCATCCAGGGAACTTAGCACCTATGGGAGAGACAGACCACAGATTGTAATCACACATAAACAGAGCTCGAATGGGGGTCCTGCTTGTGGACCACACACAGGGATTGAGGGGAGCTGGTGAGGAGCCTGGAAAGGCCTGCCCTCCTGGTCGGGACACTGTGTGCCTGCTGCCAACCAGTTCCTCCTCCCACTCACCTGCCCACCCTGCCCCACTGCAGGGGGTCTCCACCTCCCCACCTCCAGCTCATCTGGGGTCACTGAGCCCTCCATGGGGTGAGTACCAAGTAGACAGATCCCCTTAGGTATCACCCAACCCACCAGGAATCCCATTAAAACTTAGCAAGTCACTCCAGCCAGGTGCGGTGGCTCATATCTGTAATCCCAGCATTTTGGGAGGTCAAGTCAGGAGGATCACTTGAGCCCAGGAGGTAGAGGCTTCAATATGCCATGATTGTGCCTCTGCACTCCAGCCTAAACAACAGAGCAAGGCCCTGTGACCAAAAAAAAAAAAATACTCTGCTACTTATTGAGTGCTTACTGTGTACCAGACCACAGGCTGCATACTTTCCACCAATTGTTTCATTTCGTTCTCTCCTCCCCTTGGCCAACATCACCCACCCTGTAACCCCAGGACGAAGAAGTCAGGTCATATCCCTGCCCTGCTCAGAACCCCACCCACCCCTGCCACATACACACACCACCTCCCAGCTCCCATCCTACTTCTCTCCTCATCACTCACAGCAGCCCCTCCCCTACTGGTCTCCTTGTGGTCCCTTGAACATAGACAGCATGGCCCCATCTCAGAGCCTTTGTGCTTGCCATGCCATTCCCTCTTTCCCCAGAGACCTCATGGCTCCCCCGCTCTGCCCCGCCCAGCCCAATAGCACCTTCCCTCAGCCAGGCGTTCCCTGACCTCTGTGGTTAAATTAAACATCTTTCTCTTCCTCACACTCACACACTCTCTCTGATTCTCTCCCTCTTGCATGCATACACACACACACACACACACACACACACACACCTTCTCTCCCTCCCTTTCTTTATTTTCCTCCCTAGCACTCATCATCAGACCACCTGTATCCCCCACCCCAATAATGGACCCGCCATGAAGATGGGGCTTGGGGCCGCCTTATTTTCTTTTGTATCCCCAGGCTTAGTATAGCACCTGGCATGTGGTGTGTGCTCATCGAAGTCATTTCCTGGAGCACATCTTTGAGAGTCTTTTGTGTGCCAGGCTGTGAGATGCAGACACAGCACAGAACAAGATGGAAACATCGTGGCAAGTAGGATCAGAGGCCCTTGGTCTAGGACCTCACTCAGCCGCTTCCCGGTTGTGGAACCTCAGGAAAATATCAGAGGACTGAGGGGTAGCTGATCCCACTGGCCAGCTAGACCCTCCCAACATCCCTGTGGCATCCACAGTGTGATAATTCTCTGGAAAGTGCTGGGCTCAGGGCGTGTTGCTACCTTACGTTTGATTGTCCATGCTTTTATAGGTTTCACAAGCAAACTCCAATTGACCAAAAATCACCCCAATGGAACCCCTCAATTAACCAAATTGTGGTTTGAGGGGAGGAGGTTTTTCTTGTTTTTCTTCCTTTTTGCTTCCATTAGTCCAGTTACTAGCCATTTATTGACCAGGCACCAAGTGTGTGGATATCAAGGAGTCCCCACTTACAGAAAGGACTCAGACTCAAGGGGACAGATGGACTAGAAATACGGGGCAGAGGCAAAGTCACAGGAGACATCCTCATCAAGTGGGAAGACCTCGCCACCTTCCAAAGGAGGAAACTGGCAAATGCACCATGTGGACAGCTCTCAAGAAAGTCATGGAAGGACAGGAACAAGTCCCAGTGAGATGGCTGGTGTGAGGTCACCAAGGCGTTAAAAAGAACCATCATCCAGAAATGCAAATGAAACCACAATGAGATGTTACTGCCCAAATAGCTCATATTAAAAAGACTGACCTCTCTAGGCGTACTCAGAATCAAGGAGAGAGGTAGGGCCAGGAGTGGTGGCTCGCGCCTGTAATCCCAGCACTTTGGGAGGCCGAGGCGGGGAGATCACTTGAAGTCAGGAGTTAGAGACCAGCCTGGATACCATGGCAAAACCCCATCTCTACTAAAAACACAAAAAAAAAAATTAGCCGGGTGTGATGACACACACCTGTAGGTCCCAGGTACTCAGGCAGGAGAATCGCTTGAACCTGGCCTTAGCACAGCACTTGGCTTGAACCCAGGAGGCAGAGGTTGCAGTGAGCTGAGATGATGCCACCTCACTCAGATGATGCCTGAGCAACAGAGTGAGACTCCATCTAAAAAAAAAAAAAAAAAGAAAAAAAAGAAAAAAAAAAATGAGAGAGATGGGCCAGAAATATGGAGGACAGGAGTGAAATACTTTGGAAACTGTTTGGAAATATGCAGAAGCTCAACACACTTGAATACTGTGTCCAGTGATGATGCCCCAGGTATGAACTTGATAGAAATGAGAGCTGGCATCTACCAAAAGACACAAACAAGAGCTAGGTGCAGTGGCTCACTGCATCTCAGCTACTAGGGAGGCTGAGATGAGAGGATCACTTGGGCCCAGGAGTTCGAGGCTACAGTCAGCTGTGATAGCACCACTGCACTCCAGCCTGGGCAACAGAGCAGGACCCCATCTCGTTAAAAAAAAAAAGAAAAGAAAGAAAGAAAAGAAAAAAGAGAAAAAAAGACACAAACAAGAATGTCCATGGCAGCTTTATTCACAACAACCAAAACCTTGAAATAACCCAACTGTCTACCAACAGTAAACTGAACTGTGGTGCAGTCACACAGTGGAACACAACACAGCAGTGAGAATGAAGCTGTACAGTACTGCATAGAGGAACCTTAAAAGTTTAGCTGAGCAAAAGAAGCCAGACACAAAAGCAAATACTCTGAATGATTCCATTGATGTGAAGTTGTAGAACAGGCAAAACATTGTAGTCTGTTAGAAGTCAGGAGAGCAGTTGTCCTAGACAAAGATTTTTCGGTGATTAAAAATGTTCTGTTTCAGGTCAGGCGTGGTAGTTCAGGCCTGTAATCCCAGCACTTTGGGAGGCCAAGGCAGGTGGATCATCTGAAGTTAGGAGTTCAAGACCAGCCTGGCCAACATGGTGAAACCCCGTCTCGACTAAAAATATAAAAATTAGCTGGGCAGTAGTGGTGCACGCCTGTAATCCCAGCTACTCAGGAGGCTGAGGCAGGAGAATCGCTTGAGCCTGGGAGGCAGAGGTTGTGATGAGCTGAGATCTCGCCACTGCACTCCAGTCTGTGGCGACAGAGTGAGACCCTGTCTCAAAAAAAGAAAAAAAAAAAAGTTCTGCTTTTTTATCCAAGTGCTGCTCACACTGGTGTGTTCGGGTGGTGAAAATGTATCTTCTGTACCCCGCTTATACTTCTGTAAAAGTTCACATTTTAAAAGGTACAACAGAAAGAAAGGAAGGAAGGAAAAGACATTGACACAGAGATGAAAGAAATGCATACACAAAGATCTGGAAGTTCAAACCCCAAACTTATAAAACCACACTGACAGGGTGAAAAGGAGCCAGCCCTGGGCAGGTGGTCCAGAACCAACTTCAGCTTGAATGGAAATGTTATCATGTGTTAAGAGAATGGATGCATGCATTACTATTATCAATTTAAATCAAAATCTCTTAGTAAAAAGGCAAAAAGACAGCCAGCCACGGTGGTTCATGCCTATAATCCCAGCACTTTGAGATCAAGCAGGAGGATCACTTGAGCCCAGGAGTTTGAGGCTACAAAGAGCTATGATTGTGCCACTGTACTCCAGCCTGGGCAACATAGCAAGACTCAATCTCTTTATTCATTTATTTATTTATCTATTTATTAAGTTCTGGGGTACATGTGCAGGATGTGCAGGTTTGTTACATAGGTAAACATGTGCCATGGTGGTTTGCTGCACCCATCAACCCATCACCTGGGTACTAAGCCCAGCATGTATTAGCTCTTTCCTCTAATGCCCTGTCTCCCTGTCTCTTAAAAAAATTTTTTTAATAAAAAAAAAAATTAGGACAAAAAGAGAGGCCACAGGGAATCAAAGAGCAAGTTGTATCTACTGAGAACCTACTGTGTGCTCCAGGGGCACACACATAAGCATGCCTTGCTCTTATTTGCCCAAGTTTCCCACTGATAGAATCTGAGAGCCAGAAGACCAAGGTTCACCCATTGTTTCTCTGTGACCTGGCGCAATGCACTTCCTCCCATTTCCCAGGTAAGGAAACTGAAGTCACTGAGATTAACGATGGGGACAACTGCCCTCAAAGAATGTTCCTGAACACTCAGGAGACAACCCAGGTGAAAGTGCTGGGTGACCATGCCAGATGCCACAGTACTGCCCAGGACTGGCTACATCAAGATACAGGGCCCTCGTTCTCAAATCATTAAGAATTTCAAGGCCAGGTGTGGCAGCTCGTGCTTGTAATGCCAACACTGTGGGAGACTGAGGCAGGAGGGTTGTTTGAGCCCAAGAGTTCAAGACCAGCCAGAGCAACATAGAGAGACCCCCCTCCCCACCAATCTCTACAAAAAATAAAATTTTAAAAATTGCCGGGTGCAGTGGCTCATGCCTCCAACCCTAGAGCTTTGGGAAGCTAAGGAGGGCGGATTGCCTGAGGTCAGGAGTTCAAGACCAGCCTGGCCAACATGGTGAAACCTCATCTCTACTAAAAATATAAAAAATTAGCCAGGCATGGTGGCAGGTGCCTGTAATCCCAGCTACTAGGGATGCTGAGACAGGAGAATCATTTGAACCTGGGAGGCAGAGGTTGCAGTGAGCCAAGACCGTACCATTGCACTCCAGCCTGGAAAAGAAGAACAAAACTCCATCTCAAAATAAATAGATAAATAAAAATAAAAATTGCCATGCACAGTGGCTCATGCCTATAACCCAACACTTTGGGAGGCCGAGGTGGGCAGATTATTTGAGGTCAGGAGTTCAAGACTCAGCCTGGCCAACATGGTGAAACCCCATCTATACTAAAAATATAAAAATTGGCCAGGTGTGGTGGCTCACGCCTATAATTCCAGCACTTTGGGAGGACAAGGCGGGTGGATCGTGAGGTCAAGAGATTGAGACCATCCTGGCCAACATGGTGAAACCCTGTCTCTACTAAAAATACAAAAATTAACTGGGTGTGGTGGCGCTCACCTGTAGTCCCAGTTATTCGGGAGGCTGAGGCAGTAGAATCACTTAGAACCCAGGAGGTGGAGGTTGCAGTGAGCTGAGATCTTGCCACTGCACCCCAGCCTGGTGACAGAGTGAGACTCTGTCTCAAAAAAAGTATATATTATATACAGAGATATACATACAGATATATACATGTATATTATATGTATATAATACATAATATATGTATAATATATATGTATATATAATTAGCCGGGCATGGTGGTGGGTGCCTGAAATCCCAGCTACTCAGGAGGCAAGAGAATCGCTTGAGACCAGGAAGTGGAGGTTGCAGTGAGCAGAGATGGCACCACTGCACTCCAGCCTGGGCAACAGAGCAAGACTCTCTCTCAAAAAATATAAATTACCTGGGCATGGTGGCATATGCATGTAATCCCAGATAATCAGGAGGCTGAGGTGGGAGGATCACTTGAGCCTGGGAGGTTGAGGCTGCAGTGAATCATGATCACACCACTGCACTCCAGCCTGGACAACAGAACAAGACCCTATCTAAAAAAAGAGAGAGAGAGAATTTCAAGATGACAACAGCAGACCTGTAAACCAAGTGGGGGCCCTTCTGAACAAGGGGCTCTGTGGAATTGCCTAGATGGTACTCCCAGGAAGCCACCCTGGTTCTACCCTAGCTTACCAAGAGCTTCCACAAAAACCAGCATAGAAAGTTTTCTGATAACCTTCAGGCAGTCAGAAAGCTCCTTTCTCCAGAACTTTCCATTCCATGCCAGTTGTTTTCACGTGCTGGTGTTTGTAAGGCCTTAGAGCAACAGGCGCTCCCCTCTCCCAAGGAGCAATAACATCAACAGCAGCAATAGCAGCTATCGTTACTGGACAATTAGCACATGCCGGCATGGCGTTGAGTGCTGCACACCTTTGGCACCTCGACTCTGCTCACCCATGCTATTAGGTAAATGCTGTCATGGCAGGCTCTGGAAGTGGAAACGGAGGTACAAAATGGGCCACTCGCCCCAGGTTGCAGAACCAGAAAGAAGCAGAACTGGGATTCACACCCAACCCCGCAGGGCTCCAGAGTCCACACGCTGGCCCAGGAAGGAAGGCAAAGGCTAGTGGGAGGTGCACGGAGGGTGGCAGAGCCACCCCAGGCCGGGAGGGAAGGCTCCAGGGATGGGAGCCACCCTTTGCTCCACTGACTCCCCTCCTGACTTGGAGCTGTGAGCTCTGGGCTGCAATGGTCTTTGCCAAGCAGTGGTTTCACCATCCCCTGCCAGGCCCTAGGGAGCCTCTGGGAGCACAGCAGAGCTGCCCAGCCCAGAGAGTACAGGCCAGAGCACTGGGTAAGGAGCACACTCTGGGGTTCCTCAGACCCAGGTTCAAATCCTGCCTCTGCCACCCACCAGCTGTGTGACCTCAGGCAAGGTACCCTCCCCCTCTGAGCTCCGGGTCTTTTTTGGCTTTTCTTTTTGAACCTCAGGTGTCCAGGGTGAAGTTATCTGATGCCTCAATTCGCAATGTGTTATCATGATTGTCCACACAGGCTGCCCTCTGGTTGTATTTATTTATGCCCTTTCACCCCAATCCCTACTCCCTGCCCACCTGACTCTTCTATGTTCGATATGTAGGATTAGTTCATCGATTTTAGGTTTCTACTTTGATGCTGGTGTTTAACATATGTACAGTAAAGTGCATAAACGGACAGCTCAATGAACTCTTTGTTGTTGTCGTTGTTGTTGTTGTTGAGATAGAGTCTTGCTCTGTCACTCAGGCTGGAGTGCAGTGGCACAACCATGGCTCACTACAGCCTCGACTTCCTGGGTTCAAGCAATCCTCCCACCTCAGCCTCCTGAGTAATTGGCACTACAGGCGTACGCCACCATATCTAGCTAATATTCTTTATTTTTTGTAGAGACTGTGTCTGCCTACATTGCCCAGGCTGGTCTGGAGCTCCTGGGCTCAAGTAATCCTCCTACCTCGGCCTCCCAAAGTGCTGGGATTACAGGTGTGGGCCACTGTGCCCGGCCTGAATTCTTATATGTGGATAAATTCGTGGAACTACCACCTGGGGCAAGACATAGGAATTCTGCAGATCGCAGAAATCCTCCTCATGCCCCACTGCAGGCAACGACTCCTCTACCCCACAGAAGGAACCACCTTTGTGCCTTCTAGATTCATCTCGCCTGTTCTTGAACTTCGTATCAGAGGAATCACACAGAAAGTCGTCTTTTGTGTCTGGTTTCTTTCTCTCAGCATAATGCTTTTAACATTAATCTATAGTGTGCATGGGCTGGGCACGGTGGCTCACGCCTGGAGGGTTTAGGGATAAAGTGATGTCATGTCTACATCTGCCTCTCAAATAATTCAGGCAAAAGAAAAAGATATAAATGGGGGAAAAGACAAAGTGGGGCAAAATATAAACAATATAGCTGGACGATATCCTGAAGGTTTTTGTTTTTTGTTTTCTGTTTTTTGTTTTTTGTTTTTTTTGAGACAGAGTCTTGCTCTGTCGCCCAGGCTGGAGTGCATTGGTGTGATCTCGGCTCATGCAACCTCTACCTCCTGGGTTCAAGCCATTCTCCTGCCTCAGCCTCCCGAGTAGCTGGGATTACAGGTGCGCACCACCACACCCAGCTAATTTTTGTATTTTTAGTAGAGACCGGGTTTCACCATGTTGGCCAGGTTGGTTTCAAACTCCTGACCTCCAGTGATCCACCCACCTTGGCATCTCAAAGTGCTGGGATTCCAGGCGTGAGCCACCACCCCTGGCCCAGCTGCCACTTTCTACCAGGGCCCAATAGGCTGCAAAGGAAAGGCAGATTCGGACCCTTCAGCACCACCCAGGACTTGCACAAATAGGGTATTGCCGCTGAAGTCTTGGTTTTTTCCTGAGTTCACAAGGGTTCAAATCAGTGCCATTGGAGAGGGTTTGAGGCTGTCACAACATCTGGGGAACTGAAGCGTGGAGCACTCACAGGGCTGTTAGGAGGCCTTGTGCTCAAATTGTAGGGGGCATGGGATCTTAAACCATCATTGGCAGCCAGATGGATGGGCAGGGTGGTGACACCCCAAGATCCTGTCATCTTTGCTAGGCTCTGGTTTTATGGAATCTAAAGTTTTCTGTGGTTCTAGTTCCAGGTGGAGAGTGACAACTAACTCTGGCATGTTGCACATTCTCAGTAAATGATTTGTAGGATAAATTCCTTGTGATGACAATTGATTTTTATTGAGCATTTACTATATGCCAGGCACTCTTCTGAGTACTTTGCAGATATCATCTCCTTTAATCCTCTCCACATCCTGTGAGATAGATACTATCATTACCATCATTATTTTGTAAAAAGGAAACTGAGGAACCGAGAAGTTCAGCCACATGCCCAAAGTCACAAGTTGTTAAGAGGAACACAAATAAATAAATAATGAATGAATAAAATGAATGAATGAATGAATGAATGGCAGTCCCCATCTAGATTAGCATTTTTCTTTTAAACATTACTGAAGCGAAAGTCCAGTTGCAACTCTTCTTGGGGAATAACACCCCAGCCCAAGCTCCCTGACTCCCTGTTCTCTCCAAGTCAGCCTCTCTCCTTCTCATTGCTTAAGGAGAACTGTCCCCAATCCTGAGCCTGAGGTAGCCCGAGCTCCAGCCTTAGTAACACAAAAAACCTGGGGACCCTAATGTGATGGGGACCCTATCATGTCCCAGGATCACACGTAGCTTCCTTTCGTTGTATATAGGCTCTTTTAGCCTGAAACAGTTCCTTCCTCAGTCTCTCCTTGACCCACATGACCTTAACATGTTGGAGGATGCAGGCCAGCTATTTTTTTTTTTTTTTTTTTTTTTTTGAGACAGAGTCTCGCTCTGTTGCCAGGCTGGAGTGCTGTGGTGCAATCTCGGCTCACTGCAACCTCCGTCTCCCAGGTTCAAGCAATTCTCCTGCCTCAGCCTCCCAAGAAGCTGAGACTACAGGTGCCTGCCACCACATCCAGCTATTTTTTGTATTTTTAGTAGAGACGGTTTTGCCATGTTGGCCAGGTCTTGATCTCTTAACCTTCTGATACACCCACCTTGGCCTCCCAAAGTGCTCCTCACTTTAGATCTCTCGGATGTTTCCCGTGATTCTATTCAGTCTCTGCGTCTGATATATATTTACAGGGATACAGCAGAAGTGACACTGTGTTCCTGATACATGGTCTCTCATGTACCAAGGGCTTACTTTCCACCAAGACCCACAACGCACAAAAGTCAAGGATGTGACAAGACCTATTGCATAGTTGAGGAAACTGAGGCTCGGAAAGAAGAGGTCACTAACTCCAGGTCAAACATCTAAGTGACAAAGCTGAGATTTGGACTCATACCCATCCAGCTTATGAGCCCTATAGGGAGATCATGAAGGAACGAGGGGTGACGAGGAGGAACTGCCTGGCATAGGGCAGGGGGCCTTAGGGAGTCAGCCTCAGTTCATTCCTTGATCACAATCTCACTACCTCAAAAATGCAGATCTTTGATCCTTGTGGGGTGGCTGAGACCAGAGATATCTGGCCCTATCAGTGACATTAAGACCCTGCAATCCCGCTCCTGGGTAAATATACCAGAGGCACTCTGAGAAGACCATTAGGGGCTGATGAACATAAAGACATGCCACCTTGGTCTCCTTCAGGGGAGGATCAGCTGCAGGGAGTATGATGAGGTGATGACCTCCAGCCACCAATAGCTGCCCCAGCTGCAGAGAGCCATCTTGGCCCAGCCATCCTTCCCGGGGCAGCCCGAAAGCCAGACAGACCAAGGTCTGGCCATTTGCCCCAACACAGGTCACCCAACAAGCAAGACCCTCTCCAGTGCTCCCAAGACTGCTCAGGGCTCTGCAGGCCTGCATCACTGCTGGCTGACTTCATCTGCCCAGTCCTGCTTGCACCTCCTCCATTTCTCAGGTGTTGACTCCCCACAAACATCTTGCACCCCAAACTCCATTTCAGTATCCACACAACCTACCCTGTGACAGAGGTACAGCCAACAATGCTTATCAGAACAGTGTTTACGGCTGTGGGGACTTAGAGGCAACATCATTGTCCACCACAAGGGCAGTGGTTCCTTAAAATGTGGCAAATACATGCAGAGGAATGTTATGCATCAGCATAAAAAGCAATGAATTATAGGGACACAGAGCAACCTGGAGGCATCTCTAAAGCATATTCTTCTAGGAATATATGCTGCACTCATGTAAAATGTGACCTATTGGATACGATTGTCTGTTGCCGCATTGTGTGAAATAGAAAAAGACTGGAAACAACCTAAATGTCCATCAGAAAGAGACTGATTAAATAATTATGGTACATCCATGTAATGGAATATTATACAACTATTAAAAGGAATGTGGTAGCTCTATGGTACTGATATGAACAAGCTCCAAGATATATTGTTGAGTGAGAAAAGCAAAGCACAGGTCAGTGTAAAAAATGTGCTACAATGTGCATAAATATTGTGTGTTTGTGTGTGTGTGTGTGTTTGGGTGCACTCACATAGACCATTTGAAATAAGGAAAAGCTAAAGTATAATTTAAAAAAAAAAGAAATAAGAAAAAGCTGCTGGAAACTTCAGTAACCTCTGGGAGAGGGACCTGGGAATGTGAGGGCAGGAGTGGGAGGGAGACAGACTTTTCATTGCACATCGATTCACACCTTTTGCATTTTGAACAATGAGCACATATTATGTATTCAAATTGAAATGAAAAATGTATAGAGGCCATGGTGGAGTTGATCTGAGGTCATCCATAAGAAGGGTGGCATAGTGTGGGGCCAGAGACTGAACAGGATGAGAAGGGTGACCAATCATGGAACAAAGGTGGGTGGGGCAGTGACAGCAAACTGGTTACATATAGGGGATGGGTCAAATAAACAAATATATTAAGAATAATGGAAGCCAATTTTCTCACTGATGGAAAAGAGAGTTTCAAATATGGAAAGAGAGAAAATTAGAATAAACTCTGTGATACTGAATGGGAATTGCAGTTATCAGTGTACACACATATTTTTCTAAACAGATGATAGATGATAAATAATAGTTAGATACATACATAACACAGATATAAATATGTGTCTCTATATATACATATATACAGTCCTTAACTCTGTCCACCGAGAGAGTCAGGGAGTACAGACACCCCAGCAGCAATGAGCACTTTGTCCTGAGATTTTGGCTTCTAAATTCCGTTCTCTACTAAAAGGAACCAGGGCTCCTTGGAGAAGTGGCTGATTCCAGAGCTGGGGCAGAAAAAATACCTGATGAGCTTATGGTATCTCACTGTGCCAGAAAGTAAGGAAATGCTCAAAGAATGATGGTGACACAGAAGCTAGTTAAAAGTGGCTCCCAGGAGCCAAATCTGGGACAATTTAAGCATATAAATAAGTTAACGATGATGATGATGATGATATCTCACATCCCACTGAATAAAATAGAAAACTATGAATCTATACTGATAGAAATAAATGAATAATTGAAAGTTTGATGGCATTCAAGATATTTACACAGTTTCAACGTGCCTCCTCTCAAATGCTTATTAACTACAAACAGCAGGGAAAGTAACCCTACAGATGTGAAGTCTGGCAGATATCTCCTCAATCAAGTCATCAAAGAGTGCACCATCAGCGATGGGACAAGGAGAAGAACATAACATCATTTCTTTGATTTTTCTGCCTGAGTTGCAGAACCTGAATCTCACCACAATGAAGCATCAGACAAACCCACAGGGAAAGACATGCTGTAATGCTGTACAACAGCTGCCCTGTATCTTCAAAAGTGTCAAGGTCATGAAGGTCAAGGAAAGACTAAGGAACTGTTCTACCATCAAGGCAACTAAAGAGATGTGGCAACTAAACACAACATGTAGGCCAGGTGTGGTGGCTCATGCCTGTAATCCCAACACTCTGGGAGGCCAAAGTGGGAGAATTGATTGAGTCCAGGAGTTCCAGACCAGCCTGGGCAATATAGTGAAACCCCATATCTACAAAAAATACAAAAATTTGCTGGGTAGGGTGGCATATGTCTGTAGTCCTAGCTACTCAGGAGGCTGAAGTGGGAGGATCGCTTGAGCCCAGGTGGTTGAGGCTGCAGTGAGCTGTGATCATACCACTGCACTCCAGCCTGGGTGACAGAGTTAGACCTTGTCTCAAAATAAAATAAAATTAAAAATAAATACAAAGTATGATCCCAAACTGGGTTTGGGATGCTACCAGGGCAACTGGTGAAACCTAAAGGGTCTTGGTAGACAGTCAGGGTATATCCTGCTAATTTCCTGATTATGATGGTTATATTGTAGCTATCTAGGAAAATGCCCTGGTTTATAGAATCTATGTATCAAACGTTAAGGGGTGATAGGGCAACAGGTCAGCAATTTATTCTCAAATAATTCAAGAGAAAATGTTCTTTGTATTGTATTTATAACTTTTCTACCAATTTGAGATATTTCTCAAACTAAAAAAATTTTTAAATACACAGTAAAAAAGTAAAAAACAGAATGAGAGCTAAGTTTGAATACTAGTAACAGGAATTAAAACACATATTTTTAGATTTCTGATGGCTTAGCAAGCCACTTCTAAGTGAAATATGTGAATATGTTCATCAGAAGACATGTCCCCTCGCTGGGCACGATGACTCACACCTGCAATCCCAGCAGTTTGGGAGGCCAAGACGTGTGGATGACCTGAAGTCAGCAATTCAAGACCAGCCTGGCAAACATGGTGGAAGCCCATCTCTACTAAAATTACAAAAAAATTAGCCAGGCGTGGTGGTGGGCACCTGTAATCCCAGCTACTCGGGAGGCTGAGCATGAACCTGGGAGGCGGAGGTTGCAGTGAGCCAATATTGCACCACTGCACTCCAGCCTGGGTGACAGCACAACTCTGCCTCAAGAAAAAAAAAAAAAAAAAGACTCAAATATTCATCTCAGCTCAATTCTAAAGAGCTCAAAACTGGCAACAACCTGAATGTCCATGAGGGATCGAATGGGTAACTCCATTGTGGTGTGTCCATGTAATGTCATTTTGCTCAGTAATAAAAAGGCATAAATACTGATACACACAATAACTTGAATGAATGTTAGTTACAATACTGAATAAAAGAAGCCAGACATAAACAGTATCTATTGTGTGATTTCATTTCTACAAAAGCATAGAAACAGGCAAAATTAATGCTTGCTGTTAGAAATCAGAATAATGATTACCCTTAGGTGTGGAAGCGGGTGGCTAGAAGGGATACAAAAGGCTTCAGGGGTGCTGGAATGATATCCTCTTGATCTGGACATTGGTGGGTCAACAGCAGCAAGATTCACAGAGCTGTATATCTGTGTTATGTGCACATTGCTGTGTGTGTATATTTCACTAAGAAAGACAGAAAAAAACATGATGCACGGGAAAACAGACCAAAGTGCAATGCAGGCTTTGCAAGGACTGATGACAGTCCTAAGAACTGGAAAGCATAATTAGCTCTGCACCTGACCTGCAAGAATAAAGGCAGGAAAGTGTCCCTGTTGTCCCTCTGTCCCTCACCGCCCCACAAGAGGGGTGAGCTTGATGACTGGTGCCATGTGGCATGAGAGGACTGAGGCCTGGCTGGAGTCAGGTGCACCAGGTTGCCCTGACCCCCACCCCAGTTCTCTCTCCTCCACAGCCTGCTGACTCCCACCCGCCAGCCTCTCTGAGGAGTCTTCCTCCTCCTTGGCCACCCCTGTCCCTGCCAGGGCTCCAGGGCTGGGGCAGGGATCTGATGACAGCTATAAAAATAAAAGTTCACCCAGCCTGGCTCCCTGGCCTCCAGACTCACCTCGCAGAGATCTCAGCTGGGCTGGCCCCAGGAAGGCTGGCAAAGGTGCCTCCCAGCCCTGGCAGGCCAAGGCCTCAGTGGAGCAGGTGGTGGCGGGCAGCGTGGGTCAGAAGGGTTATTCAGGGTGGCATGGGGCATCTGGTCCCAATGCAGTTGCCAGCAGGCTCTGTGAGCTGCAGCAGGGCCTGACCCTCTCTGTTTCCAAACGGAGGAGTCCCTCAGTGGATCACATATGCCGGCTGGGGCTACAAAATGCGGAGCTCATTGAGGTCAGCAGAGAAATTTCTGTCCATTTCAAGGGCTTGGTTTATTTTTTTTATTTTTTTTTTTTTTTTTTTGAGACGGAGTCTCGCTCTGTCACCCAGGCTGGAGTGCTGTGGCCTGATCTCGGCTCACTGCAAGCTCCGCCTCCCGGGTTTACGCCATTCTCCCGCCTCAGCCTCCCGAGTAGCTGGGACTACAGTCGCCCGGCACCTCGCCCGGCTAATTTTTTGTATTTTTTAGTAGAGACGGGGTTTCACCGTGTTAGCCAGGATGGTCTTGATCTCCTGACCTCGTGATCCGCCCGTCTCGGCCTCCCAAAGTGCTGGGATTACAGGCTTGAGCCACCGCGCCCGGCAAGGGCTTGGTTTAAGCCTGAGCTGAGGCACAATGACATTTCAGAGTCACAAGAGAGACACTTGAGGACAGGCAGGATATTTTCATGACAGGAGGTCTTTGTGCATTACTTCTGTAATTAAAATGAATAAAAAGAAATCCTTCCACCACATCTGATGGAAATTATTTTTCCTGAGCAAAGTGTACATTTCTGCACTCATGTACAATAGTGTCTGTAACAAGGAAGCACTGGTCCATCACTAAAAAATGCAGGTCGTGAAACAGCTCACACAAGTTGATTCCGTTCTGGCAAATGTATCAGTTAGAAATAGACTCAGTGGCCAGTAACAGGAAGCCCGAATGACAGAGACCTCAGTAAGCAGAGATTTCTTTTTCTCTCATGTACACAAGCCCAGAGCAAAGCAGGTAAAGACTGGTACGGCTATTCCACCACCATCAAGAACCCCAGTGCCTTTTGTCTTTCAGATTCACCAACCTCAGCATGTGGCTTCCATGCATCAGAGTTTGTCTCATGATTCAGGATGGTCCCTGGAGCTCTGGCCATCACATCTGAGTTCCAGGCAGGAAGTAGAAAGAAGCAGGGGCTGGGGTGTGGCAGAGAAGGAACACAAAAGGGAATGTGCCTCACAGCCGAGTCAATCCCCTTTAAAGAGCTTTCCCAGAAGCCCCACCTACAACTTGTATTTAATCTCACTGGTCATCCCTAGCTGCAAGAGAAGCTGGCAACCGTAGTCTCTTAGTAGGGTACTTGCCCCCACAAAATAGAAGGATCTCATTGGTAAAGAAGAGGGAGGGGAATGAGTATTGGATTGGCCACTTTAGCCACAATGAGGAAAAATACACATGGCATGAAAATTCTGGAAGTTAACAACTCACCCTGCGTGAGTTAACCTGTCAAATCTTTGCAAAACATTATGAGGAATTTTATTATCTTCTTATTACAGATGGGGGAACTGAGGTCCAGCAAGACACATTCACTTGCCTCAAATTACAGAGCTAGAAAATGGTGGACTCGGGCCAGGCACAGTGGCTCACGCCTATAATCCCAGCACTTTGGGAGCCTGAGGCAGGCAGATCACAAGGTCAGTTCGAGACCAGCCTGTACAATATGGTGAAACCTAGTCTCTACTAAAAATGCAAAAATTAGCCGGGCGTGGTGGTGGGCACCTGTAATCCCAGCTACTTGGGAGGTTGAGGCAGGAGAATTGCTTAAACCCAGGAGACGGAGGTTGCAGTGAGCCAAAATCATGCCACTGCACTCCAGCCTGGATGACAGAGCAAGACTTCGTCTCAAGGGGAAAAAAAAAAAAAGAAAATGTTGGATTCAGAACACCAGTATTTTAATTCTAGCATCTAAGCTCCTAACCCAGCAAAATGGTAATGATGATATGAATAATGATGACAGTTAATACCTACTGTGTGTGGCACTGCTTCAAATTTGTTGTGTTATCTCACTTAAGCTTCACAACAAACTTATGAGGCAGGTACTATTAATTATCCCATTTAATAAACAAGAAAACAGAGGCACAGAGAGGTGAAGTAACTTGCCCAAGACCACACAGCAAGTGTTAATGGGTTTATTTCTGAGTAGTGCTCTTTATTTTCTTCTTTTATTGATACTCTGCTGTCTCTGATCCTCCCATCACAATCATGCATTACTTGGGGAATCAAATGAAAAGCAAACACCCCTGCAGAGTCCTGTCTTCTGTCTGTCCCCCGTCCCTCCCCAGTCCCACCCCGAAGACCCCTCCCTCTCCAGCCTTGCCTCTTTCCCCACACGGGTTGGTGCCCTCTTCCCTGCAGTCAGGGCTTCCCAAAGAACTCTCCCTCTCTTGGCTTCTGGCCCTGGCTCCTCGGGCGCCCCTCCTGGTGAGCCCTCCCCTCATTCCTGCCCGATGAACTGCTCCCCGTGGCTCCAGGCCCTGGGTCACAGGCTCCTCGCCTACGAGGTCTCCTGGGCCCAGGCAGGCCTCCCTGTGCCCTTTACCCAGTGCACTTTACCTCATCCCGAAGGCCCAGGGGCCTATTTCATTCCCTCCACAGGCTTGTCAAGGCCTTTCTGGGTGCCACACCTGGCAGGGACACCCACTCTCTCATCCTCAAGGTCACCTCACAGCCCGCCCAGCCTCCAATGCCCTGCATGAAAGATGTGGCCTACCCAGCTCCCCTTCCCCATCCTCCCCTCCCCTGCATGAGGAACCCTTTGCCCCCTCCCCGCCCTATCCTCCCCTTCCCGACTCCACCCCTGCCTGAGGAGCCCTGTGCCCCATCCTCCCCTCCCCCACTCCACCCCTGCCTGAGGAGCCCTGTGCCCCCATCCTCCCCTCCCCCAGTCCACCCCGTATGAGGAGCCCTGTGCCCCCACCCACCCCCCGCCCCGTCCTCTTCTTCCCCACTCCTCCCCTTGCTGCCTCCGCTCCAGCCATGCTGGCTCCAGGCTCTTCTCACGCTTGGAGCTGGGTCCTGCCTCAGGGCCCTTCCATGTGCTGTTCCCCTGGCCTGGTAGGCTCCCTAAGTGTTCCTCCCCAATCACCCTCCTCCACTTCCCCCACTTAATTTTCTTCAGGGCCCTTATCACAGTCTGCAATGAGCTTGCCAATTTGCTAGCCGCACATTGTCTCCTCCACCAGAATGACAGCTCTGGTGGTCAGGGACCGTCTTGGGCTCACAGTGGGCGCTCGCTCGACACTGGCTGATACACCTGTACTCCGTGCCCACAGGTGAGGAAGCCCAGGTTCAGCAAGGCTAAGTGCCTCACCCAAGTTCACTCTGCAAGCAAAGGACAAGGCCCAGAGCTTTTTTGCTCAAGCATCCTGCCCCTCAGAGGTGTCTGATTGTGTTCTGTCCGTGTCTCTTCCCCAGAGCAACCAACCAGACAGAAAAGTGGCTGAGCTTGGGGCTCAGGCAGGCCTGGATTCAAATCCCAACCTTGCTGCTCTTGGGACAGGAATGATCCCCTCTCGGAGCCTCTGGTCTCCTCTCTGTAAAATGGAACTCTTTCCTGTCTCGGAAGACACCTGGGACGGGCTCACACCACCAGCCCAGTAAGCCCCTGGCTTCCCCAGCCCACTCCCCAGCCTCTCCTGGGTCTGCCCAGCCCAGGCCTCCCTCACTACCCTGCCCCGGCCAATGCACAGTCAAAAATCCTGCAAGGAGCGGGGACTGCTGGGACAGCATCACAGGCCACGCAGGAGATTGGCCAAGCTGAGAAAGAACGCGAGTGGGGGTGGAAGGGCAGGACAGGAAAACAGCAAAGGAGAGGCTCAGGGCCATGGGGGAAAACAGGCAGAGAAGGTCTCTCAGGTTCAAATGCAAGGCGAGAAATCAAACCTCACATTGGCCACTCACCAGGTCTGGGGTTGGTGACTTCACCTTTCTCTGCCTCATTTTCCCCATCTGGGGAAGGGGAGTAATAAGTAGTACCCACGGCTGGGTGTGGTAGCTCAGGCCTGTAATCCCAGCATTTTGGGAGACTGAGGTGGGCAGATCACTTGAGGTCAGGAGTTCAAGATCAGCCTGGCCAACATGGTGAAACACCATCTTTATGAAAAATACAAAAATTAGCCGGGCATGGTGGAGCAAGCCTGTAATGCCAGCTACTTGGGAGGCTGAAGCAGGAGAAGTGCTTGCATCCAGGAGGCGGAGCTTGCAGTGAGCCGGGATCACGCCACTGCACTACAGCGTGGGTGACAAAGTAAGACTCTTCTCAAAAAAAAAGAAAAAAAAAATGTAGCACCCACATGGGTGTTGGGATTTTAAGAATAATGCATGCAGGACAGCAGCTGGTGCGAAGTGAGCTGCCAATAAACTGCAGCCCACTGTACTCTTGACTCCCCGGGCTCAGGGATCTCTGCTCAGGTGCCACTTCCTAGGAGGAGCCTTGCAGGCCCTCTCCCACTCACCTCTGCCCCACTTTCCTTCCTGGAGAGCCCTTGACTCCACCTGCCATTATCTTGTTCCAGTCACTGGGTACTTAGCATCTGTGTCTCCCTGAAAATAATCACCTCCATCTTGGCCACCACATGTCCCCAACACCCAGTAAGTGGCCTAGCACACAGCAGGTGCTCAATAAATGTTTGTCAAATAAATGAAAAATATAACTGGGCAAAAAAAAACGGCTGAGAAACTAGGACAAAACAGTTTCAGAGACGTCTGGACAAAACTTGGAAGGCAGGGGGATATTCTTTTTTTTTTTTTTTTTTTTTTTTTGAGACAGAGGCACACTCTGGAACCCAGGCTGGAGTGCAGTGGTGCGATCTTGGTTCACTGCAACCTCCACCTCCGTGATTCAAGTGATTCTCATGTCTCAGCCTCCCGAGTAGCTGGGACTACAGGCACCCACCACACTAGGCTAATTTTTATTTTTATTTTTTTAGCAGAGACAGGGTTTCACCATTTTGACCAGGCTGGTCTCAAACTCCTGACCTCAAATGATCTGCCCTCCTCAGCTTCCCAAAGTGTTGGAATTACAGGCGTGAGCCACCGCGCCTGGCCTGCAGGGGAATAGTCTTCAGGTGTTCAGAAGGAGCAGTTCCCCTTCTCACTCCTACCCCAGCTTCTGCCATTCTTAGCTGTGCAACCTTAGACAGGTCAGTTCACTTCTCTAAGCTGGTTTGCTCGGCAGGAAAATGTTGGTAACAAAAGCTGCAGCCTCCAAAAAGCTGTTGAGTTGATTAAAACAAGGAGCACAGTGTCAGCGCCAGCCGGCACCCAGCACTGTCTCCAGCGTGCATTTCTGACATCCACTTGTCTCCTCGCTAAAATCACCAGGCCATGGGACAATTGCATAAGATTATGAAGTATGAATGTGTCTTGTTTTGTGAACTCTCTTGTCCTGAGCAAACATTAGTTGGGGTTCCAGGCTCCCACCTCCCAGCTGGCCTCAGAGGTCAAACACACTAAATGGGTCTGTGGTTAGTTAACATGACTGGCTTTCTCCCACATATCTAAGGATCCAGCAACTTCATCTGTGCCAAGGGCTTGGAGTGGTGCTTTGCACATCTAAGCACTTGTCTCGCACCCACTATTATCATGATTCCTCGAGGCTCATCCCTGGCCTCCTGGGATCCCCTCACCCAATCCCACCCACTCCTGTTTCTGGATGTCTGAATGGACTGGTTCCTCCCTGCAAGCCCTCCACCCTCGCAGTTTGGTGAACCATGGGGCGGGTGTCACCCCAACTATGACATCTCCCCAAGTCCTTTGGGCACAGCTCCATCCACAGTGCTCCCACACCAGGCCACCGTCAAAGCCCTCAACCTGTAAACTCCTTTTCCCAGCCCTCTTTAGAGGCAGCCTGAGAGGCTCAGGTTCAAATTTACTTTCTGTTGCTTCCAAACTGTGAAACTGATGTTTGCAGTTCTGGGGCTTGGAGTGCCTGAACTTGAGGCCAGGCAAGGAGCCCTCCAAGAAGGGCCTGGGATTTGAAACAGAAACCGGGATTACAAGCCAGGCTCCCAGCCCCAGACTTTCCCCACAGACCTGGGAGTCGGATGGTTTTGTAACCTGCTCCACCCAGCCCACCTTGAGCACAAACCTCACTTCTGTGGACCTCAATGTGCGCTTTTAGAAATGGGTGTAGTACCCTCTGTGGGGCGCTTATGTGGATGAGAGCAAGATGTGAGTGTGTGAAAAACGGACTCGACGCTGGTTCCAGGACAGCGCTGGGGAAACAGAAGCTGTGGGGCAGACGGCGACAGATGGGGGGCACCGTCTGGCCAGGCTGCTTCCCTCTCACCTCATTTGGGTGAGCAGTGGCCACCAGCCAACTCTCGGTGACAAAGGAGGGAGCAGGGATTTGAGATTTGTTCCTAAATTTCAACCCTCCCCACCGCCCATCTTCCCTAGGTTCAGCCCCCCAGCCTCTGTCTCCAGCAAGTAAATCCTCGAGGTCGAGCCCACGTTGCTGTTGCTGCTACTGACAGAAACCATCAAGACCAGTGGGGCTTAGGACTGGACTGACTTCAAGGCTTCGAAGGCATGCCTGGCCAGTCGTCCAGTTGCCCAGGGCTGGGAGGAGATGTGGTCAGGGCCATACTGCAGGTTTCAGGTTGAAGTGAGGTTATCTGTGTCCAGCAAGCTGCATAGCCCTCAAGCCACCATCAGGAGACACTGGCGTTAGGGAGGTGGAGCTTGTAGGAATCCTCGGCTCTGACGGTGGGGGATGAGTGTCGCTATCTGCTCCCTACACCCCAGGCTCCCACAGGGAAAGCACAACCAGGCCCCCAAAAGGAAAAGGAGGGGCAAAGCATTTCCCATTCCTCAACCACGGTATCAGCAGCTGCTCCTGAGATCCCAGATAGCCCCGGGTCCTTGGCAAGCCAGTCTACGACGCCTGCTGCCCCTAAATTCCTCAGGGCAGGGCAACCCCCAACCAGTGTCTTGCCCATAGGGATCAGACAGCCCAAAGCTGCTCCCCATCTCTAAAAACAGGCGTCACCACAGTCCCCACCTTCCCAAAGGTTGTTGTGAGGTCTAAATGGGATGGGGCAGGTCCAGTGTTTACCAGATGCCGGCCCCTGGCAAGTACTGGCCACACTGGCGCTGCACTGGAGACTGGGGAGCCAAATGCCAGCAGCTTCCCAGTGAAAATAATAACAAGAGCAAGCGCTTATATAACACCTCTTGCGTGCCAGGCACTGTGGGCCGCTGTACATGGATCCACTCACATCCATCTACATCCTCAACTCTCAGGAATGCCATCCAGGGCTGGATAGGAGTAGGGGGTGCAGTGAGAAGCTGGAAGGGGCAAAGGGATCAGGGGGCGAGGAAGAGGAGCCTGTCCCAGGGAATCAGGGCTAGCAGCCCCAAGTTTGTGCCTGGGCTCAGCCACCTTGAGCGGGCAGGTGAGGTGGGCTCAGTATCCACGTCTGGGCAAAGAGGGCAAGTGATGAGCCTCCCATCCCCAGGAAAGGGAATCAAAGTGTGGGAACCCCTCCCCCACCTCCCTCCACCTGGCCTGGCCTCTCCCCTCCTGCTGGCCAGGGATACACAAACAGATTCGCCCACGCACCCAGGATCCCCTCTTTAAAATGCACATGTATACACAAACTGTGTTTAAACAACCCACCCAACTACACTTACTAAAAGCATCTGCCCTGACTCGGGCTCAGCAGGACCAAGACCTGAACCCCTCCTCCTACAGTCACAGGCCTGCCTATCTAGTCCCCAAACACAGGGCAGGGGTCACAGACCTCCCAGCCCTTCCAAACCCAAGCCTGACACTCGGGACCAGTCAGAGGTCCCGGAATCTCTTCTCAAGCAGGGTTCCCAGCCACCGGTCCCGGCGCCCAGGAGCTCTGAGTTAGCCTGAAAGCCTGACCCATTACTCTTCTCCCCTTTCCCCCAGGGCTGGAACCCCATCTCCAAGCAGACCCTGTGGGTGGGGGGAGGGTGTAGCAGAGGAGGCAGAAAAACCAGCTGCAACACCCCCACCAACCACCAAAACCTCCAAAAATAACAGCAGCCCCCCACACACAACCCACTACACACCAGAAACGCAAAAACAAAATCCTACAAATCCAAAATAAAGCAAAAAAAAACAAAAGCCAATTACTGCCCCCAAAAGGCTTTGTAACCATTCTCAAAAAAAAGTTTATTAAAAGTGTTCTTACTTAATGCTTGAAACGGAAGATTCCCAAAATATACAGACGCCTCTTTTCTCATAGAAATAGATTATTTTTTATAATACAAAAAAAAAGACCAAAAAACAAAACAAAACAAAACATCAACAGCAACAAGCCCGTAGGAACATCTTTAAGCGATTACTCAGGGCCCGGCTGACAGTTACACGTGGGTTGCGTCAGTCCCGTGTACACACGCGTTCAGCCATGTTTAAACCGATTGCATCAACTTCGAAACCGGCCCGCCCGCCGGCGCCTGGAGAGGGGCAGAGGGAGAGGCAGAGAGTTTATCATTCATCTGTACACATAGACGTTTCTTCTTTAAATAACACCACGGGCGGGCGCCCCATCTGCATGTGCGGTTGGTTTGGACAAAAATATAGATATATATATATAATAAAATATTAAAATTACCGACGGGCTCCCCGCGCTGCCAAGTGCCCCAGTGCCAAAGTTTTGCCGGCGCCGCCGGGGGCGGAGGCGGGGGCGCGGGCGCGGGCGCTCCCCGGAGTCTCGGCCCCGGCCGGCAGGGGGACGCGCGCGGGGGCCGCGCTAGCAGTGGCCGGAGGAGGCGAGCAGGGGCTCGGGCAGCTGCTTGAACAAGTTCCGCAGGGTGCTGAGCTCGCGCGACAGCTGCTCCACCTTCTTCTGCAGCCGCTCGTTCTCGGCCGTGAGCTCCAGGACCTTGTGCTGCGTCTCCAGGTTGCGCATCTTGGCCTTGTCGCGGCTCTTGCGCACGGCGATGTTGTTGCGCTCGCGCCGGATCTTGTACTCGTCGCTGTGCTTGTCCACTGTCTTCTTGGCCTTGCTCTTGACCTGCGAGGGCGGCGGCGCGGCCCCCGCGTAGCAGGCGGCCGGGGGCGCCTTGGCGTCGGCGGGGCTCGGCGTGCCGGGCGGGCTGGACGACGAGGACGTGGAGAGGCTCCCGCTGCTGCCGCTCGGCACCGCCTGGTAGCCGAGGTAAGCGCGCAGCGCGTACGGGAAGCCCGCCGCCATGCCTGCGCCGCCGCCCGGCGCCCCGGCCTCCTCCTTCCGCTTGCAGTCCGCGGGCTCGAAGCCCGGCTCCGCCTTGAGCTCGGCGGGCGGCGGCGGCGGCGGGGGTGGCGGGTGCAGGGGCGCGAAGCAGCCGGGGTGCAGCGCGCCCTTGGCGGCCCCCAGGCGCCCCAGGCTCACGTAGCCGTACTCGGCCGGCTTCTTGCAGTTCTTGCCCCCGTAGTCGTCGGAGAAGAGGTCGGAGAGGAAGTCGTGGTGCTGCCCGGAGGAGGCGGGCGCGGGGGCGGGCGCGGGCGGAGCCGCCTCGAAGGTGTCCGTGGCCGTGGCGGGCGCCGGGGCCTGCGGCGCGCCCAGCGGCTCCAGGTACGGGCTGAAGTCGATGGCGCGCTCGTGGTCGCCGATGCTGCCCAGCTCGCCGGCTGGGGGGCGCGGCCCGGGTCTGGCCGCGGGGGGCGCCGCGGGGGCCGCCTTGCCGCCGTACGCAGCAGCCAAGCAGTCCGCCTCGTAGTAGAAGTTGGCCACTTCCATGGATTTAAAGGCAGGCGGCGGCGGCAGGGGGAGACATGCTGGGTCCCAGGCCACCAGGCGTTGCATGAACGCGGGTGCCCGGGGAGGGGGCCTGGGGCTGCCCGCTCCGGCCGGCCCGCAGGTGGCGCGGCCTCCCTGCTCTGAGCTGTCGCCGCTGCGTCGCTGCTGCTGCCGCCGCTGCCGGGGTGGCCGCTATTAGTGCGGGGGCTGGTGGCTGAACCCTCGGGTGGGTCCCCTTCCCAGTCCCGTGCGCGGCTCTGACTCGCTAAAGTTTCTCCTGAGCCCGGTTATTTATAAGGGCGGCCCGTAGCAACCGCTGCGTCACACCGGCCCCTCCCGCCGCGCCGCCGGGACGCGAAGGACACGGCCGCGGCCGCCCGAGACCCCCAGGAGGACGGCGGCAGGGCGCAGCGGAGGGACCGGGCACCCGGAGCGCGTTTTCGGGGGGGTCCCCGGGCCGCAGGGGGCGGCCTCACGCCCCCTGCCCACCCCCGCCCGGCCGCCCCGGGATTGGGAGCGAGAGGGGGCGGTGCGACCCCGCCCCCAGACCGCCCCTCTGGGCTGGAGGCTGTCCTGGAAGGCGGGGGAATCGGAGGAGGGGGCGACCTGATCGCCTTCCCCCGGAGATGCGGCCCCGGCCCGCCCCCTGCTGGAGGAGGCGGAGGTTTCAGGAGGACCGAGCAGAGCCCCGACGGCGGACCAGGGGCCGCTCCCCGGGCGGAACCCTGGAGACCCCAGCCCGAAACTCTAGCTCCAGGAGAAGCGACCCATCTCCGTAGCCCTTCCCCCTAAACTCCCACCTCTTCCCCAGGTCCCCGGCTCTAGAAAGGAGTAGACTCCACGCCTGTGACGATTCCCCTCTTAAGCCACCGCCAATATGAGGACCCCGGGGGTCGGGGGGACGGAGCAGGATCGCGCTGCGCTGGGGGCTGGACCCTGGTCCACGGTGCCCCGCCCCTAGCCCCGCCCACCGCACCTGCCGCCTGCTTGCGGCTTGTACACACCCGGGTCTTCTCTTGCCCCGCGCCGCGCCATCCGACCTGGGCCCTGGGATGGTGCAGGGGCGGAGGGGTGCTGGGCCCTGCCACACTGTGTGACCTTGGATGAGTCACTTCTCCCAGCTGCAGTCCATGAAGGGTGTCGCTACTGTCAGCGGTGGTGGCATTGCTCCCACCAGACTCCCAAACCTAAGGCTTACGTTGTGGGCTGCACATCAGAGAGAAAGGGACCCCCATGGATTGTGCCAGTGGAGGCCCAGAGGGAGCATGGCATGGCATACCAAGGTCACATGGCCGCACGTCCCCCATTCATCCCAAACGAAATGCCCTCATCTGGGCCCTAAGACCTATTGCCAGCCCCAGAGGCCAAAAAGCTTCTGTTTCTGAAGCTGCTGGGGAGGGGCTTAAGCCAGGCCTCACGGGAGGGGGGTGGCATGCAGGAAACAGAGAAGGAAAGAGAAAGAGAAGTTTTTACCAAGTCCCTGCCCTGTGCTCAGGGTGGGCCTGGACCCCGAGGTTCTTTTTCACCCCACCAGGAAGATGCTTTTGCTGCTGCCGTTTCACAGACGGGAAAGTGACAACGGCCTGCCTGGACTTGAACACAGACCCAAGGCCCTCTAACTACCGGCCCGCCTCTGCTCCCTAGGCTCAGGTTAGAGGGCCCTTTGCTTTGCCCTTCCGGACCCATTCCTAGGCCATTGGGGCAGCTCCCTGGGCCCACCTCTCTGCCACTCCTAGCCCAGGCCGCCCCGGCAGGAGCTCTCAGCCTGCCCGGGGCTGACCCCTGGCCCACTGACCCCAGCCCTGGCCTCAGTGGGCAGGCAGACATTGCTCAACCTTTGGTGTTATCTGCTGAGCTGGGGTGACCTCTGCCCCCAAAGGCTGGACAGATGACATCTCTGGGCACCCTTGGTGGGTAGGAGGCAGGGAGGGAGGGGATAAAACACTGGCCCAGCCCGCTGGCTTTCTGGGCCTTCCCAGCAGCCTCTGGGCTGGGGAGGGATCAAGGCCCAGAGGGGTGCGGCAGCTTCCCCAGGGCCACCCAGCCAGGCCTTCCTCACTGCAAAATGGGACACTCAGGGCTGAGCTAGAGGCCACAGCTTCTGAGAGGCCCTCCCTGTCCTACCTGCTAGTGAATTTCCTTCCCTATCGCCAGCCACCATTATCCTAGCTGTCTACCTCAGTCTCCCTCTAGGCTGCCACTTAGGGAGGGCTGGCCCACGAGGGACTCCTGAGCACAGCACGCTCAACATTTACCAGTGAATGAATGCATTTGCTGTTCCCTCTGCAACAAGAACACTGTCCCCCCCACCTCTGCCCAAGGCAGCTCCTAGGTCTCAGCCCAAAAGCTGTCTCCTCCAGGAAGCCCTCCCTGACCTCCGCATGGGAAATCCAGGCGCTCAGTCACTCCTCTCACACCCCTGCTTCATTTCTGTCACCGTTCTCATTGTAATCACAATTACCTTGCCTGCCTGTCTTGCTGTCTGTCCCCACAGCCTTCACTATTGTGTCCCTGGTGCCTAGAACAGAGCCTGGTACACAGAAGGTGCTCAATGAATGGTGAGTGAATAAATGGAGGAGGCTGAGAAGAAGGAGAGGTTCCTCATTAGCTGGACTGGTGACCTTAGGCAAAATGGCTCCCCTCTCTGAGCCACGGCACTCGCCCATGGCCCCCTTCTGGATTCTGAAGAGATGCAGGGAGATTTGGGGGACTGAAGCTAATTGGAGGGTTTGCTGTTTGTCCTCAGGCCAACCTTCCACCTCCCTGAACGACATTCCAAGCTCTTTGCATGTATTAACTCATTTAATCCTACTGATAATTTGTGGAAGGCAGGTCTTTTTTTCTTCTTTTTTCATATTTTTCAATGTTTTGTAGAGATGGATATCTCACTGTGTTGCTCAGGCTTTTCTCGTACGCCTGGCCTCAAGTGGCCCTCTTGCCTCAGCCTCCCAAAGTGCTGAGATTACAGGCATGAGCCACTGCACCTGGCCAAAGTCTTATAATTATCTCCACTTTACACATGAGGAAACTGAGGCCCAAAAGAGCTAAGTGCATCTGCTCCAGGTCACATGAAAGGACGAGAAGGAATAACATCTTTCCAGCCAGACTTACCCCCTTGGGTTTGGCATAACAGGCCTGGCAATGTGAGTGCCATCTTCTGGATAGAAGAACTGAGGCCCAGAGAAGGGTAGACCTGGGGTCACACAGTGCGCTAAGGTGTTACTCGGACCTTGCAGGCCAGCCCCCAAAGACTCAGCCCCAGCGGGGTCTAGGCCCTCTGGCCTCTGGGGTGGAACATGCTTGCCACCCTTCCCCGCCCTCCACCCCCTGCCGGGGATGACCCATCCCTTCTCAGAGCAGGTCCCACCCCGGTGCCAAGCCAGGTGTCCTGCAGGGAAGCTGCAAGCTAGGGTGACGTAAGCCCTTGTTTTTACAAGGCTCTTGCTCAACAGGCCATGCCTGCTGCTCCCCCACCCCCACCCCAGTACTTTTCAGCCTTTCCCCAAGGAGCGGGGATGGTGGGGGCTTGAACAACCACGGCCCAGAGGCCCAGAGCATGCGAGTGGCTGTGTGGGTCCAGGAAACCAGGATCCCCCTGGCGCCACCTCTCCCAGTCACCTGCCCTCAGAACCTAGAGCTGGAAAGGGTCTCAAACTGGCAGCCAGTGGCCAAATCGAGACCACAGATGTGTTCAGTTTGACCCCACAGTGTTTTGCTTGATGTATGTATGTTTAAGTGAATTTATTGCCAACATTTAAAAATCAGGAGATTTCACATCAAAATTCAAATTTCCAGCTCCTCTTTTAAAACCTGAAGCTGTGGGCTGGGCCCACGTGGCCACATGGTGGTGGGCAGAAGCCAGGCGGGGGCGGGGAGGGAACAGGCACTTTCCTACCTGGGACACACGTCCTCCTCTGCCCCCAAACTGCTTTCACAATTCCTCCTCCCCATCTCTGCAGCTTTTCCCTATCCCATTTTCAAGAGGAGAAAACTGAGGCGACTCGCCAAGGGGAGACCCACGTGGCTGCTTGGACAGCGAGTGTTCTGCGAAGGGGCTTAGAACTAGCAGGCGGGAAAATACGGCAGAAAGGGGAACCATCAGAACATGAATGGGGGACGTCTCTAGTGGGTATGGGGCAGGGGGATGGCAGGGGTTGGCCTTTCATCCTGCCCTGTGCCTTCCATGCTGTGGCTCTCCGGCCGTGTCTGATGTCCCCTCTGGGCCTCATTCCCTGATATATAAAATGGGGTGACAATCTTCTATCTGGGATTCTGGGCCTGCTGTTCCCCCTAGCTGCTGGCCTTCCCCAACACATCACAGTGAATCAGATGTCCCTTTCACCTCACAAAGCAGGCAAATGGGGCAACTGCGGCCCAAAGAGGTTAGTACTTCCTACTTCCCCCTCCAAATGCCCCTTGTACCCTTGTGAATGGGTACAAGAGCCAGACTTAAAAGTCAGATTCCCTGATTCCAATGTTTGAGATTTTCCCCATCATGCCTCCTCTCGGAGGCCTCGATTCCCCCATCTGCCAAATGGGGCTGGCAGAGATAGATCCTCGAGGGCTGCCAGGCTCCGAGGTGCTGGGATCCAGGATTTTGGAGATGGGAGGTGCTCAGGCCTGGTAGTGAAACTTGCCTGAGTATATACTGCCCCCAGGTGGTAGGTTCTTGGGGCTGCAGGAGCCATTCACATGCGTGAAGACCCGCTGGGCGCCCTTATTCTGGGATCAGGGGAGGCCAGTGCCATGGATGTGACAGATGCACACAGGGCATCAGCAGGCTGCCGAGAGGAACCAGAGTGTCCCACGAACAGAAAATAGTGCTCAACCTTCATGTAGTCTTTCATCAGATGTTCCTTGGCACATCATGTAATTCCGGCCCTAAGGACACATTCATGGACAAGACAAGCAATTTCTGTTCTCATGGAGCTGAAATTGTCCTGGGGGAAGACAAGCACTAAACAAGATCAATGATTAAAGTATAGATTGTGTTCAATTCTGGTCAGTCAGCACTACGGAGGAAAATACAGCAGGGGAGCAGAGCAGGAGTTCTCGAAAATTTGATTGTTCGTTTTCCGGGTTTTTTTGTTTGTTTGTTGAGACAGGGCCTCAGTGCTGGAGTGCGGTGGCACGATGTCTGCCCACTGTAACCTCTGCTTCCTGGGCTCAAGTGATCCTCCCCCCTCAACCTCCCAAGTAGCTGGGACCACAGGGACATGCCACCATGCCCAGCAGATTTTTTTTTTAATGTTTTGTAGAGATCAGGTCTCATTATATTGCCCAAGCTAGGGGAGTTCATTTTAACTTTATGTTAGAGTAGTCAGGGAAGGCCTCACTGAGGTGACATTTAAGCAAAAACCTGAATGTGGTGAAGCAGGTATCTGCGGGGACCTCAGACCACACAGAGGGAACAGCAAGTGCAAAGGCCCTGAGGTAGGAGCACGTAGTTGCGGTGATGACAGAGTAGCAGGAATTTGTGTCATAGAAATAGTGGGGGTCAGCCAGGCATGGCGGCTCATGCCTGTAATCCTAGCACTTTGGGAGGCTGAGGTGGCTGGATTACTTGAGGTCAGGAGTTTGAGACCAGCCTGGCCAACATGGTGAAACCCCATCTCTACTAAAAATTTAAAAAAAAAAAAAAATGGCCAGGCATGGTGGCGCGCATCTGTAATCCCAGCTACTCAGGAGGCTGAAGCATGAGAATCACTTGAACCTGGGAGGCAGAGGTTGCAGTGAGCCGAAATTGTGCCTCTGCACTCCAACCTGGGTGACAGAGCAAGAGCAAGACTCTGCCTTAAAAAAAAAAAAAAAAAAGTGACATGGAAACATGGAGTGGGAGAAAATATTTGCCAATCATATATCTGATAAGGGGTTCATATCCAGAATACATAAAGAACTTTTACAACTCAACAGCAATAAAAACAACTCAATTAAAAATGAGCAAAGGACTTGAATAAACATTTCTCCAAAGAAAACTGTGAATGGCTAATAATCACATGATAAGATACTCAACATCACTAACCATTAAAGAAATACAAACCAAAACTGCAATGAGGACAGGTGCGGTAGCTCACGCCAACACTTTGGTGGATCACCTGAGGTCAAGAGTTCGAGACCAGCCGGCCGACATGGTGAAATCCCATCTCTACTAAAAATACAAAAATTAGCTGGGTGTGGTGGTACGTGCCAGTAGTCCCAGCTACTTGGGAGGCTGAGGCAGGAGAATTGCTTGAACCTAGGAGGCGGAGGTTGCAGCGAGCCAAGATTGCACCGCTGCACTCCAGCCTGGGTGACAGAGCAAGACTCTGTTTAAAAAAAAAAAAAGAGGTGGAAGCAACTCATGTCCATTGATGGATGAATGGACAAAATGCAGTGTGTCTGTACAATAGAATGTTATTTAGCCTTAAAAAAGAAGAAGATTCTGACACAGGCTACAACACGGATGAACCTTAAGGATATTGTGCTAAGTGAAATAAGCCAGTCACAAAAGGATAAATACTGCATGATACCACTTGCATGAAGTACCTTGAGTAGTCAGATTCATAAAGACAGAAAATAGAACAGTGCTTGCCAGAAGCTGAGGTGGGAGGAAGTTCTTGTTTAATGGATATAGAGTTACTGTTTCGGAAGATGGAAAGGGCTCTGGAGATGGATAGTGGTGATGATTACCCAACAGCGTGAATGTCCTTAATGGCACTGAACTGTGCACTTAAAATGGTTAATACGGTAAGTTTTATGTTCTGCATATTTTACTCCAATTTGAAAAAAAAGGCCAACATGGGCCAGGCGCAGTGGTTCACACCTGTAATCCCAGCACTTTGGGAGGCTGAGGCAGGACGTTCCCTTGTGCCCAGGAGTTCGAGACCAGCCTGGGCAATACAGGAAGATCTCATTTCTAACAAACAAAAGATGGATCTTCACCTGTGGAAAGGTGCCCACTGGCATTGTGACTTGAGAGGCAACAGGCAGGGCAGGGGCCTGGTAAAGCCATGTTTGTCTGGAAAACCTTTGCCATTAACTAAAATATTTTTAAAATGTGAATGACACAGTGTTGATGAAGGTGTGGAAAAACAGGCACGCTTACAGTTTCAGTAGCTGTGCAAAGTGGTATAACCTCCAGTTCCAATCTGGCCATGCCCATCAAAATGGGAAATGTCACTGGACCCAGAAATGCAAGGCATTTATGCCACCAAGACACTCATACTTGCTTAAAGACAAATGGACAATGGCAAATGCTTTACAATAGCAAAGCTTGTGAGGTAACGTCAGTGGCTGTCATTACCAAAGAACACTAAGAAGAATGAGGCAGCTCCATGGGAGAGGATTTAGACCAGCACTGTCCAACAGAACCTTCTAGAATGATGGACATGTTCTCTATCTGGGTTGATATGGCAGCTATCAGCCATGTGTGTTTGTTGAATTCCTGAAACGTGGCTAGTGTACTTGAGGAACTGAATTTTTAATTTTATTGAATTGTATTTAAGTTAAGGCCAGGTGCAGTGGTTCACACCCGTAATCCCAGCACTTTGGGAGGCCGAGGTGGGTGGATCATGAGGTCAGGAGTTCAAGACCAGCCTGGCCAAGATGGTCAAACCCCATCTCTACTAAAAACTCACAAAAAATTCGCCAGGCACAGTGGCAGGTGCCTGTAATCCCAGCTACTCAGGAGGCTGAGGCAGGAGAATCACTTGAACCCAGGTGGCAGAGGTTGCAGTGAGCCAAGATCGTGCCACTGCACTGCATCCTGGGCAACAGAGTGAGACTCCGTCTCAAAAAAAAATAAGCCAGGCATGGTGGTGTGTGCCTGTAGTCCCAGCTACTTGGGAGGCTGAGGCAGGAGGATTGCTCTATTTTAAAAAATACATAAAACTTAATTTTTTTAAATAAATTTAAATCACCTCCTGGACTAGTGACTACTATATTGAACAGTACACACCTAGAACAATCTCCAAGATCTATCATTAATTGGGGAAAAAAAAAAAAAAGCCAAGAGCAGGCCAGATGTGTGGTGTGTGAACCCCACATAAATGAGGGGAGGAGCGGGAATGTACGTATTATTTTTGGTTTGTTTGTCTGTTTAGAAATGGTCTCACTGTATCACCCAGGCTGGAGTGCAGTGGCTGTTCACAGTGAGATCATAGCACACCCCATCCTCAAACTCCTGGGCTCTGGTGATCCTCCCACCTCAGCCTCCTGAGTAGCTGGGACTGCAGGCGTGTGCCACCGTGCCCAGCTTCATGTATTTGAGGATGCGGAGGTTCGTGTTGGAAGGGTCACAAGAAACCAGCAACAGTAGTAGCCGAGGGCCAGGGGTTCTGGCTGCCGCCATGTAATGACACACCTCAAAACTTAGTGAATAATGCTGCAATCAACGTGCGAACGCAGATATTTCTTCAACATACTAGATTCATTTCCATGGAATATATACCCAGTGGTGGTTACTGGATTATACAGTAATTTATTTATTTATTTATTTATTTTTTGAGACAGAGTCTCACTTTGTTGCCCAGGCTGAAGTGCAGTGGCATGATCTCAGATTTCAGCTCACTGCAAATTCCACTTCCCAGGTCCAAGCAGCTCTTGTGCCTCAGCCTCCCGAATAGCTGGATTACAGATGTTTGCCACCACGCCCTAAAAATACAAAATAAAAAAAAATTTTGTATTTTTAGTAGAGACAGGGTTTCGCCATGTAGGCCAGGCTAGTCTCAAACTCCTGACCTCAAGTGATCCACCCACCTCGGCCTCCCAAAGTGTTGGGATTACAGGTGTGAGTTGCCACACCCCGCCAGCAATTCTGTTTTTTAAGGGCTTAAAATAACCACCAATGTATTTGCTCATAATCCTGTGGGTGAGGAATTAGGACAGAGCATGAGGGGACAGCTTGTCTCTGCTCCAAGTGTCTACAGTGGCTTCTGTGCTGCATGTGTGGCACCTCAGCTCGGCTGGCCTGAGTGGCAGATGGCTGGCTGGATCATGTGTCTGCTGCCTTAGTTCCTCAGTGCTCCCTCTGGCAGTTTCTTACTCCCCATGTGGCCTCTGCACATGCAAGTTGTCCCTTCAAGTGGCCTCTCCTCCTGGCCTCTCTTGCCTCGTGGCCTTGCCATGTGGTCTCAGAACAGTCTTTTTTTTTTTTTTTTTTTTTTTTTGAGACAGAGTCTCGCTCTGTCACCCAGGCTGGAGTGCGGTGGCCGGATCTCAGCTCACTGCAAGCTCCGCCTCCCGGGTTCACGCCATTCTCCTGCCTCAGCCTCCCGAGTAGCTGGGACTATAGGCGCCCGCCACCTCGCTCGGCTAGTTTTTTGTATTTTTTTAGTAGAGACGGGGTTTCACCGTGTTAGCCAGGATGGTCTCGATCTCCTGACCTCGTGATCCGCCCGTCTCGGCCTCCCAAAGTGCTGGGATTACAGGCGTGAGCCACCGCGCCCGGCCTTTTTTTTTTTTAAACCTTGCACTTTTTGCAACCAGCACAGACTTCTTACATAGCTGCTAGCCTCCCCCAGAACACAAAAGTGGAAGCTGCTGCTTAAGACTTAAGCCAGCCGGGCGCGGTGGCTCACACCTGTAATCCCAGCACTTTGGGGAGGCCAAGGCGGGTGGATCATTTGAGCTCAGGAGTTCATGACCAGATTGGCCAACATGGTGAAACCCCATCTCTACTAAAAATACAAAAATTAGCCAGGCATGGTGGTGCGACTCTGTAATCCCAACTACTCAGAGGGCTGAGGCAGGAGAATCACTTGAGCCCGGGAAGCAGAGGCTGCAGTGAGCCGAGATCATGCCACTGCACTCCAGCCTGGGCAACAGAACAAGACCCTGTCTCAAAAAAGAAAAAAAAAAAAAAACAGTTCACCATGGGGCCGAGCGTGGGGGCTCACGCCTGTAATCCCAGCACTTTGAGAGGCCAAAGCAGGAGGATCAGTTGAGGCCAGGAGTTCAAGACAAGCCAGTCAACACAGCGAGACCCCCATCTATAAAAAAAAGTCCAAAACTAGCTAGGCATGGTGGTGTGCATCTGCAGTCCCAGACATTCAGGAGATTGAGGCAAGAGGATCTCTTGGGCCCAAGAGGTCAAGGCTGCAGTGAGCCATGATTGTGTCACTGCACTCCAGCCTGGGTGACAGAGCAAGACCCTGTCTCTAAAAAGAAAAAAAAAAAATGTTCACCATGGACACGTATTACCTTATGATTGGTTGGGTGCAGAATGTTGCCGGGTCCTGTTTCCACACCTTGGCTGTGCTGTTCCCTTGCCTTTAACACCCTTCCTTTCCATCCCCAGCTGTAGAGATGCCCAGGGAAATGTTCCCTGAATGCCCAAGTCCATTACTCTCCCCTGCTCCAGGCTCTAGCTGGACTTCAGGCCTCTGGGCCTCACTCCATCCACCCTACTGGAGTTAGTGTTGTGCAATCTCCCTCTCCTGGGAACCCCTCTAGGGTCTGCCCAATCTAGGTCATCTCTGCCCCCACACACATACAGTGGAATCATGCAGGCGCTGAGTAGGTGCTCAGTGACTTGAGGGCCCACCCCACCTTCCCCACCCCACCCCCACCCCCACGCCCCACCACAGGCATCACGGGTTGCACTGCCTAGAATGGCCACAAGGTGGCGCGGAAGCCCCGCCTGCGATCTCTGCAACCTCTGTCTGAACTGGGAAATAGCTTCAGGTCGAGGCGCCTGAGGGCCAGAGACCCCCGGGGAAGAGGGGGCCTCAAGCCCAGCTTTAAAGAGAAAGCTTACAGGCCGGGAGCGGTGGCTCACGCTTGTAATCCCAGCAGTTTGGGAGGCCGAGGCGGGCGGATCACCTGAGGTCGGCGGGAGTTCGAGACCAGCCTGACCAATATGGCAAAACCCCATCTCTACTAAAAATACAAAACTTAGCCGGGCGTGGTGGCGCATGCCTGTAATCCGAGCTACTCGGGAGGCTGAGGCAGGAGAATCGCTTGAATCCGGGAGGCGGAGGTTGCGGTAAGCCAACATCACGCCATTGCACTCTAGCCTGGGCAACAAGAGCGAAACTCAGTCTCAAAAAAAAAAGAGAAAGCTTACTGCCTACTCCCCTCCTCCTCAACTTCAAATTTTACTTCCTCTTCAAGTAAATGGACTTTAATTATAGGCGTGCCAGCACTGATAGCTGCAACAGTAGATCTCAGATCTTGTGTGAATGAAAGATACCAGACACCAAGAACCTCCTGTGTGATCCCATCTGTATAGAGCTCTAGAACAGGCAGAACTCGCCCATGAGGAAAATAGCAGAACGGTGGTTGCCAGTTGCGGGAGAGCACAACTGGGGAGGGGACAAGGGTGCTCACTGGGGTGATGGTACGTGTTTCGTGTGAGCTTCCTAGGGCCACCATGATAAGATACCACAAACCCAAAACAACAGAAATTTATTCTCCCTTGAAACCAGGGCCCTGCTCCCTCTGGAGGTTCTGGGGACGAATCCTTCCTTGCCTCGTCCATGGTGCTTGCCTGCCATTCATCATGTTCCTTGGCTCTAGCTGCATGACCCCAATCTCTGCCTTCATCTTCCAACAGCCTCCTTCCAGTGCCTTCTTCCCTCTGTGTGTGTTCACCTCCAAATCTCCCTCTCCCTTCTCTTATGTAAACACCACTCATTGGATTTACAGTGCACCCTACTCCAGAATGAGCTCGTCTTCAGTTGGGTTACATCTGCAAGCCCCTATTTCCAAATAAGGTCACATTCACAGGTCCCAGGGGTTGGGACTTGAACATATCTTCTTGGGGGACACAATTCAACCCACCGCATGTTTAATATCTTGGAGGGAGTCTGGGCAGTGCAGCTAGATGCATTTGTCAAAAGTAATCAAAAGTGGCTGGGCGCGGTGGCTCACACTTGTAATCCCAGTACTTTGGGAGGCTGAGGCGGGTGGATCACTTGAGGTCAGGAGTTCAAGACCAGCCTGGCCAACATGGTGAAACCCCATCTCTACTAAAAATACAAAAAATTAGCCAGGCGCGGTGGCGGGCGCCTGTAATCCCAACTGCTCAGGAGGCTGAGGCAGAAGAATCACTTGAACCCAGGAGGCAGAGGTTGCAGTGAGCAGAGATCACACCACTGTACTCTAGTCTTGGTGACAGAGCAAAACTCCATCTCAAAAAAAAAAGTAATCAAAAGTACACCTAAGAGTTGTGCAATTCATCAAATGTAAGCTTTACAGACAGAGAAACAAGTATTGGACTCTAGTTAATGACATGCACACTGACATCTTGAGGGGTATCTGCAGCTTACCCAATTAAATGTTAAAATGGGTGGGTCGTGGTGACTCTCACCTGTAATCCCAGCACTTTGGGAGGCCAAAGCGGGTGGATCACTTGAGGTCAGGAGTTCAAGACCAGCCTGGCCAACATGGTGAAACTTTGTCTCTACTAAAAATTAGCTGAACGTGGTAGCGCATGCCTGTAATCCCAGTTACTTGGAGACCGAGGTGGGAGAATCGCTCGAACCCAGGAGATGGATGTTGCAGTGAGCCGAGATCGTGCCACTGCACTCCAGCCTGGGTGACAGAGTGAAACTTCATCTCAAAAAAAGTAGATAAAAAAAAATAGACTGGGCGCGGTGGCTCAAGCCTGTAATCCCAGCACTTTGGGAGGCCAAGACGGGCAGATCATGAGGTCAGGAGATCAAGACCATCCTGGCTAACACGGTGAAACCCCGTCTCTACTAAAAATACAAAAAAAATTAGCCAGGCGAGGTGGCGGGTGCCTGTACTCCCAGCTACTCGGGAGGCTGAGGCAGGAGAATGGCGTGAACCTGGGAGGCGGGGCTTGCAGTGAGCTGAGATCCGGCCACTGCACTCCAGCCTGGGCAACAGAGCCAGACTCCGTCTCAAAAAAAAAATTAAATAAATAAATAAAGATAAAAAATAAAACAGATTAGTGAATAAACAGAGGGAGAGCCCCACCAATGCCACTTTTTTTGAGAATCTATCCTGAAGAGCTCAGCATGAATATAACTCAAGCCTGCTCCTCGCCACACTTTCATTTAGGCTTTTTTTAGGTAAGATCTCTGTAGCCTAGGCTCAAGTACATTGGCACCATCACAGCTCACTGCAGCCTCAACCCCGCAGACTCAGATGCCCTTCCCTCTGCCTCCCAAGTAGCTGGGACCACAGGCACATGCCACCATGCCAGGCTAATTTTATTCATTTATTTATTTGGAGACAGGGTCTGTCACTGTCACCCAGGCTAGAGTGCAGTGGCACGATCACAGCTCACTGCAACCTCAACCTCCCCAGGCTCAAGCAGTCCTCACATCTCAGCCTCCCAAGTAGCTGGGACTACAGGCACCTGTAGTGCCACCACACCCAGCTAATTTTTTTGCATTTTGTAGAGACAGGATTTTGCCATGTTGCCCAGGCTGGTCTCAAACTCCTGGGCTCAAGTGATCCACCTACCTCGGCTTCCCAAAGTGCTGGGATTACAGGCCTGAGCAATCGTGCCCAGCCTAGTCATTTAAACATTTTAATGATGAAAACTATGGAAACCAACTCAGTGCTCAGCATTGCCACCCCCACTGGAGCACCTGGGGACTCAGCCTGAGGCTGTGGGAGGCATCGGGTGCGGGAAGCCTCTGAAATGAAGGGAAAGGTTGAACATGGTCGCATTTGCTTTATTACAGGAAGAATTATTCCAGCTTTCATCCAGTTCTCAGGGCCAGGCCGGTGACACCCACAGAGGGGAAGGCCCCCGGTCAGCTGGGTGCTGCGTGCCCACCAGGTACTGACATGCATACTCAGACCCCTCAAGAGGAAAGGGTGACCTCCTTAACCAGGAAGCCGGCGCTGGTCCCAGCCCTGCTGCCCAGAACGTGAGCAGCTGGGCCTCTGTTTCCTGGGCACTTATGCTGTGCCAGGCACTGCCCGAGGGGGTCGTTTTTCTTCATATATTTATTCCCTTCTCTTCTGATACCTGCCATCCACCTCTTCTCACCCCCACTCAAAGGCAGCCATTCTGTCACTTTGTGTCTTTTTGCTGGAATGTGTCCCTGCAAAACACATGTGGCTACTTTGTGCATGAACACTTGTGTTAAGGGTTTTGTGGCTGTGGCTCCTCCACGGTCCTTTCTGTGAGCAGTCCCCAGTCTCAGCCGCCCAGTCCCTGGGGTAGACACCCAAGTGACCCCCAACTTGCCCCACCACAGATAAGGTCAGCTGCCGCCTCCTTGCACCCTCCAGGGCTGGCGTGAGGATGTCTCTGGGACTTTGGCTTGGGAATGGGTTGCAGGGGATGGGGGGACTAATCTGACTAAGTACCAGGTGCTCTACAGAAAGGCTATCCCCTCTCCACTCACACCAGCTGTGCCCAAGGGTTTTATATCCCGTATCTTCCACCACCACTTGGTACTATTCACCCTTTTTCTTCTTTCTTTCTTTTTTTTTTTTTTTTTATGGAGACAGAGTCTTGCTCTGTCACCCAGGCTGGAGTGCAGTGGTGCAATCTCAGCTCACTGCAACCTCCACCTCCTGGATTCAAGCAATTCTCCTGCCTCAGCCTCCCAAGTAGCTGGGACTACAAGTACCCACCACTATACCTGGCTAATTTTTGTATTTTTAGTAGAGATGAGGTTTCACCATGTTGGCCAGGCTGGTCTCGAACTCCTGACCTCAGGTGATCTACCTGCCTCAGCCTCCCAAATTGCTGGGATTTCAGGCGTGCACCACCACACCTGGCACTATTTACCTTTTATGTTATTTCTTTTTTTTAATTTTAAAATACTTTCAGACTTAAAGAAAAGTTACAAATACTTCAAATATTTCCCAAATGTTTTCATTTTACTACATTTGATGTATCATATCCTCCTCGTCTCTTTCTCTCTCTCTCCCCACACACACACACACACACACACCCCTACACACACACACACACACCTGCACACACGTGGTTTTTTGTTTGTTTGCTTTTTGAGACAGGGTCTCTCTGTCACCTTTTTAATTAGCCAGGCGTGGTGTTGCACACCTGTAGCCCCAGCTACTCAGGAGGCTGAGGTGGGAGGATCGCTTGAATCCAGGAGGTCGAGGCTGCAGTGAGCAGGTATCATGCCACTGTACTCCCTCCTGGGTGACAGAGTGAGATGCCATCTCCAAAGAAAAAACAAAACAAAAAGATGTCTGCAGTTGGGCATGGTGGCTCATGCCTGTAATCCCAGCACTTTGGGAGACCAAGGCGGGTGGATCATGAGGCCAGGAGTTCAAGACCAGCCTGGCCGACATGGTGAAACCCTGACTCTACTAAAAATACAAAAATTAACTGGGCGTGGTGGTGGGCGCCTGTAATCCCAGCTACTCAGGAGGCTGAGACAGGGGAATCACTTGAACCCAGGAGGCAGAGGTTGCAGTGAGCCGAGATCATGCCACTGCACTCCAGCCTGGGCAACACAGCAAGACTCTCTGTCAATAAATAAATAAATAAATAAATAATGTGAACTGTAAATGTGAGTTACATATTTAATTTAAAATTTTCTAGACCAGCCTGTGCAACATAGTGAGACCCCACCTCTATGAAAAAATTTAAAAATTAACTGGACATAGTGGTGCCTGCCTGTAGTCTCAGATAGTTGGGAGGCTGAGGCAGGAGGATTGCTTGAGCCCAGGAGTTCAAGGCTCCAGTGAGCCATGACTGCACTCCAGCCTAGGCAACAGAGCAAGACCTTGTCTCTAAAAATAAATATATATATATTTTTTGACACAGAGTTTTGCGCTTGATGTCCAGGCTGTACTGCAGTGGCACTATCTCGGCTCACCGCAACCTCGGTCTCCTGGGCTCAAGCGATTCTCCTGTCTCAGCCTCCCAAGTAGCTGGTATTACAGGCATGCGCCACCACACCTGGCTAATTTTGTATTTTTAGTAGAGATGGGGTTTCTCCATGTTGGCCAGGCTGGTCTCAAACTCCCAACCTCAGGTAATCCATCCGCCTCAGCCTCCCAAAGTGCTGGGATTACAGGTGTGAGCCACCGTGCCCGGCTTCTTTTTTTTTTTTTTTTTTTAATTTTTGAGACAGAGTCTCACTCTGTCACCCAGGCTGGAGTGCAGTGGTGCGATCTCAGCTCACTGCAACCTCCGCCTCCCAGGTTCAAGCTATTCTCCTGACTCAGTCTCCTGAGTAGCTGGAATTACAGGCGCCCGCCATCACGCCCGGCTAATCTTTTTTTGTATTTTTTTTTTTTTTTTTTTTTTTTTTTTTTTTTGAGACGGAGTCTCGCTCTGTCGCCCAGGCTGGAGTGCAGTGGCCGGATCTCAGCTCACTGCAAGCTCCGCCTCCCGGGTTCACGCCATTCTCCTGCCTCAGCCTCCCGAGTAGCTGGGACTACAGGCGCCCGCCACCTCGCCCGGCTAGTTTTTTGTATTTTTAGTAGAGACGGGGTTTCACCGTGTTAGCCAGGATGGTCTCGATCTCCTGACCTCGTGATCCACCCGTCTCGGCCTCCCAAAGTGCTGGGATTACAGGCTTGAGCCACCGCGCCCGGCTTTTTTTGTATTTTTAATAGAGACAGTGTTTCACCATGTTGGCCAGGCTGGTCTCAAACTCATGACCCCAGGTGTTCCACCTGCCTCGGCCTCCCAAAGTGCTCGGATTACAAACGTGAGCCACTGCACCCAGCCAAGGGTTGTAGTTCTTACAGTCATTCTTTATCAGGCATATAAGCATGAGACTCCCCTCTTCATGGTCTTTCTCTATTTGTGAAGGTTTTCATTCTGACAACTGTCACAGATTTTTTTTATTGTGGTAAAATATTTAACAGAATATTTATCATTTTCACCATTAAGTGTAAAATTCAGTGGCATTAAATACATTCACACCAGGCACAGTGGCTCACACCCTCACACCTGTAATCCCAGCACTTTGGGAGGCCAAGGCGGGAGAATTACTTGAGCCCAATTGTTCAAGACCAGCCTGGGCAACATAGCGATACCCCCATCTCTACCAAAAAAAAATACAAGAAAAATCAGCCAGGCGTGGTGGCATGCACCTGTAGTCCCAACTGCTCAGGAGACTGAGGTGGGAGAATCACTTGAGCACGGGAGGTCGAAGCTGCAGCGAGCTAGGATTGCACCACTGCAGTCCAGCCTGGGCAACAGAGTAAGACCTTGTCACAGAAAAAGAAAAGAAAAGAAAAGAAAATTCACAATGCTGTATACTTGTCATCACTCTCTGTATCCAAAACTTTTCTATCATCCCCGACACAAACTCTGTCCTCATTCAACAATTACCCCCTCTCTCCAGGTAACCTCTATTCTATTTTCCGTCTCTCAGAATCTGCCCATCCCAGGTACCTCATACAACATTGTCCTTGTGTGTCTGACTTCTTTCACTGAGCACAGTGTTTTCCAGGTCCATCGGTGTTGTGGTCTGTGTTGGAATTTTCTTCCTGGGACAAAACAAGGCCTGTCTGGACTCCAGGGCTGCCCCCGATCCCCCACACCCACCTGCCTCTCCCCTCCGCAGGCCTCGGCGCTTCTGTCTGTAGGTAGGGGAGGCCTGGGCGGCCTGCTGGGCTGGTCACCTGCCACCTTGCCGTCAGCGCCTTCCCTCGCGTTAAGTTCAGCCGGAAAACCGAAACCTCTGAACGCTGCAACAGGGACTCTCCCACAGGGAACGGGTTACAGAGACGATGGTGGAGGCAGAGGCCGTACCGGATGGGGAGGACGCTCCGAGAAAGAAATCGCAGCTGCAAAGAGCCACTGCCACCTGTAAGCTGGAGGGGCTGGTAGGGTTGCTGTAGCCCGGGGCCTGCGTCACTCCGCAAAGCCGGAGGCACAGGGGCCTGTCCCGGGGCGCTCTCCGACTGGGGCCTCCCGTTGGCCAATAGGAACTCACCGGACGGGAGCCTGGGAAAGGCTCCGCAGGGTCAGCTCCGGGACAGACAGAACAGAGCTGCAGAGGACGGGGCTTGGATCGGAAAGCAAAGAACGCCTGCCCCCGCCCGACACACCCTCCCTCCCTGGTCGGCTCCTACCAGGCAGCCCCCACTGTGGCTCCAGCCCTGGCTTCTCGGACCCAGCTTCCTTCTGTCCCGCTGGCCTAGGGCGGAGCGCCTCCAGCTGTGGCCAGTGCCTCACCTGGCCTTTCTGCATCTCGGCTCATCCGTCCTCTGTGTAAGCAACGCCTGTATCCCATCCCTTCTGTCTGAAATGTCTCGGTGGTCTCCCTCTTCCAGACTGGCCCCCAGTGAGACGCCAGTGGTGCTGTCGTTTACAGAGTGGCCACAGTGCTACCATGAGACGTTAGTGGATGGCTGAGTCATGAACCAGAAAGGAGGGCAGAAAGAGGTGAGATGGGGCCCCAAGGCAGGGCCACTCCGTGGTAAGTGCAGGATCTCAAGGCAGACCCTGAGCTTAACAGAGACGTTGAGTGGTCACAATCAGGCCTCCAGCTCAGCCAATGGTCGGGCTCCATGTGGCACTGGGCCACAGAAATCAGCCTCCACTGAGGGTCTCCTGTGTGCCCAGCCGTATTTCCACATCAACCCCATCTCAGTTTGCAGGGCTCGCCGTAACACAGGACTACAGACTGTGTGGTTTAAACAACAGAGATTGTTGTCAAGGTGTGAGTGGGGCTGGTTTCTCCCGCAGCCTCTCCCGAGGCTTGTAGATGGCTGCCTTCTTGCTCTGGGCTTACATGGCCCTCCCTCTGTTTGTGTCTGTGTCCAAATTTCCTCTTCCTATGAAGACAACGATTATATTGGATTAGGGTCCACCCTAATGACCTCATTTTTACTTAATTACCTCTTTTCCCCCCCCCCCCCACCCCCGGAAGAGGGAGTTTCACTTTGTGGGCCAGGCTGGGGTGCAGTGGTGCGATCTCGGCTCACTGCAACCCCTGCCTCCTGGTTTCCAGCAATTCTCCTGCCCCAGCCTCCTGGGTAGCTAGGATTACAGATGTGCACCACCACGCCCGGCTACTTTTTGTATTTTTCATAGAGATAGGGTTTCACCATGTTGGCCAGGCTGGTCTCAAACTCCTGACCTCAAGTAATCTGCCCTCCTCGACTTCCCAAAGTGCTGGGATTACAGGTGTGAACCATTGTGCCTAGCCACTTAATTACCCCTTTAAAGGCCTTATTTCCAAATACAGTAACATTCGGAGGTACTGGGGGTTAGAATCTCAACATAATGATTTGGAGGGGTCATCATTCAGCCCATGGCACCCCCCAGTTTCACAAAGTGGGCATTATCGGCCCTGTTTTCCAAATGAGGAAACTGAGGCCCAGACGGTGGCTCGCTCAAGGCCACCCAGAACTGGGTCTCCTCAGGTCCAGGGCTCCCCACTCCCCACACCATGAGCAGGGCTGCTGCTCCACCTGCCAGCCCAGGGAATCTTCTGTCACTCTCTGTGACTGCCGCAGACCCTGGGAAATGGATTTCAATCCCTCCCTTCCTTTCGCTCTGCTGTGTGTAATAAGATGATGACCCACCATTTATTGGCTCTTTCCTACATGTGAGGCTCTTCTGCTAGCATTTCTTATGCATTCCATATGCACACAGGATACGGCTCCTCTGGCTCTGCTCAAGCCTCCTCAGAGACACCCTCCCCATGCACCCCACTTGCAACAATGCCTCCACCCACACCAACACGCCTCCTGCTTTATTTTCCTTTGTAGTGTCATCAATACCTGAAATTAGGCTGGGTACGGTGGCTCATGCCTGTTATCCCAGCACTTTGGGAGGCCGAGGTGGGTGAATTACTTGAGGACAGGAGTTCGAGACCAGTCTGGGCAACATGGCAAAATCCCACCTCTACTTATACAAAAATTAGCCAACGTGGTGGTGTGTACCTGGAGTCCCAGTTACTTGGCAGGCTGAGGCATGAGAATCGCTGGAACCCAGGAGGTGGAGGCTGCAGTGACCAAGATGGCACCACTGCACTCCAACCTGGGTGACAGAGTGAGACTATGTCTCAAAAATAAATAAATAAATAAAAATAATACCTGAAATTATGTCATATGCATGCTTATTGGTTTGTTGTGTTCTCTGCACTAGACTGTAAGCTCCAGGAGGGCAGGACCCAGGCCTCATCCCCTGCTGTATCCCTGGCACCTAGATGAGACTGTCAATCACTGACACCTTAGGTGCTCAATGTTGTTTCAATAAATTATTAAATAAAGTAATCCTTTCACCCAGCCCTCACCAATAATCTGTAACACGGGCCTTATTTTATTTTATCTTTTTGAGATGGAGTCTTGCTCTGTCACCCAGGCTGGAGTGCAGTGGCATGATCTCAGCTCACTGCAACCTCTGCCTCCCAGGTTCAAGCGATTCTCCTGCCTCAGCCTCCCGAGTAGCTAGGATTACAGGCACACGCCACCACACCCAGCTAATTTTTGTATTCTTAGTAGAGACAGAGTTTCACCATGTTGGCCAGGCTGGTCTCGAACTCTTGACCTTGTGATCTGCCCGCCTTAGTCTCCCAAAGTTCTGGAATTACAGGCATGAGCCACCGCACCTGGCCTAGGATCCTTGTTTTACAGAAGAAGAAAGAGAGGCTCAGAGAAAGTCCCAAATCCACCCAGGCTCACCCAGCTAGTAAATAGTGAAGCCAGAATTGGAACCCAGGTCTATGCTTGCAACCTCCACACTCAGGCCACCTCCTTGCCTTGACCTTCCTTCCAAATCTCTCCCTGCTCTCTGCCTCCCCAAACCACCCTCACACAATTACCCCGAACCTCTCTTATTCTAGAAATTCCCAATACGTAGCCAAGCTGGGCTGTAGTATCCCTTTGTGCCAGCAGGTGTCACCAGAGAATCCTGAAAGCCATAGTCCGCGGTCTTGCACTCCAGAGCACAGATAAACTCTCATTTACTTAATCACTTTTAAGGATATTTCCACAAAGGAAGGTGCGGCTGCATCCTGGCACCTGTGTTCATGTGCTGTGCGGTGAGAATTTCCCTGGGAATGGATTCCTAGAAATGCAATTGCAAAAGAGCAAAAAAAAATCTTTAAATTGCATAGATTTAAAGATTTGCTAAGCCTGGTTTACAACTGAGAAATGTGAGACCCAGAGAGGGGACATGTGTGACTCATGGGCACACAGCTAGTTAGTGGAAAGGCCAGATTTAGAACTAGTAGCACTAGCTCCTCTGGGCCAGGCGCGGTGGCTCACACCTGTAATCCCAGCACTTTGGAAGGCCAAGATGGGCAAATCACTTGAGCCTAAGACTTCCAGACCAGCCTGGTAGAGTGAGACCTTGTCTCTAAAAAGGTACAGAAAAAAAGTCAGCCAGGCATGGTGGTACACACCTGTAATCCTAGCACTTTTGGAGACCAAGGTGGGCAGATCACTTGAGTCCTAGAGTTTGAGATCAGCCTGGGCAACATAGACCATGTCTCTATAAAAAGTACATATATATATGTAATATATATGTATGTATTTATTTTATTTTAACAAAATAAATACATATTTATATATTTTATTTATATATGTATTTATATATTATACATATTTTTATATATAATATATATTATATATGATATATATATAACTGGAACTACAGATGTGTGCCACCACACCTGGAGATATATGGTGGAGATATATAAATATATAGAGAGAGAGATCTATATTATATAGATCTCTCTCCAGGTGTGGTGGCATACATCTGTAGTTCCAGTTACTCAGGAGGCTGAGGTGGGAGGACTGCTAGAGCCCAAGAGGTCAAGGCTGCAGTAAGCCGTGATCACACCACTGCACTCCAGCCTGGGCAACAGAGTGAGACCCTATATCAAAAAGAACTAGCCTCCAGCCATGAATATTTCTACTGCACTTGGACGTTGCTCCCACCTAGGCTAAGGCAGAGTCTTTGTGCATGAATCTGTATGGGAGCCTGGATCTGACTGCTTCTTTGGTTATTCAAGCATCCATTTATTCATTAGGCAAACTGCAATGGTGGGATACAGGCTCCATGCTATAAGAAAGGTTCAATTAACAACTGCCAAGGGCCGGGCGCGGTGGCTCAAGCCTGTAATCCCAGCACTTTGGGAGGCCGAGACGGGCGGATCACGAGGTCAGGAGATCGAGACCATCCTGGCTAACACCGTGAAACCCCGTCTCTACTAAAAATACAAAAAACTAGCCGGGCGAGGTGGCGGGCGCCTGTAGTCCCAGCTACTCCGGAGGCTGAGGCAGGAGAATGGCGTAAACCCGGGAGGCGGAGCTTGCAGTGAGCTGAGATCCGGCCACTGCACTCCAGCCCGGGCGACAGAGCAAGACTCCGTCTCAAAATAAATAAATAAATAAATAAATAAATAAATAAATAACAACTGCCTCCTAGTCAAAAAAATAGTTTGTTTTCCTCTCTCATATTAATCTGAATGAAAGTGATCCAGAGCTGCATAGTTGCTTTACGGTGTCAGGAGCCCAGTCTTTTGCCATCTTGTGCTTTTTTTCTTGTTGAAGACAACTGGCAGTTTCCATCTCATGGTCCAAAATGGCTGCCCAAGGCTGGACACGGTGGCGCATGCCTATAATCCCAGCACTTTAGGAGGCCAAGGTGGGCGGACCTCTTGAGCTCAAGAGTTCGAGACCAGCCTGGGCAATATGGTGAAACCTCATCTCTACAAAAATAATTAACCAAGCGTGGTGGCAGGTGCCTGTCGTCCCAGCTACTTAGGAGGCTGGGTGGATCGCTTGAACCTAGGAGGCGGAGGTTGCAGTGAACTGACATCTTATGTTATAATATTATATAATATTTATATTATATATTAGATAATATATTTATAATTTTATATATTATATTATATATTTATAACATTATATTATTATAATTATAAATATAATTGTAATTATATTATAATTTTTATTATAATATGTATCTCTCTCCAGGTGTGGTGGCATACATCTGTAGTTCCAGTTACTCAGGAGGCTGAGGTGGGAGGACTGCTAGAGCCCAGGAGGTCAAGGCTGTAGTGAGCCGTGATCACACCACTGCACTCCAGCCTGGGTGACAGAGTGAGACCCTATCTCAGAAAAAAAAACCTATGTTGACTTCTAGTCAGATTTAGAACTAGTAGCACTAGCTCCTCTGGGCCAGGCGCGGTGGCTCACACCTGTAATCCCAGCACTTTGGAAGGCCAAGATGGGCAAATCACTTGAGCCTAAGAGTTCAAGACCAGCCTGGTAGAGTGAGATCTTGTCTCTAAAAAGGTACAGAAGGCCGGGCGCGGTGGCTCAAGCCTGTAATCCCAGCACTTTGGGAGGCCGAGATGGGCGGATCACGAGGTCAGGAGATCGAGACCATCCTGGCTGATATGGTGAAACCCCGTCTCTACTAAAAAATACAAAAAACTAGCCGGGCGAGGTGGCGGGTGCCTGTAGTCCCAGCTACTCGGGAGGCTGAGGCAGGAGAATGGCGTAAACCCGGGAGGCGGAGCTTGCAGTGAGCTGAGATCCGGCCACTGCACTCCAGCCTGGGCGACAAAGCGAGACTCCGTCTCAAAAAAAAAAAAAAAAAAAAAAAAAAAGGTACAGAAAAAAAGTCAGCCAGGCACGGTGGTACACACCTGTAATCCTAGCACTTCTAGTCAACATAGTACTGGTAGTTCTAGCCAGTCAACATAATACTGATAGTTCTAGTTAGAGCAATTAGGAGTGAAAAAGAAATCAAAGCCATCCAAACTGAAAAGAAGAAGTAAAATAATCTCTGCTCTCCAATGATACAATCTTATATGTAGAAACCCTAAAAATTTCACAAACTAAGAAAAAACTGTTAGAATTAATAAATAAATTCAGCAAAGTAGCAAGATACAAAGTCAGCACACAAAAATCAGTTACTTTTCTCTACACTGACAGTGAGTGATCTGAAACAAAAATTATAAAAACAATTTCATTTACAATAGCATCAAAAAGAAGAAAATCCTTAGGTATTAATCCAAACAGTGAAAAACTTTTACAATGAAAACTACAAAACAGGCCAGGCTTGGTAGCTCCTGCCTGTAATCCCAGCACTTTGGGAGGCCAAGGTGGGTGGATCACCTGAGATCGGGAGTTCAAGACCAGCCTGGCCAACAAGATGAAACCCCACCTCTGCTAAAAATACAAAAAATTAGCCAGGCGTGGTGGCACTCACCTGTAGTCCCAGCTACTCGGGAGGCTGAGGCAGGAGATTCACTTGAACCTGGGAGGCGGAGGTTACAGTGAACCAAAATCATGCCACTGCACTCCAGCCTGGGTGACAGAACAAAACTCCATCTCCAAAATAATAATAATAATAATAAGTGTTGGTGTAGAGAAATTGGAACCCTTGTGCACTGTTGGAATATAAAATGGAACAGCCAGGCCGGACATGGTGGCTCATGCTTGTAATCCCAAGACTTTGGGAGGCCGAGGCAGGTGGATCACTTGAGGTCAGGAGTTCAAGACCAGCCTGGCCAACATGGTGAAACCTGTCTCTACTAAAATGCAAAAATTAGCTGGGCATGGTGGCACACACCTGTAATCCCAGCTACTCGGGTAGCTGAGTCAGGAGAATGGCTTGAACCTGGGAGGCAGAGGTTGCAGTAAGCCGAGATCACACCACTGCACTCCAGCCTGGGCAACAAAAGGGAAACTCTGTCTCAAAAAAACAAACAAATAAATAAATAAAATTTAAAAATTGAACATCCAGAGTGGAAAACAATATGGCGGTTCTTCAACAAATTAAACACAGAAATTACCATATGATCCAGCAGTTCCACTTCTGAGTATATACCCAAAAGAACTGAAAGCAAGATCTTGAAGAAATATTTGTACACCCATATTCATTAGCAACAGTATTTACGATAGCTAAAAAGTGGACACAACCTGAGTGTCCATCATCATTGATCGCAAATGAACAAACAAGCAAAATGTGGTCCTTCAGCCTTAAAAAGGAAGTTCTGACTCAAGCTATAATGTGAATGAAAGAGAGAGAGAGAGAGAAGAAGAAAAGAGAAGAGAAGAGAAGAGAGGAGAGGAGAGGAGAGAAGAGAGAAGAGAAGAGAAGAGAAAGGAAGAGAAAAGAGAAGAGAAGAGAAGGGAAGAGAAGGGAAGAGAAGGGAAGAGAAAGGAAGAGAAGAAGAAAGGTCGGCTGCTTTTAAAATGAGCTGACCCTGAGCCAGGCTTCTAGGAGACAGAGGTGACTCAGCAGAGGCCCCACCCTCAATTCACATGGGGAGACATTCCGGGGCAGCCTCCTGCTGACGTGTCTCAGCACATAATCACAAAGAGCCAATCACGCATGAGTCAGAAGCAGTTGTATCCCTAAGTCATAAAGCAGCAGCTAGGCCCAAGATTCCTGGCATCCTTCCAATCCCACCTCCCCCGCCCTAGTTACCCAGGAGCAAAAGAAGCAGAGGGAAGCAACAGGGCACAGTGTGACTACGTGCTTGATCTGTCTCTTCCTAATGGGCATACAGGTTGGTTCCAGTTTCCAGCGATCCTAAACACACTTGGCTGGACCTCCCGGTGCCTACAGAGGTGGGATTTTTGCAACATAGGTGGGGGGAAATGGAACTGCTAGGACGAATTGTACATTCATGGGAGCACTATTGCAACAGAAAAAGGCATGCCTCTTCAGTTTACTTACAGGTCAGGATTTCTAACCTTGGCCCCACTGACATCCTGGACTGGGTCATTCTTTGTTGTTGGGCTGTAGGGGGACCGTCCTCTGTAGGATGTTTAGCAGCATCTGTGGCTTCTACCCGCTAGATGCCAGTAAATCACCACCCCCAGTTGTGATAACCAAAAATTTCTCCAGACATTGCCAAATGTCCCCTGGGAGTCAAAATCACCCCAGACTGAGAACCATTGCTGTAACTGTACAGAGCCTATGAGGAGGATTTCTAAGCACAGATTCTTTAAACAGATTTTATGTGTTACTGACTTTCTTCTCTTTGGGCAGAAGGACATTTTACCTCTTTAGAAGGGGTGCAATGACATTGATAGTCACTAGTTTAAGAATACGAGATGTCCCTTGCAAGCAGACTCAGAGGAAGAAAAAAAGGGTCTCAGGTCCTAATTGGGATAAATAACAAGATTTGAATCTGAACAATAGAAATTAAATTATAGGCCAGGCACAGTGGCTCACGCCTCTAATCCCACCACTTTGGGAGGCCGAGGCAGGCAGATCACGAGGTCAGGAGACCGAGACCATCCTGGCCAACATGGTGAAACCCCATCTCTACTAAAAAAAGTTACAAAAATTAGCTGGGTGTGGTGGTGTGTGCCTGTAGTCCCAGCCACTCGGGAGGCTGAGGCAGGAGAATCGCTTGAACCTGGGAGGCGGAAGTAGCGGTGAGCCAAGATCGCGCCATTGCACTCCAGCCTGGGCAACAAGAGCCAAACTCCCTCTCAAAAAAAAAAAAAAAAAGAAAGACAGAAAAGAAAAGAAATTAAATTATAACGTTGCACCAATGTGACATTTTCTGATCTTAAAAACTATACAGAGTTCCTGTAAGAGAATGTCTTTGTTCTTAAGAAATACACACGGAAGAATTTAGGCTAAAAAGGCATTATGATGTCTGTAACTGACTCCCAAATGGTTCCGAAAAATAGTACACACAGAGAGATAGAAGGATAAATCACGTGTAGCAAAATGTTGATAATTAGGGTGTTGAGAGTTTATTGTACTGTTCTTGCAACTTTTCTGTAAATTTGAAAAAAGATTGATTATTTTTTAAAGGCATTTTTTAGAAACTCACCTATGTTTTGTTCTAGTTTTTACAGCATAGTTTTAATCTGTCATTCCCACCTGCTCCCAGGAAAAGGAAAAACATCATTGTATGATTGTGCTCAGGATCTAGGCACAATCAGGGCACAGTCCCAAGAGGCTTCCAGAAACGGGTTCTCAGTGTAAGTGTGGCAGGCAGGAATATCTCTTGAGTATTTGTAAAATGCCTGGAAAGAAATTCCACCAAACATTAACAGTGGGTGGTCATAGTCCTGTTGTCTATTGTCTCGGCTCTGTAACCACCCTCTCCCTGCACCTGCCCCTCCCCGGTTTTGTTCAAAGGTCCACCCCTTCCCCAGGCAGCCCACGTGCCTCAGGGAAGTGACCCCATTCCCTGCCCCACCTTGGAGGGCCGGATAAGTCAAAGGGTAATCTTATCCCTCTGCTAGTGAGTACAAATGAGGTCTGGGGTCCAACAAGGAGCAAGGAGCAGTTTCCTGGAAGCCCTGGGCTGATGTTTGACTTGCTCTGAGATAGAATAAATGGGAGAAAGAGACTTTATGGGACATCTGGGCCTAGGGTTCCTGGATGCTGTGCTGAAAACACCACATACAGAAGCTAGTCTAACCTTCTGGATGACAAGAGCCCAGATGCAGCACTGAGATGCCGCAGCCAACAACCAGCTATCTGAATCCCATCTGAATCCCATGTCACCAAGAGTGAGGCCACCTTGGCCTGGCCAGCACAGCTGAAAGCCAGAAGCAGCCACATGCACAAGCCCAGGTGAAACCCACAGAGGAACCACCAGCCAACACACAGAATTGCAAGCAGTAACAACTCGATGTTCTTAAGCAACTCAGATTAAGACAACAATTTTTAAATGAACCAGGCCTGGCCAGGTGCGGTGCTCATGCCTGTAATCCCAGCACTTTGGGAGGCCGAGGCTGGCAGATCACCTGAGGTTGGGAGTTCGAGACCAGCCTGACCAACATGGAGAAACCCCGTCTCTACTGAAAATACAAAATTAGCCAGGCATGGTGGTGCATGCCTGTAATCCCGCTACTCGGGAGGCTGAGGTAAGGTTATAACATGGCCTGGCATGCAGTAAGTGCTCAATAAATGTTCACCATTATTGTTGATCATGCATTTCTGATCTCGTCCCCTATGCCATTCACTATGAGGGCTCGTGATGACAGGCAAGAAACAAGTAATTTACTAGGGAAATAATTGGGTAACTCTCAGGAACACCAGGATGGCTAGAGAGCCTAGGAAAGCAGTTTGGACACTGGAGGCCAAAAAGAAGGACTCGTGCCTGCCATGTGTGCGGCAGAAGCTTCCGAGTATCAACTATTAATAATATCATTTTCCTTTCTTATTATTAATAGAACCCCAGCTTTTTAGATGGTCTCCATAGAGGACAACTACATTCTCTAGCCTCCTGTACAGCAGAGAGTGCCATGTGACTAAGACCAAGTTCTAACCAGTAGGATCAAAGCAGGGAAATGTTGCCTTCTTTGCCCCTTCCTGCTGGCTGGAATATGACATAATGGCTGGAGCATGAGTGACCTTCTTGGGCCCTGAGGTGGAAGCCACCTGTTGGTTGACTGACCAGATGGAGGAGTGACCAGATAGAAGGGGACCTGGCAATTGTGGATTCTGCCACACTACCTCTGGTCCCCTCTATCTACGTGAAAGGAAAAGAAATGTCTGCCGTGTTTGTGCGTGTGTGTCTGCGTAGTGTGTGTGTGTCTGCCAAGTTTGTGTGTGTGTCTGTGTAGTGTGTGTGTGTCTGCCATGTTTGTGTGTGTGTGTCTGTGTAGTGTGTGTGTGTGTGTCTGCCATGTTTAAGCCACTATAACTTTGGGATATCTGTGGCTTATCAGATCTAATCCAAACAAATGTACCTCTATGTCACCCTCACAGATAAGAAGATTGATGCAAGGGAACTGCAGTTGTGGCCATAACACAAAGATAGCTCCAACCACCACCAACACGGATTGAGCTCGGCCCCGCCCTTCCTGGCCTCCTGGCCTTTTATTGCCCACTAATTCCTCTAGATTCCTAATGACTCCCATTCCCTGCATGCACATCAGGTACAGTCACACCTCCTGGCCTTTACTCTTGCCATACCCACTGTCCAACTTCCCTACCTTATCTTTTGTTTTGTTTTGTTTTTTGAGACGGAGTCTTGCTCTGTTGCCCAGGCTAGAGATTAGTAGCGTGATCTCGGTTCACTGCAACCTCTGCCTTCCGGGTTCAAGCCATTCTCCTGCCACAGCCTCCCCAGTAGTTGAGATTACAGGCACAGGCACGTGCCACCACACCCAGCTAATTTTTGTGTTTTTAGTAGAGATGGGGTTTCCCCATGTTAGCCAGGCTGGTCTCAAACTCCTAGCCTCAAGTAATCCACCTGCCTCGGTCTCCCAAAGTGCTGGCATTACAGGTGTGAGCCACCACGCCTGGCCCCTTACCTTACCTTTCCTCTCTGGTAAAAACATTGGACAAGTTGGCCAGGTGCGGTGGCTCACGCCTGTAATCCCAGCACTTTGGGAGGCCAAGACAGGTGGATCACAAGGTCAGGAGATTGAGACCATCCTGGCTAAAACAGTGAAACCCCGTCTCTACCAAAAATACAAAAAAAGTAGCCGGGCATGGTGGTGGGCACCTATAGTCCCAGCTACTCGGGAGGCTGAGGCAGGAGAATGGCATGAACCCCAGAGGCGGAGGTTGCAGTGAGTCAAGATCGCGCCACTGCATTCCAGCCTGGGCGACAGAGTGAGATTCTGTCCCAAAAAAGCAAAAAAAAAAAAAAAAAAACATTGGACAAGTTAACTTCTCTGAGCCTCCGTTTCCTCTTCTGGAAAATGGGGCCAAATAGCAAGTTGTGTGCAAAGTGCCTGACACAGAGTAACAGCCACCTTCAAACACAGTTCCCCACACCTTTCTCCCTGATCCTTCCCTGATCTCAGGCCCCACACTCTGCAAGCAAGAAAAAATATAGCAAAATAAAAACGAGAATCCAGGCCGGGTGCGGTGGCTCATGCCTGTAATCCCAGCACTTTGGGAGGCTGAGGTGGGCGGATCACCTGAGGTCAGGAGTTCAAGACCAGCCTGAACAACATGGAGAAACCCCGTCTCTACCAAAAAATACAAAATTAGCTGGGCATGGTGGTGCATGCCTGTAATCCCAGGTAGTCGGGAAGCTGAGGCAGGAGAAGCGCTTGAACCCAGGAGGCAGAGGTTGTTGTGAGCCAAGATCGCGCCATTACACTCCAGCCTGAGCAAAAAGAGTGAAACTCCGTCTCAAAAAAAAAAAAAAAAAAAAAAAAAAAAACCCAGAATCCATTGGATTCGTATAGCAGTGAAGTTCAAAGGAGAGTTTCAGTTCAGGTAAGGTTTGTTCTAGTGGCTCAGTGCTAACCGTAATAGCTAAAATTTATTGAAGGCAGGTGTAGTGGCTCACACCTGTAATCCTAGCACTTTGGGAGGCCAAGGCAGGTGGATCACTTGGGGTCAGGAGTTTGAGACCAGCCTGGCCAACATGACAAAAACCCATCTCTACTAAAAACACAAAAATTAGCCCGATGTGGTGATGGGCAGTTCTAATCCCAGCTACTTGGGAGGCTGAGGTAGGAGAATCACTTGTACCCCGGAGGCGGAGGTTGCAGTGAGCCAAGATCGAGCCATTGCACTCCAACCCGGGTGACAGAGCGAGACTCTGTCTCAAAAAAATAAAATAAAATTTATTGAGGGTTTACAATATGTCAGGCACTTCTAACAACTATGTATGTATTAACTTGTTTATCTTCATAACAACCTTATGAAGCAGGCATTCTGCTAGGATCCCCATTTTTCCAGGAGGAAACTGACATCCTAACAGTAAATAATTTGTCCATGGTCACACAGCACACAAGTGATGGAGCTGAGACTTAACCTAAGTCTGTCTGACTGGAAAGGTAGGGCTGCTTTCAGGTGAAACTTGATCCAGCCACTTAACAGTCTCAGCAAGGACTTGGTTTCTCTTGGTCTCTCCTTTTTGCTTCCTCTAATGTTGGACTCACTCTGAGGATGATGCCTTCATGTCTGCCAGCAGATTCTGATAAGACTTGCTTCCTTATTCACATCCCAATTCCATACCAGGATCCTGAAGTTCACTGTGATAGACCATCTTAAGTCACATGCTCATCTCTGAATCAATCACTGCATCCCAGGGGACTGGACGATGTTGCTTGGCTTGTGCTAAATTCAGGGGCTGAGAACAGGGGCAGCAAGAGAGATTCCTCCAAAAATTCAGGGCTTTTTTTTTTTTTTTTAATTTTTTGAGATGTTTTGAGCCCACAATTCCTGTGGGCTCAAAGCCCACTTCTTAGCAGCCTACATATTCAATCAAATCATTAAAATACATCTGTGATAGAGGATTTTTAGGGCAGTGAAACTTCTCTGTCTGGTAACTACAATGGTGGATCCACGTCATTACACATTTGCCCAGGCCCACAGAATGTACACCAAGAGTGAACTCCAACGCAAACTATTGACTTTGGGTGATAATGGAGTGTCAATGTAGCTTTATCAATTAACAAATGTGGCCGGGCGCGGTGGCTCAAGCCTGTAATCCCAGCACTTTGGGAGGCCAAGGCGGGCGGATCACGAGGTCAGGAGATCGAGACCATCCTGGCTAACACAATGAAACCCCGTCTCCACTAAAAATACAAAAAAATTAGCCGGGCGTGGTGGCGGCGCCTGTAGTCCCAGCTACTCGGGAGGCTGAGGCAGGAGAATGGCGGGAACCCGGGAGGCGGAGCTTGCAGTGAGCCGAGATCGCGCCACTGCACTCCAGCCTGGGCGACAGAGCGAGACTCCGCCTCAAAAAAAAAAAAAAAAAAACAAATGTACTACTCAGAGGCCAGGGGCAGTGGCTCACGCCTGTAATCCCAGCACTTTGGGAGGCTGAAGTGGGAGGTTTGCTTGAGCCCAGGAGTTCAAGACCAGCCTGGGCAACATAATGAGACCCCATCTGTACAAAAAATAAATTAGCCAGGCATGGTGGTGTGTACCTGTAATCTGAGCTACTTGGGAGGCTGAGGTAGGAGGATTGTTTGAGCCTAAGAGGTTGAGGTTACAGTGAGCCGTAACGGTGCCACTGCATTCCAGCCAGGGAGACAAATAGAGAGACCCTGTCACAAAAAAAAAAGTTTTTAAAAAAAAATCAAGTCTGGACTAGGCGCAGTGGCTCACGCCTGTAATCCCAGCACTTTGGGAGGCCAAGACGGTTGGATCACCTGAGGTCAGGAGTTCGAGACTAGCCTGACCAATATGGTGAAAACTCATCTCTACTAAAAATACAAAAAATTAACTGGTGTGGTGGCACACATTTGTAATCCCAGCTACTTGAGAGGCTGAGGCAGGGTAATTGCTTGAACCCAAGAGGAGGAGGTTGTAGTGAGCCAAGATCACACCACTGCACTCCAACCAGGGCAACAGAGTAAGACTCCACTCAAAAAAAGAAAAAAAAATACAAAAAATTAACTGAGCGTGGTGGCCCATGCCTGTAATTTGCCTGTAATCCCAGCTACTTGGGTGGCTGAGGTGGGAGAATCACCTGAGCCCGAGAGTTCAAGGCTGCAGTGAGCCATGATCACACCACTGCACTCCAGCCTGGACGAAAGAATGAGACCCTATTAAAAAAAAAAAAGTGTATGTCAAAGAACATGATCTAGAAAGTTAAAAGACAACCAACAGAATGACAGAAAATATGTCATAAATCCTATATCTGATAAGGGATTAATAGCCATAATATATCAATAACTCTTACAGTTCAAGAAAAATACCAATAACTGAATTTGAAAAAAGGCAGAAGATTTGATTTTTTTGTTTGTTTGTTTTTGATATGGAGTTTCGCTCTTGCTGCCCAGGCTGGAGTGCAATGGCGTGGTCTCGGCTCACTTGGATCACTTGCCTCCCACGATCAAATGATTCTCCTGCCTCAGCCTCCCAAGTAGCTGGGATTACAGGCATGAGCCACCGCATCTGGCCAAGGCAAAGGATTTTAATAGATATTTCTCCAAAAAAGATATACGTGGCTGGGCATGGTGGTGCATGCCTGTAATCCCAGCACTTTGGGAGGCCGAGGCAGGTGTATCACCTGAGGTCAGGAGTTCACAACAGCCTGACTAACATGGTGAAACTCCGTCTCTACAAAAAAATTAGCCGGGCCTGATGGTGCACGCCTGTAATCTGAGCTACCAAAAAAAAAGGGGCAATTCTGACATGTGCTACAACATGGATGAACCTTGAAAACATTATGCTAAGTGAAAGACGCCTGACACAAAAGGCTTCATATAATTATATAATCCTATTACATTGAAATGTCCAGTAGAAGCAAGTCCTTAGAAGTAGAAAGTAGATTAATGGTTACCAGGAGCTGGGGAAAGAGGGAAGTGAGGGAGTAACTGCTAATGGATATGGGGTTTCTTTTGGGTGTACTGAAAATGTTCTGGAACTAGATAGTCGTGATGATTACACAACTGTGTGAATATACTAAAAACCACGGAATTTACTTTAATAGGGTTCACTTTATACTTTAAAAGGTATGAAATTTATATCTCTTGGCCGGGCACGGTGGCTCATGCCTGTAATCCCAGCACTTTGGGAGGCCAAGGTGGGCAGATCACAAGGTCAGGAGTTCGAGACCAGCCTGGCCAACATGGTGAAACCCCATCACTACTAAAAATACCAAAATTAGGCAGGCATTGCGGGCACCTGTAATTTCAGCTACTCAGGAGGCTGAGGCAGGAGAATTGCTTGAAACCAGAAGGCAAAGGTTGCAGTGAGCCGAGATCACGCCACTGCACTCCAACCTGGGTGATAGAGCTTGAGACTCCGTCTCAAAAAAAAAAAAAAAAGAAAAAGTAAGTCAGATCATGTCATCATGTCATTCCTCTACTCAAAACCCCATAGGGAAGGGACTTCCCAGTTCATTTTAAGTAACCGGCTCCCCCATGCCCTTTAGGTCTTGGATCCAATGTCATCTTCTTAAACAGGACTTCCCTAACCTTCACCCCCACCTCCCAAGAAAGCAGGGATTCTGCCATGTTCCCTGCTGTTTCCCTGGGTCGGGTTGGTGCTTAATAAATGTGTTCAGTGAAAGAATGAAGGAATGAGTTATCTCAGGCAGTCTGTCCATCAACCATTGGGTGCTGGCCACTGTGAGGGTCTCTGGACACCAGCAGTAACCAGCCACCCTACCCTGTTTGGAGGCTGTGGGATGCGAGTAGAGAGCTTTAGAAGGTGTTTACCTGAAATCTGACAACCAGCCCCCACCAAAGCCACCAAACCCCCCCTCCAGCCTTAAGCTCCTGGGTTAAAAAATCCAACTGTTGGATTAACTGTGCTGTTAATACATGATGCAAAACCAGCCAGCTTCACCAGAATTCACCAGGACTTGGGTTGCAACCCATCCCTGCCACTGAAAGGTGGCTTTTCCTTCCTGGGAAGAGGTGTGGGAAAGAAACGGAGGGAGCATAGGCCTGGTGGGGGACAGTGGCTCTCTATGGCAGGAACACTCAGGAAACAGCCCTGGGGTGACTGGTAGTGCAGGAATCCAGGACTTAAACCCTCAGAGAACCTGGATTCTGGAAGGGACTCTTACCTCCCCTCTCTGCTCCCCTCAGCACCTCTCAGGACCTTCCACAGCCTCTAGGGAGGCTCCTATGTGATCTCACTGTATGGATTTTTTTTTTTTTTTTTTTTTTGAGACCGAGTCTCACTCTTGTCACCCAGGTTGGAATGCAATGGCACCATCTCGGCTCACTGCAACCTCCACCTCCCAGGTTCAAGTGATTCTCCTGCCTCAGCCTCCCAAGTAGCTGGGATAAGTAACCTGGCTAATTTTTGTATTTTTAGTAGAGACAAGGTTTCACCATGTTGGCCAGGCTGGTCTCAAACTCCTGGCCTCAGGTGATCCACCGGTCTTGGCCTCCCAAAGTGCTGGGATTACAGGCGTGAGCCACCGCGTCCAGCCTGTATGGAATTTCTATGAGCAATTATTGCATACTTTGTTGTCAGTTAGACCTGGGGTAAATCCCTGCTGCTGTCATTTATCTGCTGAAGTACTAAACGCATCTGGCTGAGCCTTAATTCATTCATCAGGCATTTATTGAGCTTCTACCATGTGCCAGCCCCAATCTTGGCACGGGGGCTCTGCTGTGACCAAAGCTGTTCTCTGCCCTCAGGAGCTTGCTCTCTGATAGGAGAGACAGGGACTGCAAGCTCAATCCCCACCACAAGCGCTGTGAAGACAAAACAGGGTGATGTCACAGTGACTGGAGGAGGGGGCACCTTTGAGCAGGGTGGTGGTGGTGGGGCTCTCTGAGGAGGCAATACCATTGGTGTTTAAGAGTCAAATAAATGTTGCTTGTCTAGCTCTTGGTCCAGCGCCTGACAGATATTAAGCGCTCAGCAAATCTCATAGTGACCCTAGCTGTCATTTTCATTAGCTGACTGTCCTCTCCATCGGGAGAACCTGAGCTGGGGAAGATGCGGGACAGGCTCGAGGTTTCTCCTCTTTGGGCGCACAGCACAGAGCTGGCACACAGCTGATGAACGCACGGTCCCCGAAACCTCTGCACACAGTAGGGCTTGATAAACCAGCCCACCGTCCATCGGCCTCGCCAGGGAGCATTGTACAAAGCACCCGCCAAACGCTCCCTGGCCTCCGCCCCGGCCCGGCGCCCTGCCTTCGCGTCCCTTGCACACGGTGGGCGCTTAACGCTGCGGGCTCAAGAAATGCCCATTTCTGGGCCCAGCCTCGGCCCACTGCAAGGGCCAGTGAACCGAAGCCTAGGTGGGCGGCGACGCGCCGCGAGCTCTAGGTGGGCTGGAGCCGGGAACCCAGCCGCGGCTGAGCGGGTCAGGCGGGCACGCGCCTCCGCCCCACGCTTCCGCGCCCAGCTGCGTCCAGCTGCGGCCCAGCCTCTGGCTCGCGGCGGTTGGCTGCGGCTCAGCGGCATCCGATTGGCCTGCGCGGCTCCAGCGCGAGCCCCGATTGGCTGTGACGCGCGGCCGGGCGAGGACCCCGCCCGCGGCGCCGCCGCGCCCGGCGCTGGGCGGTCATTGGGCGGCGTGATCTCGCCGCGGTTCCGCGGCCCTGCCGCCGCCGCCGCCAGCAGAGCGCACCGGGCCGGTCGGGCGAGTGGCCATGGCGGGCGCCGAGGATGGGCCGGGCCAGCAGCTGGAGCTGGACGAGGACGAGGCGTCCTGTTGCCGCTGGGGCGCGCAGCACGCTGGGGCCCGCGAGCTGGCTGCGCTCTACTCGCCAGGTAAGACCTCCGGGCCCCCCTCCAGGCCTGCGGTCACCAGCCCCCGCTGTGGACAGCGACCCTAGATTGGAGCCCCAACCTCGGGCCCAGATGCGGAACTCCAGCCTGGGTGTCTACTTGCAAATAGCGCCCCTAAGTTCGGGGACCCCACCCCAGCGTCCCTTCCAAACCCAAGCCAGAACCTTGGCCCCGGGGTTTCCTGGCTGCAAAGACACTCCCCAGATCAAGAAACTACCATGAGCTTCCTGGGCGACAAATGGAGCTCCCATCGGACCCGCAGATACGGAATCCTAGCCCCGGGGCATTCTTGGTTGCGAAGAGTGCTCCTAGACTTAGAACCCCACGCCGTCATCCCTGCAGGACCCAGTCCAAGCCCAAAGCTGCCCTTCAGCTATAAGCACTGCCCTCAGGCCCCTAAAAGTCACACCTCATCCCAGGTTCCCCAAATCTGGAATCTACACCCTAGTGCCTCCTCTGTGCCCTAGCCCAGGCCCTGGGCTGCAGACAATGACCTCACTTCCCTAACCTGGGAATGTCAGCTCCTCTGCCCAGGGAACCCTAACTCAGGGGCTTCCAGCTGCACGGTACCCCCCACACCCTTCCCCCAAAACCCCATCCTAGTGATAGCTTCAGTGGCTACAGACCGATATCCTCTCCTCAACCCTCCAGTGGGGAGCATCAGTCCTTAACCCATATTCTTGGATCCCAGGCAGTGAAGGGACTGAACGTACCCCAGTGTAAGCTCCCCTGTACAAAAGCCCCAACTCCAGCTCTTGCCCCTTCGTCACGTCCATGTATTAGCCCCTTCCTTAGGACTTGGGACTGGAACCCCCATATTCCCCAGACCAGATCACAAGTTGGAGTTCACCTCTCCCTCTGCCCCTTTCCCTGGGGCCACGGTTTCTCCCTAGCTTCTTCCTGCTTTGCTCACTGTATATGCTCCAGCAAGCACGCTGGGGCACCCCCACCTTCTCTGACTCCTATGTTGAGCCTTAGGAGTTTTATTGTTTGGCTTCAGAAGGGCCCTGTGTCCCCAGGGGTTAAGGAAGCGCCTTTGAGAACTCCAGATTCAGGTTACTGGGAGGCACCTCTGCCTAGGTGTCACCATCGCATCAAGCTTTGTTTGTCAAACATTCTGACATCCTTTTGCTGTGGGGCAGCCACCAAGCACCACACGCAGCCCTTGCCTGGAGTGGGTCTGGGTCACTAGCACCTTAGCTTTCCACCCTCAGGGGTCTGGGTTCCATGCTGTCTCTTCCTTAAAAAGCAGCATGGCCATGGGCCATTTGCGATTCCTCACTGGGTCCTAGACCACTCCATTCTCTGTATGTGATTTTTTAACTCCTGACTTGGGCACCTGGTCCATGCCGCTATGGTTTCTTCAGGCCTGTACCCAAGGCACCCAGCCTACGGACTTACAACCTCCGGCTCTCCTGGAGGTAGGCCAGGGTTAACATCCTGACTCTATTACTCAGCTGTATGACCTGGTCCAAGCCACTTTCCGTCTCTTTTTCCCCTTGGTTTCCTTGCAAGTTAAAGTTTATCTGCCCCTTTGTGTTAGGAAGTGGAAATGAGATCGTCCACTGTGGTGCGGCGCCTGGCATTCAGTAGGCACTCCCTGTTGTTAACAGTAGTCTGACCTTTGCTGTGGGGGATCCACCTCACCTCTCTGGTCCTCAAACTCCCCACCTGGGAATTGGGGATAAGGATTCAAGGGCCTCCCTCTTTAGTGTCCAGCTCTGCCTGCTCCTGTGAACCCTGCCTACTTTCAGACAGCCCAAATCATTCCCAGGCATTCTGAGCCTCCCCAGCGATTGCTGTCTCCCCACCTCACCACGATCAATTGCTTATTTGTCCATTTCTGGTTTCCCCAAGTGCGCTTCACTCTCTGAACAGCCATGCCTGAATCACAGTCTGCAGACAGCCTGGTGCCCCAAATCTGCAGTCAAGGCCTCTTATCTCCTCCAGACCTGGAGGTAGGGGAGGAGACTTGCCAAACTGGTTTCTCCAACTTCCTTTCCACTGGCCTCTCTGCTTCTATCCGCTCACTGTGTGATCTTGGGGAAGTACTTGACCCCTCTGGGCCTGATAAAATGAGAAACCAGGCGCAATGCATGTTGAACACCTATCTTCTAGCCCGTGTTCTAGGCTCTGGGGGCAGAGTGGTGAGCAAGACAGAAAAAAATGGAGCTGGCTGGGCACAGTGGCTCACACCTATAATCCTAGCACTTTGGGAGGCCAAATTGGGTGGATCACTTGAGGTCAGGAGTTCGAGACCAGCCTGGCCAACATGGAGAAACCCCGACTCTACTAAAAATACAGAAATTAGCTGGGCATGGTGGCAGGCCCCTGTAATCACAGCTACTCGGGAGGCTGAAGCAGGATAATCTCTTGAACCCGGGAGGCGGAGGTTGCAGTGAGCCAAGACCGCGCCACTGCATTCCAGCCTGGATGACAGAGCGAGACTCTGTCTCAAAAAAAGAAAAAGAAAAAATGGAGCTGGCATTTTAGTAGATAGCCAGGCAATAAACTTGACAAATAACTGTCTCACATGCCCAGTGGTGGCAAGCGCTGTGGAGCAAATATATAGCAGGAGAGGGGGACCTGAAATGTTGGGGACGGGATGACATTTTAGGGAGGGGGCGTGAAGGCCTCCCTGAGCAGGTGACATTCGAAGGAAGGCCTGAAGGGAGGCCTGAAGGGAGGAAGGGCCAAGGGAGGGAGCCCTGAGGATATTTGAAGAAGGGTTGGTCCAGACCAGGGAAACAACAAATGCAAAGACCCTGAGGTGGGAGCTTGCCAGTCATATTTAGGGAACATGGAGGACACATGTAGGCTGGAGGGAAGAGTGGGAGAAGTTCCTGGGTTCTAGGAGCGGAATGTTTGAGATTACTGGGGCCGGAGGTGGTTTGGCACTGTGACAGTTGACAGTCATAATCATGGCAATCAACATAGCCGAGTGATTGAGCCCTCACTGTGCTGGCATGTTCCTCATCTGCTCTCAGTGCATCCCTACTACAACTGTGTGAGCTGTACCCTGATATTAACCCCATTTACAGAGGAGGAGGCTGCAACCCCTCCCAACCCCCACCCCATGCACGCTCTTCCTAAAGCTCACCTTGATCGGGGTTAGGCCCACATCTGCCCTCGCCTGATGGGAAGGCCAGCAGGACAGGGACTGAACCTATTTGGTTTGCTTGAAGTGCTTGGCCCCTCACGAGCACCCAGTCCACTTTTGTTGGAACGTTTCCTGAGGCTTAGAAAATGGGAGAGACTGCCTGAGGTCATAGGGCGGGGCACCGGGCAGCAGCAGGCCTAGGCCTGGAACCCGGGACTGGGCAGGGAGCGGGTGCCCTAGGTCTTATGTTCTTACTATTCACTGTGGAAGTCAGCCAGCCAGGGGTGAGTGTGTGGGAGGCAGGGGCGAGTATTCCAGATCATCAGAACAGCATGTGTGCAGGGCAGGTGGCAGAGAAGGGGCCTCTGTGTATAGGGAACTGAGTAGTTGTACCAGAACAGCATGGGGCCGAGGGAATGGTGACAGGTGCAGCAGGGAGGCAGCCGCAGCCTGATTCTGCAGGCCCCAACTGTCTGGCCTAGAGGTTGAGCCCTGGTCCTGCGGGACCTGGGAGCCATGAAGGGTCCTGTTGTAGGCTTGAGTTTTGCAGCAGCAGCCCACCTCATGCCAGATGTCAGGATTTGTGAAGGGCCTGGCCAGCTTGGCAGGCCGGAGGGTGAGACGGGTGTCCAACTTCCCAAAAGGTCCCAGCTGAAATCTGGCCGTGTGTGTGCTGCTTCTCAGGTGCCCCAGGTTTCAAGGGTGCAGCCTGAAGAGTCCTTGATCCACCTGTCCCCAACCCAGGCTAACTGTTGGTGCCCCCTGCCCTGGGGATTACAGAGGCTCTTGGCACCGGGGGAGGGGAAAGGTGGAGGGTGTCAGGAGTACTGGGTGAGAGTCCTGGCCTGTACTCTCGAAGCTGAGCCCAGGGGTTCACAGTCCCCCAGATGGGCCTTCTGTTTTTTGCTCATTTTGTCTCTGTTTCTCATCTTTGTTTCTTTCATTTTTTTGGTTTGTTTTTGAGACAAGGTTTTGCTCTGTTACCCAGGCTGGAGTGCGGTGGAGCGATTGTAGCTCACTGCAACCCGAAACTTCTGAGCTCAAATTATCCTCCCGCTTCAGCCTCCAGAGTGCCGAGATTGCAGGTGTAAGCTACCACGCCCAGCTAATTTTTATTTTTATTTTTGTAGAGACAGGATCTGGTTATGTTGCCCAGGCTGGTCTCCAACTCCTGGCCTCAAGTGATCCTTCTACCTTGGCCTCCTAAAGCACTGGTATTACAGGCATGAGCCGCGGCACTCAGCCTGTTTCTCATCTTCCCGTGGCTCTGATTCCTTATTTGTCTCTCATCTCATATTTATCCCTCTGTCCGTCTCTCATCCCCGCCTTCTCTTTACCTCTTGTCCCCCATTTCCCTGAGGCTGAGGGTCTGCTGGAGGCCAGGGGCCCTTTGAAGTTCAGCTTATTTGGGGCTTGCCTCTACCTGGAACCAGAAGAGTTGGGCCCGCCAAGCCTTTTACTGCAGCCTGTCACTTGGAAAGCAGGATGACAAAGGCATGATCCCAGCCCTCCCCTGCTCTTCCTAGCCCTCCATACCTACCACACGAGGCCAGCCCTTCCTCTGGCCAACAAGTGGCCACTACTATTGGCTCAGATCTTCAACCCCTGCCAAGCCAGGGGCTGGCTCTAAAAGCAGGACCTCAGCATTACAGCCAGAGGACAGCCCAGGCCTCCTGTGTCCTGAGCAGCCACATTCCCTGACCCCGCTTCAGTCTGCCCATCTGTTAAGTGACACAGTTTAGGCCAGTTGACCCCACAGGCCCTACCAGGCTGATGGTCCATGCTGTGACTTTGGTAACCCTCAAGTGACTTTGGACAAGTGCCTTCACCTCTCCAGGCCCAGCTTCTCTCTCTGAAGAATGAGACAGAGGGTCCCTAGCCCCAGGAGGTGATGAGGCGTGCTGAGGTCACCTTAGCCCTGTACCTGGCATGTTCTAGTTGCTCAGTGAAAGCTACTTACGTTGTGTATGTTTTTACCTCCCCTCCCGGAGATGGAATCTTGCTCTGTCACCCAGGCTGGAGTGCAGTGGTGCGATCTTGGCTCACTGCAACCTCTGCCTCCGGGGTTCACGCGATTCTCCTGCCTCAGCCTCCAGAGTAGCTAGGATTACAGGTGCACACCACCACACATCGGTAATTTTTATATTCTTAGTCAAGACGGGGTTTCACTATGTTCATGTTAGCGAGGCTGATCTCTAACTCTTGACCTCATGATCTGCCCGCCTCAGCCTCCCAAAGTGCTGGGATTACAGGCATGAGCCACCACACCTGGCCATTGTGTATGCATTTTTTATGGATCAGAATTAAGGTATTTGGTCTGCAGAAGGATCCAGCTTCCAGAGGCCAAAGAGAGATGGAGTTTAGACGGAAAAGTATTCAGATTTGGAGGACGTTCTCCATGGCCTGGGGAGAGAGCTGGATCATCTCTGGTTTCAGGACAGCCCCTAACATCCAGGCTAACATGTCTCATTGATGAGTCTGGGATCCAAACCCAGCTCTGAACCTCAGTTTCCTTGTCTAGGAAATGAGATCACTCAGTTCCTTCCTTGAGGGGCTGATACTTGAATGAGAGACTGTGCCTCGGGCTCAAAAACTCAGATGACTACAGGGGCCCAGCCAGGGCCACCACCAAATCTGGCCACCGAGTGTGAGACCCCGGGGAAGGGAGAGGACCAGGGTGAACCTGGAGCTCGTATCCCATCGGATGGGGGCAGCTATTACTGTTCAGGCCTAGGGTGGCCAGAACCCTGTGTTATTGAGGGAAGCAGGAAACTAGGAATTTTACGTGATTTTCAAATTTAGTTCACTTTTTAAAACTGAGGGCAAAATGTCAGAGGGAGCCAGTTTGCAACGTCTCCAATATGGGCCACACCCCAGCACATGACAGGCTTCAGTGGGTGTCAGCCATTGTTAGGGTAACTTATTTGATTGTGTTGCAGTTGGCTCTGCCCGCTTCCTGTCCCTGTGTGCTGTGGGGCAGGCAGGCAGGTCCATCGGGAGGGTTCACTTGTTCTTTCCTTCTCACCGCCTCTCCATGTCCTCCCACCTCAGCCGCTCGGGGCTTTCTGCTTCTGAGCCCTGGGCCTTGGCTACAAACAAGAACCAGAAAGGGGAAGGCCCTGCTGGGCCTGATCATAGTGATCCCCAGGCTGGGGCAGCTGCCGAGCAGTGGGGGTGCTGCGTGGCTCAAGGGAAACAGCCCTTGCCTGAGAATTGGGAAACCAGGAGATCTAGGCCCCTGTGACCTCTGCTATGTGACCTCTGTTGAGGTCCTTCGCCTTCTTGGGCTTCAGTGTCCTCCTCTGTACAAAAGGGGCCAAAGGGATGTAACCTTGGTGTCTCCCCTTCCCCTTCTGAGCCTTGGTCTTTTCATAGGCCAGGGGAGGGCAGCTATCCTGATTCTGGTTCGGGGTAGGTCAGGAGCAGCTTGCTGTTGTGTGACCTGGACAAGGCCCTCTCCCTCCCTGAGCCTCAGTTTCCCTATCATGACAGTACTTCCTTCCCAAGGTATGTCGGTGAGCGGCACCCAGACACAAAGCTGTGGAGTTGTCCGTTAGGATTGTGGTTGGGAATTTCATTCCCAGATGCTCATTCTGCAAGCATTTACTGAGTGTCAGGGCCCTGGTGAGTGAGCCAGACATGGTTCTGGGCCTCCCGACTTCACATTTAGGTAGGGAAGGCAAACGTAGACAAGGCCACAGGCATGAGTGATGGGCCTCGTGTTGGGGGAGTGTGGGGTCAGAGGAGGCATCATGGATGGCTTCCTGGAGATGGAGGTTTCCAGGGTGAGATCAGCAGGAGCAGTGTCAGGTGCACAGGGAGTGAAGGGAACAGCATACACAGAGCCCTAAAAAGAAGAAAGGATGGACACGGGAGGAGCCCTTCTCACCTGCTCTGGCCCTGACCCCTTCACAGGGACCTGCCTGGCCCCGCTGCTTAAGGGGGACCTGGGTTCCTCACCCAGAATGTCATCAAGGTGATAGGGTGATGGGGAATAGAGGGAGGGACCAGGGGCAGCAGGAACAGGATGGAGCCAGCCGAGAGCAGGATCTTAGGAGCCAGACCTCTGGCCATGGAATTCTGGTCTCTGCTGACTAGTTGGGTGGCTTTGGGCTACTTCCTTGACCACTCTGGTGGTCAGTTTTCTCACCTGCAAAAGGACATCACTTCAGCAGACGCCTGACATGTAGTAACTGCTCAGTACATTTTAAACACCTATGATCAAATTATTGTCATTAAAGGTCTTCTCTGCCTTACAGAGCAGCTGCCTGGGGCATACCCTAGTCACATGTTCTGTGTCACCCACATGGTGTTTTTATTTCCTTTTTTTTTTTTTTTTTTTTTGAGACGGAGTCTCACAGTGTCGCCCAGGCTGGAGTGCAGTGGCGCAATCTCGGCTCACTGCAAGCTCCACCTCCCAGGTTCACGCCATTCTCCTGCCTCAGCCTCCCGAGTAGCTGGGACTACAGGCGCCCGCCACCACGCCCAGCTAATTTTTTGGCATTTTTAGTAGAGATAGAGTTTCACCGTGTTAACCAGGATGGTTTCGATCTCCTGACCTTGTGATCTGCCCGCCTCGGCCTCCCAAAGTGTTGGAATTACAGGCATGAGCCACCGCGCCTGGCCTTTTTTTTTTTGAGATAGAGTTTCGCTCTTGTCACCCAGGCTGGAGTGCAATGGCGTGATCTCAGCTCACTGTAACCTCTGCCTCCTGGGTTCAAGCAATTCTCCTGCCTCAGCCTCCCGAGTAGCTGGGACTCCAGGTGCCTGCCACCACGCCTGGCTAGTTTTTGTTTTTTTGTTTGTTTGTTTATTTGTTTGTTTTTGAGGCGGAGTCTCGCTCTGTCGCCCAGGCTGGAGTGCAGTGGCCGGATCTCAGCTCACTGCAAGCTCCGCCTCCCAGGTTTACACCATTCTCCTGCCTCAGCCTCCCGAGTAGCTGGGACTACAGGCGCTCGCCACCGCGCCCGGCTAGTGTTTTGTATTTTTTAGTAGAGACGGGGTTTCACCGGGTTAGCCAGGATGGTCTCGATCTCCTGACCTCGTGATCCACCCGTCTCGGCCTCCCAAAGTGCTGGGATTACAGGCTTGAGCCACCGCGCCCGGCCGTTTTTGTATTTTTAGTAGAGACAGTGTTTTGCCACATTGGCCAGGCTGGTCTCAAACTCCTGACCTCAGGTGAGCTGCCTGCCTCGGCCTGCCAAAGTGCTGGGATTACAGGCATGAAACACTGCGTCCAGCCATATTTCCTTTAATTTTTAAAATTTTTTGTTTTGTTTGTTTATTAATAGAGACAGGGTCTTGCCGTGTTGCCCAAGCTGGTCTTGAACTCCTGGGCTCAAGCAATCCTCTCGCCTCAGCTTCCCAGAGTGTTTGGATTACAGGAGTACGCCACTGGGCCTAACCCCTTTTATTTATTTTATTTTTATTTTTATTTTAGTTTTAAAATAACTAAATAGTTGGGATTACAGGCACCCGCCACCATGCCTGGCTAATTTTTGTATTTTTAGTAGAGATGGGGTTTCACCATGTTGGCCAGGCTCGTCTCGAACTCCTAGTCTCAAATGATCCTCCTGCCTTGGCCTCCCAGAGTGCTGGGATTACAGGTGTGAGCCACCGCACATGGCCCCCTTTTATTTTTTTATTTTAATTTACGATTAAAAGAAAACAATGTAATATGCTAGTACTTTTAAAGGGAATAAGGGAAAAGCCAGTCTTAACTATATAGATTTTTTTTTTTTTTTAACATAAATGGTTGCTATTTGGCGCTTTGCTTTTTGCGCTTACCTAGATGTCCTGGGCGTCTCTCCACGTCCACTTATAGACAACTGCCCAGGCGTTTTCCTGGCTGCAGAGATGATGTGGACTGAATTCATTTGGCCAATCCCCGGGCAACGGCCACTTAGGTTATTTCCCAAGTTTTGACACCACAAACAAAGCTGCAGTGAGTGAATCAGCTTGTCTGAACTCATGTGTCTATGAAAACTATGTGGCAACACTTAAACAGATTGCACACCCAAAGCCTGACTTCTGACTCCTCTTGGGAATCAGAAGCTTTGCCTCCCTGGCCCACCTGCCGTACTTTGAGAAGCCCCACTGTCCCCATAGCCCTATTTGTCCATGAATTCCTGACTCGTTGTCTGGAGCCTGCTTGAGGGAGACTGGGCAGGGTGTGAGCCACCAGGATTAAAGGTTGTTTGTAGCCTCTGCCTCCAAATACCTGCAAAAGGGGACAAGTGAAGCCACAAAGATTCTAGTTTAAAAAAAGAAAAAGAAGCTCATTAAAGTTCCCTTAGGCATCTCCAGAGAGAGCCCAGAGAGGCCCAGGAGAGCAGAGTTCTGGTCCTGTCTGTCAAAGAATTGGGCCACTCTCTGAAGGGCCCCTTCCTTGGTTTAATTCATCCAGCCCGACTGTTTGATCTTGGCCAGGGCCTCAGTGACGTCATCTGTGAAATGGGTACAGAATCCTTTGTGGGAGTCTGTAAGCTCAGCTTGTGTTTGGCAATATAGACGCATTGAACACAGTTGATAAGCTCCTGGCTGGGTGCGGTGGCTCACACCTGTAATCCCAGCACTTCGGGAAGCTGAGGCAGGCGGATCACATGGTTAGGAGTTCAAGACCAGCCTGGCCAATATGGTGAAACCCCATCTTTACTAAAAATACAAAAATTAGCCGGGTGTGGTGCAGGCGCCTATAATCCCAGCTACTCGGGAGGCCGAGGCAGGAGAATTGCTTGAACCCAGGAGGTGGAGGTTGCAGTGAGCCGAGATGGCACCACTGCACTCCAGCCTGGGTGATAGAGTGAGAATCTGTCTCAGAAAAAAAAAAAAAGAAAGAAAAGAAAAGTTCCCATGGGGCCACACTCTGCCTGGCCTTGACCCTCCAGCCTTTACGTCTCACTGCTTTACCTCTGCTCCCTGCAGGCAAGCGCCTCCAGGAGTGGTGCTCTGTGATCCTGTGCTTCAGCCTCATCGCCCACAACCTGGTCCACCTCCTGCTGCTGGCCCGCTGGGAGCACACGCCCCTCGTCATAGTCGGTGTTGGTGAGTGCCTGAAGCACTGCTGCCTGCCTCAGCTTCCCTAGGGGCCAGGGACCCACCGGGTAACTGGCGTGTGCGTGTGTCCACATGCGCAGATGTGTGTGCTCGAGTCCAGTATGTGCCTTGGGTACCCTGCCTCCCTATCGCAGTCAGCGGCATCTCCCTGCAGCCTGACACTTGGGCCCAAAACCTAAACATGATCCTCAGTTCCTCCCCCTTCCTCTTGCATTGCACATCCAAACCATCAGCAAATGCTGTTAACTCTACTTTCAAACTGCATGAGGAGTACCGCCGCCATGGCTCTGTACCTTCATGGTCCCCACGCTGGTCCAGCTACCATCCTCCCGCCTGGACTGTTTCAGGAGCCTCCTTCCTGGTCTCCCTGCCTTCACCTTTGCCCTGCACCATCCAGTCTCCACATGGCTAGCTGGATCCTGCTAGAGCCCCAGGCAGATCATGCCACTCCCCCACTCTTATCTGCATACACCTGCAGCTGTACAGAACACACGCTTCTCAGTGTACCTGCCCCAGCTTCCTCTCTCCACCCTCATGCTAGGTCACCCTGCACCTGCCATGCTGGCCCCCTGACTATGCCTCTGTCACCTACTCTCAGATACATTCCTACTCAGGGCTTTTACATGTGCCGTTCTCTATGACTAGAACTCTGACAGTAGACACCTACATGGCTCACTCCAGGTCTCTGCTGAGAGGTCACCTCCTCACAGCAGAGGAGGTGTGATTGCCCCACAAAAAATAACAGCCCCGGCCAGGTGTGGTGGCTCACGCCTGTAATCCCAGCACTGTGCGAGGCTGAGGGGGGCAGATCACTTGAGGTCAGGAGTTCAAGACCAGCCTGGCCAACATGGTGAAACCCTGCCTCTACTAAAAATACAAAAATTAGCCGGGCTTGGTGGCAGGTGCCTGTTGTCTCAGCTACTTGGGAGGCTGGGGCAGGAGAATCACTTAAACCCAGGAGGCAGAGGCTGCAGTGAGCCAAGATCATACCACAGCACTTCAGCCCGGGCAGCAGAACGAGACTCTGTCTCAAAATAGCAGTCTTGTCACACACCGTCCCCCTTTTCTGTTGTTACACTGTGTCCACAGTGTCTTTATTTGTTTATCGTCTTATCTCTCCCAACTCAAATGCCAGCTCCCTGAGAGCAGAGATTTTTGTCTGTTTTCTTCATTCACCGCTGTGTCCCTAGCTCAAGCCTCAGGCCTGGCACACAGCCGGTGCTCAGTATATTTTGAATCGATGAATGAATGAATGAGAGAGCTGTTGTTTATTAGTACCTCCTGGGTGTTTTCCGTCGGTCACTTCTTACGCTAAGGTTGTCATCATTTTCCAGATGAGGAAACTGAGGCTCAGAGAAGGGACCAGTCCAGAGTCACACTTCAAGGCAGAGCACAACATAGTTATTAATACACTATCTCCACTCCCAGGCCCTGGGTGACTCAGTTTCCTTCCTCTCCATGCACCACCCGTCCCCTCCCAGTCCCCAGCTTCCAGACTGAAGGGGGCGGCTGTGCCCTTGGTCCTGCCTGACCATCCCTAAGGGTTCAACTCCCACAATCTCATTAAAAGCATTCTAGCCGCCTAAGCCAATAGTGCTCAGGCCAGCTAATTGAACCATCTGGGTCTGGGATGGGGTTGGTATATGCTGAGGATGGGAGAGAGATGAACCCGTCCATTGCTGGGAAGCCCAGGCAGGAGCCAGGCATGTCCCTGCCCCCAGGGATGGGAGAGACCTGCACCCCAAGCCTCTCTGCCTCAAGCCCCATATTCAAGGGCAGGAATATAGACAGTCTGAGCTTTGCAGCCTCATCTGGGGATGGTTACGAGCAGGTCTCTACAGACCTGGGTTCAAGTCCCAGCTCCACCACCTTCTGGCTCTGTGGTCTTGGGCAAGTGTTATTGCATCTCTGAGCCTCATTTTCCACAGTGTAAATGAGGCTGCTGGCAGTACCTGCCTCCTAGGGCTGTTGTGAAGGCAAAATGCAGGTGTGCCTAGGTGCTGAGAAAACTAGTGACTAAGCAGGGGCGGGGAGGGGATAGCACCTGCCAGACCGCTGATCAAGGCTTGCACCTTAGCTTACTGGTCAGTTTAATGATGGATGTTTTGTGAGCACTTACTATGTGCCAAGCCCCATGCTGGGCACTTTTCACTCTTTGTGCCACCCTAGTGAGGAGGTTCCCATCACCATCTGAGAGGCTATGTAAGTCGCTTGTTGGTCCTCACCCAGGCAGCAGCAGAGTCTGAGATCACAAATCCAGACCTGCCTGGCTTTCAAATGAGGACTTCCCCACCAGGGCCTGTATAGCCTCCAGTTAACATTGGGAGGCCAGGCCGTTCCAGGCCTCTACAGGGGTAAAAGATGGGCTCTATCAGAGCCCAGGTGTGTGCTGTGCAGGCTGGGAGGGTGAATGTCCCAGGCAGGTCACTGTCTCCCTTCCCTGGTTGGGACCTGAGCTTCCAGCCACAGCCCAGGAAATCTCTGGCTTTCGAGGCTGCACAACACCAGCTTCCCCATCCCACACCTTTGCCTCTGGGCTGATAAGAGTAGACAATCCCCTGATAGTGGTGTTTGCACAGTCCCTAATCGATTTAAATAGCCACCCTGATTTGTGTGTTAACATGCAGGCAGTAAGGGCACCATGCCAGCCTGCAGAGCCTGCCCCCTACCCCTCACTCTCTGCCCCAGAGCTTCCATTGTCCCAGGCAGGCCCCAGAAATCAAGGAAGGCAGAAGCACGGAAAGGTGTCAAGTCAGTAAACACAGACACACATGACGCAGCACTGGGAAGCAAAATCAAGCTAAGAGGGTAGGCGGGAAAGGCCTCTCTGAAAAGGTGACGTTTGCACAGACACCTGAAGGAGATGAGGGAGGGACTGTGCAAAGATCTTGGGGAGGGGCATCCAAGGCACAGGGAAGAGCAAATGCAAAGGCCCCGAGGTTGGCACATGCTTGCTGTGTTTGGGAACAGAGCAAGGCCATTGTGGCTGGAGGAAATTGATCAAAGGAAAATTGTGGCAGCCCAGCGACGCACTGGAAGCAGACGTTGTGGGGCCTTGAGGGCCGTGGTCTGGATGTGGGGTCATGAGAAGCCATTGGTGAGTTTCCCACAGGGAGCTGACATCATCTGATGCTGCAGGGAAGATGGCTGGGGGTGGGGAGAGCCAGGGAGGAGGCACCTGCCATGGTCCAGCTATGTGAAGATGGCAGCCCAGACCCGAGGGCAGCCCAGACCTGGGTGGAGCAGTGGAGGTGGTGATGAGTTGTCAAATTCTGGAGGAGCTGTGAAAGGTGAGCTGCCAGAATGTGCTTCCAGGTTGGCTGTGGAGGTGAGAGGGGGAAGAATTAGCCTGACTCCAAGGTTTCTCTCTCGAGAGTGGAAGGGATGAAGCTGTCATTCACAGACATGGAAAGAGGTCGGCAGAGCAGGCCTGAGGGAGATGCTTGAGATGGCCACTGGTGAGCTAAGGAGAGGTGTCGAGCAGGAAACTGGAAATCCAGGTCTGGAGGTAGGGAGAGGCGGCTGGAAATAGCAATCTGGGGGTCGGGCCGGGTATGGTGGTTCACACCTTTAATCCCAGTACTTTGGGACAGTGAAACCCTGTCTCCACTAAAAATACAAAAATTTGCTGGGTGTGGTGGCAACGTGCCTATAATCCCAGCTACTAGGGAGGCTGAGACCGGAGAATCGCTTGAACCCGGGAGGCGGAGGTTGCAGTGAGCCAAGATCGCACCATTGCACTCCAGCCTGGGCAACAGAGTGATACTCCCTCTGGGAAAAAAAAAAAAAGAGAAAGAAATCCGGGGTCATCTGTGTCGAGATGGAGCTCCTTATCTCCTAAGCTTTCTGAGCACCCCCAGGGGCTGAGTCTCCCATGTTTCCAGGCTGGGGAGGAGGAAGAGCCAGCAAGGGAGGCTGGGATGACGCTGCCAAGGAGGTCGGGGGAGAACCAGAGAGGTCAGGGGAGTACCAGGAAGGGCTTGCAGGGGCCAAGAGGAGAATGTGTTTCCAGGAGTCTTGGGGGTCCACTGGGAACAGCCACCGAGTGGACCAGCAAGGTGGGCAGTAAAGGGACCTTCGGATTTAGCCACGTGGAGGTCAGCCACTTTGACAAGGACATCATTGTCATGAGTCAGTGGGTGAACAAGTGAAGGCCGTGGGAGCCCTGAGCTTTTGTTCCACGTGGAGAAGGAGGAGGAAGTGTTTGGGTTATGAGTTGGCCCTTAAAGGAGCAGTCAGAGTCCTCCGTGGACCTTGTGAGAGGGCCTTCCGGGCAGAGGGCACAGTGAGTCCAGAGGTCGGGGATGAGGTCGGAGAAGTCCCAGGCTCAGGTCGTGGCCCGCCCTGTATGTGGAAGTGGAGTCTGGACTTGACTGAGCTGGAAGGCAGGAAAGACAGGACTGGGACCCAGGACCAAAGCCCATGGATTTGCCCTCAGTGCGTTCACTTGGCCCCTCAGCCACGCCTTCCGTCTCCATGCCAGGCCTTTGAGGTGGGCAGAGAGGGGTGAAGAAGTCCCAGCTGGGTGACCTCTGGGGAAATGGAAGCCCCCACAGGCCCAGAGACTACCTCAAGGTCCCCCGTGAGTCATGGTAGCCTGGGGAGAGCCGTCTCCCATCTGTCTCCTTGTCCCAGTGTTCTGCAGGGAGGGGTGGTAACCAAGCCAAAGCTGCCCCCAGGGGAGCCGGCTGCCAACCGCCACCACCCCAGAGCTGGGACAAAGAGGCTTCTGTGTGCCTGTCTGCCACCCCTGCCCCCGTTAAAGCAGCCTCAGACAGCAGCCTGGAGTCACTGCCACCGGCAGAGGCCGCAAGATCACGGAGCCAGGGGGAGGGCTCCTCCTAAAATAATTACTGACTTCTCTCTAAAGCACACATCCCTCCGTGCTGGGCAGCCTGTGGGCGCCAGGGCTTGGCCATTGGACAGATGGCAAGACTGAGGCTCAGCAGAGAGCTCACAGGAACTGCGTTGCGGGGGATGCTGGCTGTGTCGCGGGACCCACTGGGCTCTTTACCCAGAAGCCCATTTTAGTAACTTCTCATAGTTAAGGGAGGTAAATGTCCCCATTCTCCATACCTGGGTGCGAAGGCTCCCTAACCCTAACCCTAAGGTTGCATCATCCTGAATGACTCTAGTGAGTCTCTGGCTACTCACCAGCAGCCCTGCCTTGCTCCTGCCACCCTGTGACCTTGGGGAGTCTTTACCCTCCTCTGGAAGGTCAGGATGGGGTGGGACTTGTTACCATGGACATGAAGTGAGATTGTGCACTTTTTGAAAAATAGACTTTATTTTTTAGAACAAGTTTTCAATTTACAGAAAGATGGGGCAGATAGTACAGAGTCCCCATATGCCTGGGGCACACAGTTTCCTCTGTTATTCACATCTTACATTTTACATTAGTGGGGCACATTTGTTACAGTGTGTGCCAGTGTTGGTACATTATCATGAGCTGGAGTCCATGGCTTATTCAGATTGCCTTAGTTCTTCCCTAATGTCCTTCTTTTTTTTTTTTTTTTTTTTTTTGAGACGGAGTCTCGCTCTGTAGCCCAGGCTGGAGTGCAGTGGCCGGATCTCAGCTCACTGCAAGCTCCGCCTCCCGGGTTCACGCCATTCTCCGGCCTCAGCCTCCCGAGTAGCTGGGACTACAGGCGCCCGCCACTTCGCCCGGCTATTTTTTTGTATTTCTTAGTAGAGACGGGGTTTCACCGTGTGAGCCAGGATGGTCTCGATCTCCTGACCTCGTGATCCGCCCATCTCGGCCTCCCAAAGTGCTGGGATTACAGGCTTGAACCCCCGCACCCGGCCATAATGTCCTTCTTCTGTACCTGGATCCCGTCCAGGGTATCACATGGCCTTTAGTTGTCATGTCCCCTCTAGGATCCTCTTGTCAGGTTTTTTTTTTTTTGAGACGGAGTCTCACTCTGTTGCCAGGCTGGAGTGCAATGGCGCAATCTTGGCTCACCGCAACCTCTGCCTCCCGGGTTCAAGTGATTCTCCTGCCTCAGCCTTCTGAGTAGCTGGGACTACAGGCACGCGCCAGCACACCCAGCTAATTTTTGTGTTTTTAGTAGAGATGGAATTTCACAATGTTGGCCAGGATGGTCTCAATCTCCAGACCTCGTGATCTACCTGCCTCAGCCTCCCAAAGTGCTGGGATTACAGGCGTGAGCTCCCGCGCCCGGCTGGCCTTGGCGGTTTTGAGGAGTGCTAGTCAGGTGTGTTGTAGGTTGCCCCTCTGTTGGTATCTGTCTGATGCTTTTCTCATGATTGGACTGGGGTTACAAGTTATGAGGAGGAAGAGTTCAGAGGTGAAGTGCCATTTTCATCACATCATAGCAAAAGTACAGTCAACGTGATTTATCACTGTGATGACTTTGATCCCCTGGCTAAGGTAGCAGATACCAGAGTTCCCCACAGTCAAGTTACTCTCGGCTGGGTGCGGTGGCTCACGCCTGTAATCCCAGCACTTTGGGAGGCACTTTAGGATTTGTGGGTGGGTCGCTTGAGCTCAGGAGTTCACTCTTGGCAGTGAGCCAAGATCATGCCACTACACTCCAGCCTGGGCAATATAGTGAGACCCTTGTCTCTACAAAATGTTTAAAAATCAGCAGGGTGTGGTGGCGCATGCCTGTAGTCCCAGCTCCTCGAGAGTCTGAGGTGGGAGAATCGCTTGAGCATGGGAGCTCAAGGCTGTAGTGAGCTGTGAATGGCACCACCGCCCTCCAGTCTGGGCCACAGTGGGAGAGTCTGTCTCAGAAAAACAACAAACAAAAGTTACTCTGCTCCCCCTGCCCCGCCTTTTTTTTTGAGATGAAATCTTCCTCTGTCACCCAGGCTGGAGTGCAGTGACTCGATCACAACTCACTGCAGCCTCAACCTCCGAGGCTCAATTCATCTCCCCACCTCAGCCTCCAGCTAGGACTACAGGCACGTGCCACCACACCTGGCTAATTTTGTTATTTTATATACAGACAGGGTTTCCCTATGTTGCTTAGGCTGGTACTGAACTCCGTCCGGGACTCAAGCAATCCTCCTACCTTGGCCTCCCAAAGTGCTGGTATTATAGGTGTGAGCCAATGCACCCAGCCTTCCTCCCATTTCTTTTTTTTTTTTTCTTTGAGACAAGAGTCTCACTCTGTCACCCAGGATGGAGTGTAATGGCACGATCTTGGCTCACTGCTACCTCCTCCTCCCAGGTTCAAGTGATTCTCCTGCCTCAGCCTCCCAAATAGCTGAGATTACAGGCCTACACCATCATGGCCGGCTAATTTTTGTATTTTTAGTAGAGATGGGGTTTCACCATGTTGGCCATGCTGGTCTTGAACTCCTGACCTCAAGTGATCCACGCGCCTCGGCCTCCCAAAGTGCTGGGATTCCAGGTGTGAGCCCCACGCCCAGCCTCCCTCCTTTTTCATACTGGGCTCTCTTTGGAAGGAGGTCGCTGTACACAGCCCACACTTAAGGAATGGCAAGTTATGCTCTCAGTGATGCACTTTTTAACACTTCACAAAGCCCCAGTACACAGTGTTAACCCAAGTACTGTTTTCTCATCTGTATCATTTTTATTATTCTCATCTTTCTCATTATCTGTGAGGAGTAAGTGTTTAGAATGAGTAAAGAGATAAGATGTGGCCTAAGCAAGGCCTTGGTGCCATTCAGGGATTAAAGGAGATAAAACATTTAAGGCGTTGGCATGGGACCTGGTAGTTATAAGGGCTCAATAAATATCTGGTTTGTTTTTTTTAAAAAAAGTAGTTGACATCTTAACCCAAAGTAAATGAGGGTAGATGTCTACACATAGACTTGTACACCAATATTCACTGCAGCAGATTCAAAACAACCCCAAACTGGAAACAGCCCAAATGGCCAACCATGGCCAGGGGGATCAATGCATCACTGTACATCCAGATAGTGGGATACTCAGCCCTAAAAATGATGAACCACTGCTGATCCGCATGACTGCATGGCTCACGCTGGAAGCATTATACTAGTAAAAGAAGCCAGGCTCCAAAGAGCACCTACCATATGAATTCGTTTACATAAAGTTCTAGAATAGGCAAAATCAGTCTCTGCTGAAAGGAGGCAGCTCTATGGTTGCATGGAACAGGGTCGGAAGGGAGCTTAGGGGGACAGGAGAGCCAGCTGTGGAGCTGGAAATGCTTTCTTTTTTTTTTTTTTTTTTTTTTTTTTTTTGAGATGGAGTTTTGCTTTTGATGTCCAGGCTAGAGTGCAATGGCATGATCTCAGCTCACCACAGCCTCCACTTCCTAGGTTCGAGCGATTCTCCTGCCTCAGCCTTCTGAGTAGCTGGGATTACAGGTGTGCGTCACCATGCCTGGCTAATTTTGCATTTTTAGTAGAGATGGGGTTTCTCCCTGTTGGTCAGGCTGGTCTCGAACTCTCAACCTCAGGTGATCCGCTCGCCTCAGCCTCCCAAAATGCTGGAATTACAGGCGTGAGCCACTGTGCGTGGCCTGGAAATGCTTTCTATCAGGGGTCAGCACACTATGGCCTGAGGACCAAAACTACTTGTAAACAAGTATTCTGGGAATGCTGTTGATGTCTGCCTTCACGCTATAGCTGCAGAGTTGAGGAGTTGCAGTGGAGACTGCCTGGCCTGCAAAGCCCAAAATATTTACTGTCCATTTATTTATTTATTTATGAGATGGAGTCTCCATCTGTTGCCCAGGCTGGAGTGCAGTGGCACGAGCTCTGCTCACTGTGCCTGCGCCTCCCAGGTTCAAGCGATTCTCCTGCCTCGGCCTCCTGAGTAGCTGGGACTATAGGTCTGCGCCACCACACCTAGCTGATTTTTTTGTGTTTTTAGTAGAGACGGGGTTTCACCATGTTGGCCAGACTGGTCTCAAACTCCTGACCTCAAGTGATCCTCCTGCCTCAGCCTCCCAAAGTGCTGGGATTACAGGTGTGAGCCACTGCGCCCGGCCTGCCTGACCCTTTAAAGAAAGTTTGCCAACCCCTTATATTCTGTGTAGGTATAGAATCCCTATCTTAACCTGGGGGGTGGTTAGACAAGTGTGTCTGTGCGTAAAAAGGCTGTGAGCTGTGTAAGGCCTATGGCCTTTACTGTTTGTAGGTTATATTCGATTATAACATAAAATGAGCCAAGGTTTAGGGAGGGGAAGGGGCTTGTCCCCATCTCATCAAGAGCCCAGAACTCAGGGAACAAGGAACCTGAACTCTGAATCCCTTGCAAGGCCCCACCCTTATGACCTCTAGTCACTTCTCCTCTGTAGCTATTTCTTTCATGAAGGCAGAATTCATTCATTCATTCATTCATTTATTTTTGAGACAGAGTTTTGCTCTTATTACCCAGGCTGGAGTGCAGTGGGGCAATCTCGGCTCACCGCAACCTCTGCCTCCCGGGTTCAAGCCATTCTCCTGCCTCAGCCTCCCGAATAGCTGGGACTACAGGCGCCCACCACCATCCCTGGCTAATTTTTTAGTATTTTTAGTAGAGACGAGATTTCACCATGTTGGCCAGGCTAGTCTTGAACTCCCTACCTCAGGTGATCCGCCCACCTTGGCATCCCAAAGTGCTGGGAGGAGTGCAATGGCAGGAGCTCTGCAACTCTGCACTGCACTGCAGCCCGACCTGAAGGCAGCATTTAGAGATGTCATTAGGCCAAGCTATGGGGACAGGACCTCAAGATACCTCAGTTGACCTCATTAAGCAAGTAAAGATGCTGAGGCCTACAGTAGGCACAGTGTCACACAGCAATATGGTAGCAAGAGCTGAGGCCCCCAACACTTGATCTAGCTCTGTCATAGCTCTTGGCGACATGGCCTTTTGTCCCTGCTGGTAGACAGAGGCAGTGCATACACAGCATACCAAAGTATGCAGTAGGGGCTGTAATAATGCCATTATTAGACTTGCTGCAGTGTAGCTTAAGGACACAAAAGGGTGCTGGTTTTGGAGGCAGGTCGACAGGCCCCTTCCCATCCCATAACTGCCACTTCCAGGCCACTTGACTGGGAGACAGTGGTTCAACTTCTCCAGGCCTCTTTCTTCATCCAAGAAGGGATGACAAATGAGGCCATCTCAGGGGATGACAAGTGCCATGAAATAAATGAAGCAGGGAGATGTGAGCGAGAGCAGCTGCCCGGAAGGATGGCTTTAGCCAGAAGGGTTGGCTGACCTTCGCTCTGTGCAAGAAGGCTGAGGAGGAGCCAGCACAGGGGATCTGAGTGGGGGTGGGGTGCTGGGTAGAGGAACAGAAAATCCAGAAGCCCTTCTTGGGCTTCCACCTCCCTCGCCTTCTACACCCCCTCCCCTGCCCCTGGCCTGGGTCCACCCTCCCCATCACCAAGGAGCAGGGACTGCCCAGACCAGAGTAGGGCCACTGGGTGTACAGGCTCTGGGACCTTGCTGAGTCCCAGCCCCTTTACCTCAGCCCAGCCACTGTGCAGCGACACCCTTCAGCCTGTCCTGAGGCGTCTGTGTGCCAGGAGGTATAGCTGCCCCCTGTCCCCACCTGCCCTCCTGCCCTTATCACCAGGAACTTGCAGGTGCCTGCGTGAGGCTGTGCTGCCCCCACCTCCGCCACCCCTCCCGTGCTTGGCACCTGTGATGCATACCACGGGGCCTCTGGAAAGTCTGAGTCCAGCGGCTGCCCCTCACCCCAGGCCCGGACGTCAGGATTGCACATTCACAGTGACTTGCGTGCTTACTTTTGTCCCTTCAACCACAAGTCTCACTCACCCAGGAGGCATCCAGGGGCTTTTCTGCAGTCTCTACAGTACCCCAAGACCCTGGTCCCCTGTCACCAAGGGGCTGAGGGCACCAGCAGAACTCAGAACCTCGGACAACCAGTTGACACAGATTGAGTCTGGGGAGGGGTTTATCTGAAGCCCCATGAGCCGGGGGCTGCACGTGTCATCACAGCCGCCTTCATCCTCTGCTGGATTTTACAGCGTCCCCATAGACATGAGTTCAGTGTCCGACATGTTCCTATCCCTAGAGCTTATCACACAGTAGGCCTTTGTGGAGTGTTGCTTAGTTGATTGACTAAATGACAGCAACAATAATATGGCCTGAGCGCTTACCGTGTGCCAAGCAGTGCACTTGGTAGTGCTCTACTGAGTTCTGAATAGGTGCCAGGAGCTGGGATGCAGCCACAAGCAAGAGACTAAAGCCCTGGCCATGGTGGAGCTGACCTCCTTGTTGGGGGAGAAAATATACCAGCAAAAGAGCAGTCAGAGGGCCTGAGTGCTTGGAGAACAATATACATAGGAGATCGGAAATGCTGGAAGATGAGGTGGTTACAATTTTCCATCAGGTGTCCAGGGAGGACATTTGAGTAAACATCTGAAGGAGGTGAGGAAGTAAGCTGTGTTGCATCTTAGGAAAGAATGTTCCAGGCAGAGGGAACAGCAGATGCAAAGACACAGAGGCATACAAGGGAAAGGGGATAAAGTAGGCCTGGGCTGCAGTGAAAGAGGAGAGTGACGGGAGGTGGCATGGGGTGGAAGCCTCAGTTTCCACCTCTATAAAGTGGGAATAAAAATGCTTCCACTTTCCAACAAATGGTGAGAATTCATTTAGCCTGTAAAGCACTTGTGCTTGGCATTGAGAAAGTGCTCATAAATGTTAGCATCATTCCCTTTTATTTATTTATTTTTCAAGACAGAGTCTCACTCTGTTGGCCAGGAAGGAGTGTAGTGGCACGATCTCGACTCACTGCAACCTCCATCTCCCGCTCAAGCAATTCTCCTGCTTCAGCCTCTTGAGTAGCTGGGATTATAGGCATGTGCCACCACACCCGGCTGATTTTTGTATTTTTGGTAGAGACGGGGTTTCACCATGTTGGCCAGGCTAGTCTCGAACTCCTGACCTCAGGTGATCCACCCGCCTCAGCCTCCCAAAGTGCTGGGATTACAGGCGTGAGCCACCGTGCCCAGTCACATCATTCCCATTTTACAAGAGGAAGCTGGGCACAGAGAGGCTAAATAACATATGCAACGTCACAGCTAGTGCCAGGACTGGAATTGGAGTCCATATCTACTGAACCCTCAAGTGAGTGAATGGTGTTGGAGTCTCTGAGGGACCCTACTCAAGTTCCGAACAGACTGAGAACAGAAACAAGGAAAGGCTGCTGGAGACCAAATGATCATGTTTATTGCTGATAAAAGCTGGAGGGGTGGGGGTTGAGCAGCGAGGCTTCTATCTGCAGGTAAGGTATTTTCTTTCTTTTTTTTTGAGACGGGATCTTACTCTGTTACCCAGGCTGGAGTACAGTGGTGTGATCTCAGCTCACTGCAACCTCCACCTCCCAGGTTCAAGTGATTCAACTGCCTCAGCCTCCCAAGTAGCTGGGACTTACAGGCACATGCCACCACGGCTGGCTAATTTTTGTAATTTTAGTAGAGATGGGTTTTCACCATATTAGTCAGGCTAGTCTCAAACTCCTGACCTCAAGTGATCCGCCTGCCTCAGCCTCCCAAAGCGCTGGGATTACAAGCGTGAGGCACCGCACCTGGCCAAGGTACTTTCTAACACCAGACCCAGAAGGACATTGCTCCAGTTCCAGGCAGCACCGGTGCAGAGCAGGCTTCCCTATGTGGGGCAGAGAGAAGGGCCCAGCCAGCTCCTAATAGGGAAAGGTTGGACTGATCTGGGCATGCCCAGTTTATGCTCTCCAAACTCTCCAAGCACATGAGTCTTGGCATCTCCCCTGGGGCACAGCGAGTGACAGGCAGGAGTGTTATGCCTGAGGCTCCATGTTCAGGGAAGAAAACATCCAAACTAGAGAAGGGACACCTTCCCCTCCTAACAAATGAATGAGCAGGCAAGTGAGTAAATGAATGAGTGATTCTGATTGGGGGGGTGCAGGGATGTTCCTTCACTCACCCTCTTCTTGTCCACAGTTGCAGGGGCTCTCATTGCTGACTTCTTATCTGGCCTGGTACACTGGGGTGCTGACACGTGGGGCTCCGTGGAGCTGCCCATTGTGGGGAAGGTGAGTATGTTGACCTAACCATGTCCTCAAGGAGGTTGGGCTGTATGGCCTTGGGTGAGTCCTCTTTCTTCTCTAAGGCTGTTTACCTATCTGAAAGATGGGAACCATCATTCCAGCCTGTCCCTCACCCCTGTCCTGCAAGACTAGAACAGGAGTCCTTGGGATTTTGGAAGCAAAAGCATCAGGCTTGCAATGGTCCGAGAGTTTAGATATGTGCCTGCCTCACGACAACCCCTGAATTTGGGGGTGTCTTGCTTTTCCATTGTCTCCCCTGCTGCTCCTTGCTGTTTTAACTTCATTTTATCCTGTATTAGTCACACTTTTTTGGTTTTGACAGAAAATCTAAACTGGCTTAGGCAAACAAGAGTACTGATTCATGTAACTGAAGATTTCAGGGTTAGAGCCAAATTAAGGTATGGCTGCATCCAGTAGGACAGAGAGACCACATTCTTCAGGCTCCATCTTCCTCCATCTCTGTCTCTACTTTCCCCTCATGAGGTGGCCAGTGTGTGTGGTTTCTCACCGCCCAGAGACCCATCCTTCCAGCTTCCAGGAAAAGAGAACTGTCCTCCCGGGAGAACAGCATTTCTCCTTCCCGTAGTTTCTGACAACTGAAGTCTCATGGCTCACTCCCATTGGCCCAGATTGGGTCACGTGCTGGGCCATCAGGCAGTCACTGGCCAGAAGGAGGAGATGCTGTCATTGGCCGGGCCTGGTCACATGTTCTTTCTCAGCCAGGGGGCGGGGTCAGCCCTGTCAGAAGAGCTTGGGCTAAGGAGGGGAGGCTGTTACCCCAGGAGGTGCAGGGGGTCCAGAGGGTCCCACCTCTTACTTGGAGGGAGCTCCTCAACTGCCTTGGGTTGGGGAGTAAGGGCAGAGGTTGTCTCCAAGCCCCCTCACAGCACAGGTAGGGAGACTGAGGCCCAGAGGCAGACAGTGCCAACCCAGAGTCCCTCCAGGGTCATTTTGGCTCATCTCCCCAAAGGCTGGATGGGGTCTGTGTCCAGCAGTGGGCGGGGCGGGAATGTTCAGGCATCCTGGGTGGAGGGAACTTAGGAGCAAAGGTGGGAGGTGAGCCCAAGGTGAGTGTGTTTAGGGGGCCGTGGAGAGCAGCTGACCGCCTTAGGCTGACTGCTGGAGCTGTGTCCCCCCAACTTCAGGCTTTCATCCGACCCTTCCGGGAGCACCACATTGACCCGACAGCTATCACACGGCACGACTTCATCGAAACCAACGGGGACAACTGCCTGGTGACACTGCTGCCGCTGCTAAACATGGCCTACAAGTTCCGCACCCACAGCCCTGGTGAGACGCCCAACTAGTGGTGGGCTAGGAGGGGGTCTTGGGGGCAGAGGCCCACCCCCAGGAGCCTTCTGGGGCTTATGTGTTTGGCTCCTTATGGTGTTTTAAAAGAGTTTTCATTCGTTGTCTTCATGTAAAATCAGGAAAGCTGACATAAAGATCGGGGTTTCCAGCTTCTCTTGCACAATCTGCTCTGGCCTCCCTGGGTCCATGTTCCCACCTGGCCTCATTGGCTGGGAGCTGAGCTGCAGCCACTGCCTTTAACAGGACGCGTCTTTCTAGTTTACCACCGTCCCCACTACTCCTTGCTTCCCTGCACCCAACCCACCTTATTCATTTGTGTTACCTGCCTAGCAGGGCTTCTGGGGTTTTACTACTGTGGCCTAGTGGAAAACGTCTAGGCTGTGAAAACAGGGCCTGCCTATTTTTAGAGGGACTTGTCCCAAAGTAAGTGATTTCACCACTCTGAGCCTCAGTTGCCTTATCTGTCAGATGGAGGTAGAGTGGGGCCCGGTCCTGTTCCGGCACCTTAACACCCATTGGTTCTTCAGGGAGCCTCCCGTGGGTAGAGGTGCTGAGGATGTGTAGTGTCATGTAGTGGGTGCTGTGGCACCCTGCCCATCCCCTTCCCTGGGGGTGCACCCATCCCCTGCTTCTGTGAGAGGTGGCTGCTGACAGCTCCCAGCTTCTCCAGGGATGGAGGGGAGGTGCCACCTCTCCCCTTGGGATAAGGCTGGAGCCAGTGACTAAAATGCCTCCGAAGCAGTCCCTTTGCCTCTGAGTGGGTCTAATTCTAAAGAGCCTCAGAGCTCCTTACAGGAACAGGCTGAGATAGGACGCCCACCCCTTCTTCACTCTGCTCTTCCCCTGCCATATATTGCTTCCCTCCCTCCCTTTGAGGTTTTTTCCTGAAGAGGCTCCCTTGATAAATCACATACACAGAACCTGTTTGAGGCTCCGCTTCTAGGGAACCTGGGTGAAGTCATCATTCCCATTTTCCTGATGGGGAAATTAAGCCTCTAAGAGGCGGAGTCACCGACCCTAGCTCATACCACCAAGAAATGTCAGCAGGGGTCGGAACCCAGTTCCAGCTGACTGCAGTCCACATTCCTAGCCATTGCCGTGCTTATGCCATTATCCTATTAGGCCATTATGCCTGCTTCCTGAGCGGGAGGAAAGCCTGAAGCCCAGGGCAGCACCTGAGCTCTCCTGTGACCCTGCAGGGGGTGGGAGAGAATCCTGGGTGCTTGCCCAGTGCAGGAGCCGCCCAGGGGCAGGTGGTGAGGGCCTGTTGGGGTGGGTTCCCCATCCCGAGTGACAGCTGTGCCAGCCCCCCTCTCCCCACCCTGCAGAAGCCCTGGAGCAGCTCTACCCCTGGGAGTGCTTCGTCTTCTGCCTGATCATCTTCGGCACTTTCACCAACCAGATCCACAAGTGGTCACACACATACTTTGGGCTGCCACGCTGGGTCACTCTCCTGCAGGACTGGCATGTCATCCTGCCACGTAAACACCATCGCATCCACCACGTCTCACCCCACGAGACCTACTTCTGCATCACCACAGGTGCGGCCACTGATGGCGTGGAATGGGCGTTCCCCACCCCAACCACTGCACCATCTTCGAGGTCAGAGGGGCAGAGATCACAGCGGGAGGTCACACAGTCCTTGCCCTCTGGAACAGTTTCTCAGATCGTGCATTTATTGAGCACCTACTGTGTGCCAGGCACTATTCTAGGTGCTGAGGACACAGTAAATAAGACAGACAAAGTCCTCTGCCCCGACTTCATGGCGTTGTGATTCCAGCCACCCATCATCCCGTATTTATTGAGTACCTACCACATGCCACAGTGCTCTGGGCTTAGGCTCCTGCAGCAAACAAAATAGCATGAATCAGCCGGGTGCGGTGGCTCACGCCTGTAATCCCAGCACTTTGGTAGGCCAAGGCGGGTGGATCACTTGAGGTCAGGAGTTGGAGACCAGCCTAGCCAACATGGTGAAACCCTGTCTCTACTAAAAATACAAAACAAAAATTCGTCGGGCGTGGTGGCAGGCATCTGTACTCCCAGCTACTCAGGAGGCTGAGGCAAGAGAATTGCTTGAACCTGGGTGGCGGAGGTTGCAGTAAGCTGAAATCACACCACTGCACTTCAGCCTGGGTGACAGAGCGAGACTGTTTCAAAAAAAAAAAAAAAAAAAAAAACAGATCCTTGCCCTTGTGGCACTTACCATCTAGTGAGGGAGCTGGAATGAATTAATAAAATATGTAATGCAGCTAATGGTGCTAACTGCTATGGAGGAAAATAAAGCAGGGGCTGGAAGAAGGAAGTGGGGGACTTTACCTCTTAAATGGGGTGGTCAGGGAAGGTGACACTTGAACAAAGACCCTGAGGAGCCGAGGGACAAAGCCAGGCAGACCTCTGTGGGAGGCACTCTAGGCAGCAGGAACAGTAGGTGCAAAGGCCCTGAGGCTGGCCTGTGCTTGCTTGGTGCTTCCGGAATGGCAGAGGCTCCTGACTGGAGTGGAGCTGGGGGCAGAGCAATGGAAGAGGGAGGAGAGAAGTGTGGGAGGGCCCTGCAGATAGATGGGCACAGATTAGAGCAAAGGAAACAGGAAGCACGCAGGCCAGAAGCAGGAACATGCCCGGTGCAGTGGAGGAAGGGAAAGGAGGCCCACATGCCATGCTCAGCGGCCAGTGTGAAAGCGGTGAGGTGAATGGGGGGTTTCTCTGGGGCCAGCTGGGCTGCTTTCAGGGTATCAAGGTCAGGTCGGGCCACCTCAGGCCTAACTCCCAGCTTCTCCATATGCACCTTTAGGAAACTTATAAACCTCCCTGGGGACTGCTTTTCTCCTCACAAAGTAGGACTGCAGCCCCCTCCTTCATATATCACCTTCTTAGGGCCATAGTGGGAATGGCAAATGCAGTGTTTGGCATATAGTAGGTACTTGATAAATTACAGCTACTATTTTTCTTGAAGTCTTTCTGGAAACAGAATTGAGAACCACAAAAAAAAAAAATTCTTTTTCATGTCCTCAACTGGTGCTCCTCGGAGGGCAGGTGGAGGGATTAGAATTTAGGCTATTTAAGAGATGGGTTAACTACTTAGGCAGGCCTGGGTTCCAATCCTGGTTTGGCCACCTGCTAACTGGGAAACTCTTCTCTAAGCCTCAGTGTGCTCATTTGGAAAATGGGAGTGATATTAGTATCTACCTCATGGTGAGCTGGAAGGCTGTAAGATTGTGAGCAGTATTTATAGAGCACTTACTCTGTGCCTGGCTGTATTCTAAGCACTGAGGATCAGCAGTGAAAGGAATGGTGTTTTGCATTTTGGGGATGATGTTCCATTTGGGGATTGGGGGGTAAACAAACACAGAATAGGAAAATAGAGAATTAACGAAGATGATTACAGGTTATCATAAAGGCTATAAAGAAATGAAAGAGGGCGGCCTGTCATGGTGGTTCACGCCTGTAATCCCAGCACTTTCGGAAGCCAAGGCGAGAGGATTGCTTGAGCCCAGGAGTTCAAGACCAGCCTGTATAAAACAAGACCCATCTGTATTAAAAAAAAAAAAAAAAAAAAAGAAAGAAATAGAGCCGGGTGCAGTGGCTCACGCCTGTAATGCCAGCACTTTGGGAGGCTGAGGCGGGCGGATCACCAGGTCAAAAGATTGAGACCATCCTGGCCAACATGGTGAAGCCCCGTCTCTACTAAAAATACAAAAATTAGCTGGGCGTGGTGGTACATGCCTGTAATCCCAGCTACTTGGGAAGCTGAGGCAGGAGAGTTGCTTGAACCTGGGAGGTGGATGTTGCAGTGAGCTGAGATCGCGCCACTGCACTCCAACCTGGCAACAGAGTGAGACTCTGTCTCAAAATAAAGAAAGGGTAATGTGAGAAACCTGGGGTGCTGCTTGAGTGGGTGCTCGGGGAAGGATTCCTGGCAGAGGTAGCATTTGAGCTGAGTGATAAGGCCACCACAGTGCCTGGTATGTAGTAAGTACTCAAATATAAGTAAGTGCCTGGTATATAGTAAGAAAGTAGATGAATATGGGGATTGGAGGCCTGAGTAGCCCCAGGCCCATTGTTGGGAGGCCCCCACTTCCAATTCTTTGGCTGGTCCCTGTGTCCTATCCTATACTGACTCACTCCTCATTGGGCCCCTCCAGCCCAGTGAAGGTCAGCTCTCTTCCAATGTCCCCTTGACTCTCTCTCCCATTCAATCTCCCGCTGCCATTTCTACTGCAGGTTGGCTCAACTACCCTCTGGAGAAGATAGGCTTCTGGCGACGCCTGGAGGACCTCATCCAGGGCCTGACGGGCGAGAAGCCTCGGGCAGATGACATGAAATGGGCCCAGAAGATCAAATAACTTCTCTGAGCCTGCTACCTGGTTGCCAACCTTCCCTAGCTCCCAAACCGAAGCCATCTGCCAAATTCCAGCCTCTTCGAGCTGGCCCCTCCAGATGGAGAGGACATCTCCTGGGCTGGGCCCGGGTACCCCCAGCCCACCCCTCATGACACAGAATACTTGAGCCACTGATTTTTAATTTCCTTTTTTTGTTTTTTTTTTCCTCGGCCCCTCCTCAGCCACCTGAGCTGCTCTGTCTACAAGCCTGACTCTGCCAGCCTCCCTTGGTAGAGAGGAGGCTTATCCACTCCCTGCACGCCTGCCGCCTCTGCCCTGCTGGGCAGCCCTTCAGTGTGGCTGGCGTTGGGGCCACTGAGTTGCCTCTATCTTTCCCTCCTTGTCTGGCCCCAGTGGTCTGGGGAGCCCCCAGGCACACCTAAGCGTCGCGGAGCATTATTCTGCCACGGCCCTGCATACTGACCCTGGAAGGCTGGACAGCCCCAGCCACCACCTTCAGCCTAGCCTGTCCCCCAAGGATGGCAAAGCTCAGCAGGGGTCTGAGGGTAGCCGGCCAGAAGAGGCTGGAACCTCCTGCCCACGTCTAGACCCCTACTTCTCTGCTGCCCCCACCCTGCCAGAGCTGATGTTTCCAATACCAGGATGTCTTCACAGGGCACAGCCCCTGCAGAGGGTCTTGGTTATTTGGAAGAGGACACAGTATCCCCTCTGGCCAGAGTATGTCAGAGAAGGAAGAGTAGGGCTTTTTTGTTTCTGTTTTTGTTTTTTTTTTTTTAAAGGTGCTTGCTTGTTTAATGTAAATAATAGAAAGCCTTAATATCTTTTCTGTAACACGGAGTAATATTTTAATGTCATGTTTTGGATGTACATAATATATTTATAACAAAGCAGCAAGAGTCTACTTAACCTTGGCTGCCTCGTGGTGTTTCCTGGCTGGGTGGGGTGGGGGGGGTTATCAAGGAGCCTGAGACGTGAGGCCCGACTCACTCCATTCCCAGCTACCCCAACCCGGGCCTTAGGATGAGAGCTATCACCTAAGACAGTGAATTAATGTCGACATCTGCTTCAAAGCCTTTTGGAGGGGATTGGGTGAGGACAGTGGTCTTTCTTATTGATCATGATGATAAAGTAACGATGGCTGATCCCTGTTTGTGACTTCCGTCTGCAAATATTCACTGGCACCTGGTGTGTGCCAGGCTCTCTCCTGTACACAGGTACAGCGGTGAAAGAACCAACAAAGACCTGTCCTGGTGGGGCTGACCTCCTGGGGAAAGAGTCAATAAACAAATAAATGCACATGGAAATTCGGGTGGTGGTTTGTGAAGAAAATCAAACAGGACAGAACCACGTCGGAAAAGCAGGATCAGTGCTGCTTTGGCAGAGTGGTCATGAAGGGCCTCTGAGCTGAGACCTGGAGGAGGAGAGGAGGCCAGACAGGAAAGAAGTGAGGGAAGAGGCCTCTTTATGGGACAGCAAGTACACAGGCCCTGAGGCAAGAACAAGCTTGGGGCCGGGCGCAATGGCTCACACCTATGATCCCAGCAGGGAGGCCGAGGCGGGCGGATCACATGAGGTCAGGGGTTCGAGACCAGCCTGGCCAACGTGGTGAAACCCCATCTCTACTAAAATATACAAAAATTAGCCAGGCATGGTGGCAGACGACTTAATCCCAGCCACTTGGGAGGCAGAGGCAGGAGAATCACTTGAACCCAGGAGGCGAAGGTTACAGTGAGCCGAGATCGAGCCATTGCACTCAAACCTGGGGGATAAGAGCGAGACTTCGCTCAGAAAAAAAAAAAAAACAAAAAACAAGCTTGAGATTTTAAGAGACGGTGAGGTAGCCACTGTGGCTGGACTAGAATGAGCTAAGAAAAAATGGAAGACAAGGTTGGGAAAACATGGACTTTGTTATACAGAGACTCATAGGCTGAGGTGAGTGGGGAGCTGCTGGTCATTTTATTTATTTGTATTTATTACTATTTTTTTAGAGACAGGGTCATGCTCTGTTACCCAGGCTACAATGCAGAGGTGTAGTTGCTTATTGCAACCTTGAACTCCTGGACACAAATGATCCTCCTGAGTGGCTGGGACTAGCACGTGCCACCACACCTGGCTTGGGTTTTTTTTTTTTTTTTTAAGAAATGGGGTCTCACTATGTTGTCCAGGTTGGTCTTGAACTCCTGGCCTCAAGTGGTCCTCCCACCTTGGCCTTCCAAAGTACTGGGATGTGAGCCACTGCACCTGGTCAGGACATTGTAGACAAATTAGTAACTTGTTATTCATTGAATAAGTAATTATAAGGCATCTCCTATGAACTAGGTACTGTGATTCTGTAGTGAACACTACAGACATAGTCAATAGCTAGTCTAGGCTGGCTAGTTTCTGCAATATTAGCCAGAAAAAAGAAAGCCTGTTAGGGACAGGGAAATGCCTAAAGGACTCCAGAGCAGTCACAGACAATGACATTTCTGAGTAGCTGGGATTACAGGTGCCTGCCACCATGCCCGGCTAATTTTTGTATTTTTAGTAGAGATGGGGTTTCAGCATGTTGGCCAGGCTGGTCTCGAACTCCAGGTGATCCACCCACCTTGGCCTCCCAAAGTGTTGGGATTACAGGCATGAGCCACCATGCCCAGCCATGACATTTATTTTTTAAAATGTGACCCATAATGCCATTTTCCTTTGCCCACCACTAGACTTTCGTGACTATGCCTGAGGGGACCACACAAGGAAGGGTATTAGAATTCGACAACTCATAAATGACAGAAAATTAAGGCAAACAGCTAAAATAATTGTATCAGCTCATAAAATGGAAAAGTCCACAGGTGTTCTGACTTAAAGTTTGGCAGGACCCAGGGGCTCACATGATTCATCAAAACGTGGTCTCCCTAAGCTCTGTTTTTCTGAGTTGAGACTTACTAGACCAGCTCAGCAATCTCAGTTGAAAGTGCTTTCCCAATAGTTGCAGTGGAAGTCCCAAGGCAGGCTCTCATTGGTCTGGACTGGGTCATGTGCCCACCCTTGAACCAATCACATTGGCCAGTGGGGTGAAATGCTTTGGTTGCCCAGGGCTGAAAAATGTCCATCTGGATTTGCAGGGTTGTGATCACCTCTTCCTAAGGCATTACTACAAAAAGAAGTCAATGGTGGATGGGACAGGCAGCTAAATTCTTTTAGAGGCCAGAGGAGTAGCCTCGCGACTGTGGTGTTGGTTTCCAGGCCCCACCAATCTGTGTCAGTTCCCCTGGAGCCGACAAAAAAAAGCCCTCAGCCTGAGTCCAGAGAGGTAAAGTGACTCCCCCAAGGTCCCACAGGTAGTAAGGGTAGAGCAGGCCTCAGACCCAGACCATTTCACTTCTGAATCCTGGGGGCTGGAAAAAAAAGTCCTTCTCAAAACCAGAAAGTGTGCTGCATTGGGTCTGAGAGTGTTGGGGCCACTTGTGAGATCAGGGACTTGCAAACAAGTGACTGTGAGGGCCAGACAGGGAAAAATGCTACTTAATATTACTGAGCACTTAACTTTACGTCAGACTGTGCAGAGAGCTCTGGCACGGGTCCTGTCAAGCAGTCCCTGCCGCTCTGAGAAGTGAGTACTCTTTGCACCATTTGCAGATGGAGAAACTGAGGCACAGAGGTCATGTAATATGCCCAAGGTCACAGAGCTGGTAGATGGTAGAATCAGGATTTGAGCCAGCGTCTGACCCAAAGCCCCTGTGCTTTAACGCTCCCATTGTGGAGAGGGAGGTGAGGCAGGTGGCAGGCGAGAAATGTGTCCACTAGTGTCCACTATGAGGCAATGCAGCATGCCTGAGAAAAGGGCCGCTGATGCTGCGGACTGGGATAACCTGGAGACATCAGGCCCAAAGGGCAGCTGCTACTCACAGCAGCTGGTTAAACAGGCGCCAGAAATCTAAACTTTAAAAATGCTGGCTCCGTGTTTAAAACATACTGTGGGCAAAACAAAATGGGTGCACGGGCCAAATGCCTGCAGCCTCCCTCCCAGCTGCTGCAGGAGGGCTTGGTTTTAGGTGGGCATGTGCTGCTATCTGGTGGTAGCACAGGGTAGTGGCATGCAGGGCAAACAGATGGGTTTCCAGCTCCACCAGGGGAGCTGTAGTGAACTTGAATACCCCTCTGTGCTTACTGTTCTTTAGAGGCGGCCTGGGCACACACCTTAGGGCGCCCACCCCCAACTTCAACTCCGTCACCACCCCCCCTTTTTTTTTTCCTTGAGACGGGGTCTCGCTCTGTCATCCAGGCTGGAGCACAGTGGCATGATCTGCGCTCACTGCAGCCTCAACCTCCCAGGCTCAAGCAATCCTCCCACTTCAGCCTCTCGAATAGTGGGGACAACAGACATGTGCCACCACCCCCAGCTAGTTTCTTTTTGTATTTTTTGTAGAGACAGGGTTTCACCATGTTGCCCAGACTGGTCTCGAACTCCTGAGCTCAAGCGATCTGCCCACCTCGGCCTTCCTAAGTGCTGGGATTACAGGCATGAACCACCGCGACCAGCCAACACCCCTTTTGATCAACCAAAAATATTTTCAAGCTACCCATATATACACATATATGTATGTATATACACTTTTTTTTTTTTTTTGCAATAGGTAATGTTTGCATAGGTAAAGAATAAGAATCATGCCAGGCGCAGTGGCTCATATCAAATAATATAAAAGGGGCTAGAGTATGGATCAGCTGACCCTGGACAGTGGGCCAAATCCAGCCCACTTGCTTTTCTATAGCTCAGAAGCTTTCGTGGGTTTTTTGTATTTTAGAGACAGGGTCTTGCCCTGTTGTCCAGGCTGGAATGCAGTGGCACATTCACAGCTCACTGTAACCTCAAACTCCTGAGCTCAAGTGATCCTCCCACCCCAGCCTCCTGAGTAGCTAGGACTACAGATGGACACCACCACATCCAGCTAATTTTTTTTTTTTTTTAAGAGATGGTGTCTCGCTATGTTACCCAGGATGGTCTCAAACTCCTGGCCTCAAGTGATCCTCCCACCTCAACCTCCCGAAGCACTGGGATTACAGGTGTGAGCCACTATGTCAGCCATGAGCATTTTTTAAATGGCTGGGGGAGGGGGAACAATATTTCCTAACACAGAAAATTCAAATTCCAGTTTGTAAACCTGAATTGGCACACAGCCATGCCCCTCATTTACACATTGTCCAAGGCTGCTTTTGCACTGCAGCAGCAGAGTTGAATAGTTGCATCGGAGACCACATGGTCCACACAGCCTAAAATATTTACAATCTGGTCCTTTACAGAGAAAAGTTACCAACCTCTCTCTGGTCTAGATGGAAGAGTAAATTGCTCCCTATTCATGTTCCCTCAGGTACTCAGTTCCCCTCCTTAGAGGCCATCACTTTGACAAGACACTCGCAATGCCTTATGTAGGCAGAGGGGTATGTCTGCCCTGCTCCGTTTCACACAATATGTAGGATATTATGCACACAGTTCTGCACCTTGCCTTTTTTCATTTAATATATTTTGGAGATAGTGTTATCATCAGTGCTCACAAAACGTTACTATTTTTTACAGCTGTATAGTGTTCCAACTTCCGGATGGAATGGATCTGACTTTTTTTTTTTTCCTGAGACGGAGTCTTGCTCTGTCGCCCAGGCTGGAGTGCAGTGGTGTGATCTCGACTCACTGCAAGCTCCACCTCACGGGTTCACACCATTCTCCTGCCTCAGCATCCCAAGTAGCTGGGACTATAGGCGCCCGCCACCACGCCCATTTAATTTTTTGTATTTTTTAGTAGAGACGAGGTTTCGCCATGTTAGCCAGGATGGTCCTGATCTCCTGACCTCGTGACCCGCCCACCTCGGCCTCCCAAAGTGCTGGGATTACAGGCATGAGCCACTGCAACTGGCTTTTTTTTTTTTTTTTTTTTTTTTTTTGAGACAAGGTCTTGCTCTATTACCTGGGCTAGAGTGCAGTGGTGCAATCCCAGCTCACTGCAGCCTCTGCCTCCTGGGCTCAAGCTATCCTCCCTCAGCCTCCCATCCCAAGTAGTTGGGATTACAGGTGGATGCCACCATGCTGGGCTAATTTTTTTTATTATTTTTAGTGACGAGGGTCTTGCTTTGTTGCCTAGGCTGGTCTCAAACTCCTGTGCTCTAGCAATCCTCGTGCCTCAGCCTCCCAAAGTGCTGGGATTACAGGCTTGAACCACGAGTGTGTTTTAAATTTTGATAGTGCATACCAAATTGTCTTCCAGAGGCCATGCCGGTTTAAGTTCACAAGTTTTCAGAGTCCCTGTTTCCTCACACCCTTGCCAACACAGCATGTTATCAAATGTTTTGTTCTTTGCCAATCTGATAGGTGGTTTTAATTTGCATTTCTCTTACTGTATTTCATTGATTCTAAGATGTCACTGATTCTAAGATGCATCCTGATTTCATAGATGTTCACGTGTAAAAATGTGGCTGGGTGCGGTGGCTCACGCCTATAATCCCAGCACTTTGGAAGGCCAAGGCAGGCAGATTACAAGATCAGGAATTCAAGACCAGCCTGGCCAACATAACGAAACCCCGTCTCTACTAAAAATACAAATAATAACAATAATAATAATAATAATAATAATTAGCTGGGCGTGGTGGCAGGCGCCTGTAGTCCCAGCTACTTGGGAGGCTGAGGCAGGAGAATTGCTTGAACCCGAGAGGCGGAAGTTGCAGTGAGCTGAGATCATGCCACTGCACTCCAGCCTGGGCGACACAGTGAGACTCTGTCTCAAAAAAAAAAAAAAAAAAAAGTAAAAACGTGTACCTTCAAATCACTGAAATACAATATGTGTGAGATTGGGCATCTTACTGTGAGTTTAAAATGCATTTGCATTTCCTCATCTGTTCATGCCCTTTTCTTATTTTTCTTGCAAGGCAGGGTAGTAGTGGTTAAAAGTGTAGGATTCCAATCCCAGTTCTGCCACTTACAAGCCTGTGACTTTGGGCAAGTTACTTAACCATTCTGTGTCTCAGTTTCCTCATCTACAAAATGGGGATAATAATGGTACCTACCTTATAGGATAGGTGTGAAGATTAAATACATTATTATATGCAAAATACCATGTTCCTGGAATATGGCAAATGCTCAATAAATATTTGCTATAACTGTCATCTTTGAGTTATTTTTTCTTAATGAGTTGCAAGGGCTCTTTATAAATTAAGGAAACATCCTTTTTATTCCCCTGCCTCCCCGCCTCAAACCCCTGGTTTTCATTCCTTTTTCCCTGACCACAAAAGTAACATATAATACAAAATTCGGACGTTACAAAAATTGTATCAGAAGAAGCCAATGGAAACAACTGAGATGTCCATTGATAGAGTGAGTTAATGAAGTGCACCAAGGCCCCCTGCCCACCCACTCCCACCTCTTTTTGACTGTATATTTCAAAACTACATCAGACATTAAATAAGATGTCTCAGCGCTATGGCTAGACACACCTCAGGGAACCATGACTCCACATATATGCCATAGAATTTCACTAGCAAATGCATCACACATCCTGTTGGGGTTTTTTTTGTTTGTTTGTTTTAGATGGAGTTTCGCTGTTGCCCAGCCCGGAGTGCAGTGCTGCGGCAACCTCTGCCTCCCAGGTTCAAGCGATTCTCCTGCCTCAGCCTCCCCGGTAGCTGGGATTACAGGCATGAGCCACCACGCTCGGCTAATTTTTGTATTTTCAGTAGAGACGGGGTTTCACCATGTTGGCCAGGCTGGTCTCGAATTCCTGACCTCAGGTGGTCCACCCGCCTCAGCCTCCCTAAGTGCTAGGATTACAGGTGTAAGCCACCATGCCTGGCCTCATCACACACCCTGTTAACCACACATCCCTTCCCAGGGATTATCCTCTCTGTCTTCTGCAAGTCCGCAGCCCTTCCTGTCAACAGTTTGTCAGCTTTACTTTCTGTAGCTTATGTTACAAAAACTATAGCAAGAGGTTGGGGGTTTTCCTTAACTATAAATAGGAAATATGAAGTTGTGGATAACATTATATAATTTTTGATTTTCCACCTTTCGAATATACTTTTTCAAACTACTCATGCCTTTCACATCCCTGAGATTCCAAACCAGTCCTAGTGTTTTCTCACTTGAGAACAGAGTTCATGAATGAACACTGCAGAACAGTCAGGTCTATATGCCTCTCAGCTGAACCACTGCATCAGCTTCCTGTATCGATGAGGTATGCTTTTTGGTGGTAGGTAACAAAAACCTACCTTTAAGAACAACTTAAGCAACAGGCACATTATCTCACGTCTTCAGAAGTCTGCAGGTGGGCAGCCCCTCGATTCCTTTAGCAGCTCAGCGATATCACCCAGGATTCTGGTTCTAATCATTACAACCTCATATGGTAGGAAGGAGGAAAGGGGACAAAAATAGGCTTTTTCGGCCGGGCGCGGTGGCTCACGCCTGTAATCCCAGCACTTTGGGAGGCCGAGGCGGGCGGATCACAAGGTCAGGAGATCGAGACCATCCTGGCTAACACTGTGAAACCCCGTCTCTACTAAAAATGCAAAAAAAATTAGCCGGGCGAGGCGGCGGGCGCCTGTAGTCCCAGCTACTCGGGAGGCTGAGGCAGGAGAATGGCGTGAACCCAGGAGGCGGAGCTTGCAGTGAGCCGAGATCGCGCCACTGCACTCCAGCCTGGGCGACTAAGCGAGACTCTGTCTCAAAAAAAAAAAAAAAAAAAAAAATAGGCTTTTTCTTCAGCTTTTTTGTTCGTTTGAGACGGAGTCTCACTCTATCACTCAGACTGGAGTGCAATGGCGTGATCTTGGATCACTGCAACCTCTGCCTCCCAGGTTCAAGCGATTCTCGTGCCTTAGCCTCCCAGGTAGCTGGGATTAAAAGCATGAGCCACCACTCTCAGCTAATTTTTGTATTTGCAGTAGAGACAGGGTTTTGCCATGTTGGCCAGGCTGGTCTCGAACTCCTGACCTCAGGTGATCCGCCCGCCTCGGCCTCCCAAAGTGTTCGGATTACAGACGTGAGCCAGGGCGCCCAACCTTCTCTTCAGCTTTTATGAGGGGAGGCAAAGTTTCCAAACACCCACCCCGCCATGTGGGGACATGGCAACTGGACTGGCAGTAAACAGTGCCCAACACACCTCTCTGGGTTCCCTGCCACCAATATTGCTGCTGCCCAGTTGGGTGTCCTCACCCTGTCTCCTCATGGCAGCACGATGCACTTTGCAAAAAGGCAAACCTGCCCACATTTTGCTCAAAACCTCCCAGGCTCCACCTCCCTCATCACAGGAGAGTCAGCAGGTGACACAGGATAAAGAAAACTGGATTCCAGAACTGATTTTACTCCTTCCTTGTGTGACCTTGGAAAAGCCATCTAACTCCTCTAAGTCTCAGTTTTCTCATCTCACAAATGGAAATGGTAACAGCTACTATGCAAGGGTCATTGAGGATTAAGTAATAATAGCAGCTAATACTTATATTGCACTTAGTGCCAAGCGCTTTTCTAAATTCTCTAGTTTTATTAACCATTTTAATCTTCCCCAAAATCCGATAAAACAAGACTCTTATCCCCATCAGCTGAGTTTATCAGCTCAAGCGCACAGCGGCGACCAGGCGCAGGCGCCGGGAGGAATCCCGCTCTGGGGACCGGTTGTGACGTCCAGGAATGGGGCAGAGCCTCTTCGAGGGGGCGTGTGCGCGGGACGTACTATAACTCCCACCAGGCACCGCGCCAACGCCAGCCTACAATAACCAGCATGCCCCGGGCTGTCCCGCTTAACCTCTTCCTGCGATGAGCTCTGCACGATAATTATTATTGTCAATTTTACTTGCAAGAAGTTTCCTACAAGAGCCAAGGAATCCATGCGAGTAGACATTTACGGGCATCATGGATAAAAGGCTTGTGTTTTAATCCTCATCCTCCACGTGTTAGCTCTGAGTCTCAGTTTTCTCATCTCTAAAACGGGGATAGTCACAGGAGTTGCGCATCGAGTTGTGAGGATTAAAAGCTGGATGTAACGGCTTGGTAAATATCAGCGCTTCTAGTGTCCCTTCCTCCTCCCTGTGCCAAGGGGTTTTAGGAAAGCATTTTATCTCCACAGCAATCCTATGAGGTTGATACTGCTATCCTCATAGAAGGGGAAACTGATACCAGGAGAGGTTCAAGCGTCTTACCTGAAGTCACAAAGCACACTGAGTGATGAAGGAAGACTTGAACCTAGAAAATTTAACTGCAAAAGTGAGTCCACCTTAGGAACCCAAATGCTTCCACCTGCTACTCATGCTTTACAGTGACCCCAAGTCCAGGGCAAGTATTTTCTGTGCTCCCCAAAGCAAACTTGTATCACGTGATACACGAAAAGTCAAGTTGCTTCACCTGTAGCCAGTGCTGGCACTTTGAGAGCTAATTACAGCTGAATTTGACGTGGTTGAAGGAATCGAGGAAGACTTCCCTGAGGGGGTGGTGCTGGATCTGAGAACTGAAGAGTGGAGACAGCACAAGCAAAGCCCCTGAAGTGGGAGAGGCCTTGCGTTCCAGGGGGCTTGCAAAGGGCCAGTGTCGCTGCAGAGGTACAGAAAGTCTCAGAGGCGCAGGCTGTGCCAAGGCTATGATGAGGCAAGTGGGGGACCTAGGGTGCAGAATTTTTTTTTTTTTTTTTTTGAGACAGAGTCTCTCTCTGTTGCCCAGGATGGAATGCAATGGCGCGATCTCGGCTCACTGCAACCTCTGCCTCCCGGGTTCAAGCGATTCTCCTGCCTCAGCCTCCTGAGTAGCTGGGATTACAGGCGCCTGCCACCACGCCCAGCTAATTTGTATTTTTAGTAGAGACAAGGTTTCATCATATTGACCAGGCTGGTCTGGATCTCCTGACCTCAGGTGATCCGCCCACCTCTGCCTCCAAAAGTGCTGGGATTACAGGCATGAGCCACTACGCCCTGCCCTAGGGTGCAGATTTTAAGGAGTCACTCACCTGCAGGGCTGTACATGTGCAGAGTCAGGACCTGAGTGAAAGCCCCGTTAAATCTGATGGCCCCATCCTCGTCCAAGCCCTGGATGCAAAGCCTTGTGCACAGGGTGTCCAGGCATCCTGGTTTGCCCTGGAGAGCCCTGGTTTCCACTTGCCCTGGTGAGATTATAATAGGTCCTCTTTTAATCTGATGAGTGTCCTCATTAGGTGATAATCTATGGTCAATCAACTTGTAGAGTTTGTATTTTATCCAGAGGGAATGGGGAGCCACTGAAGGCTTTAGCTGGAGGGTGTTTTGAGCAGATGTTGGTCCATATGGAGAATGGACCATGGGGGAGAGAATGGAAGCTGTCGGGGTCTTCCAAGTAGGAGATAAAGACAGCTTGTCCTGAGTGGAGAAATGAATGGAGCAGGAGAGATGCAGAGTAGGCATTGTTGTCAGACAAAGGTGATGAATTGGATGTGCTGGGTGAGGGCTTCCAGCTTCCTTGTCCCTCTTTGTTTAGAGTCCTAGTCCTTCTGCCAGTATTTTGCTCTGTGACCTTAAGCCAGTCCCTTCACCTGTCTCAGCTTCAGGGTCTACATCCATATAAGGGCTTCTCAGACAATTTATAATATAGGAGGATTAACTTCTTGGGTTTATTTGCAAAAATATTTCCCGAGGGCCTTTGCACAAGCTGTTCCCTCTACCTCCTCATTGTTAGGGTCTCTGTTGAAATACGACCACGTTAGGAAGCCTTTCCTGACCATCCTCCGCTGCCCTTTTCTTGGTTTATCTCTAGCCTATCAGAATTGTAGTTTCCTGTTTATTTACTTGCTATCTATGACTAGAATGGAAGCCCCTGAAAGCAGGGATTTGCTTCTTCAGAGATGTCTATCCATCCCCAGCTCCTAGCACAGTGTCTGGTACATAGTAGGTGCTTAATGTTTGTTTGGTTGAATGAATGAATGAACGAACGAATGAGTGAATGAATGAATTGGGCAGATGGTTAGCAAATGTTTTCCCTGCCACCTTATTGCCCCCAAATCATTTAGCTGCACCCACTTTAAGCCTTCTCTGGCCAAGGAGCATCAATCCTAGAAGCCAGATCATCTGACCTGGAGGGTGACGATTCAAATTCAAATTTGAACCTGGAGGTTAAAATTCTGTCTGTCTCTGCCACTCAACAGCTGAGTTTAGATAAATCGTTTAATCTCTCTCGGCTGCATTTTTCACATTAATTCCGACCTTGTGGAGATGTGGTGAGGATCTAGATAGGAACTAGACAGGAAAAAGCCCCAAGTGAATTCGGCGCTTTTGTTTGAAGCTATCTTTTCTTTTTCTTTCACAATCGCGCCTTCCCAAGCCTCGTCACCCCTGCCCTTCTCACTAAGCACGTCACAACCTCCCTCGCACCCGATGTGGGGGGACTTGCAGGTTGCTGAGCCCTCGAGCACGCAGATATTTCCTTTCTCTAAAAGGGAAGGAAAAGAGCCTCCCCGGCCTCGGGTCGCGCAGGTCTCCGGAGCGGGCGTCAGTGGCGGCGTCTGTGCGTGCGCGCGCGCCTGCGCATCAGGGCCAGGGGACGGGTGGGGGGTGAAGAAGGGGCCGGCCTTCAAGCAACAGCGACGCAAGATGGCAGCCACCACGGGCTCGGGTGAGCGGGGGCGCCGGGCCCGGCCGGCCGAAGGGGCATGGGCTTGGGCCGGGGGCTGGGGACTCTCAAAGGCTCCTGCAGGGGGGCCAGGGTCCCCGCGCCGCCTCTGTCCGGTGGGCTCCGCTGCAGCCACGGGCAGGCGGTGGCCGGAAGCACGGGCGGGGGGCTGAGGGGCCTGTGGGCGGCGCGGCGAGCCTTAAGGCTCCCCCGGGAGGCGTGAGGGCCCCGCTGCGCTACCTGGGGGAGCCGGAGTGGGCGAGGAGCGAGCTCCAAGGCACTTCTGAGGAGACCGGGGCTGGCGACTCTTAAGGGGCGACCAAGGGGTTCCTTAGAGGAGGAGGCGCCCCACAGCGGATGGAAGTCCCGTACTGGGTGCCAGGGGTGCGGCTGAGGGGGGCCTTGGGATGTCTGGAGGGGACATCAGAGGAGCCCCTCAAGCTGGATGGGAGGAAGAAACGGGATCCTGAGGGGGTGACTCGAGAGGATCCCCTATTGGTTGATGGGACGGCTCCGGCGTTAGTTTTAGAGATGGGGTTAGCCGAGGAAATAGCTGTGTTGACTAGAAAGGAGGAGCCTTGGAGCGGCTGCTTTTGGGGAGAATTAAGGGAATCTCCGCATGATAAGTGAGAGCGAGGGGGAAAGGATTCAGATGCCACAGGGACTTGATTGCAGTGATAGTGAAATGACCCCATCATTACCAGTCTCCTATTCGAGGATACAGATGGATTGCTCCAATTTCGCTTTCAGGGGACAGGTCCGTTGGGGCAATTGGTGGAAGCCTCTGATATTGAATGAGGAAGAACAGGTGAATTGGGAATCCCGAGGATGTCTCTTTGGGAGTGGGGATTCAACTGAGGGAAGCCCCTGAAATGAGTTAGTGGAAAAGGTCGGGTTCCAGAGATGTTTCTTGTAAACGAGATAAGTCTCCTCTTTTTGAATTGAGTGAGGGAAGCATATCCTAGAAGTGTCTCTTCTGTGGAGACGCTCACTCTCATCCACTCCTTTGATAATTGGGACAGATATGTGGGTTCAGCTCAGAAGTTCCCCACTGGCTGATGGGAGTAGGGAGGTGAATAGATGAAATGGAAACTCTTGGGTGAGGCTGCACCCTCGGGTGCCTGGCAGTGAAGTTGGCCAAGGAGGTGCTCTCAGATGGGGTGAAGATGGGTTACCTCTGATGGAGGAAGCAAACAGGACCACAGTGTTCCCCACTGTGGGGCTGCAGGGACACGAACCTGAGTACGGCAGTCATTGGGGTATTTAAGGCCACAGCAGGGGCAGTGTTGGGAAGGAATTGGTGATCCATGAGAAATAGGGTGAGGGAAATTCTTTACAGTGTTGCTCCTCTGCGGTCTCAAGGAGCCATACTTGTCTGATGGTTGGGGTGAGAATAAAAGAAATTGAATATGGGGGATCTGACTGAAGTGACCCACCAGAAGCTGCTGCCTTTTGCATTTAAAACAGTGGGGTCTTCTTGCAGCATAGCGGAGACCATGAATCCTTTTACTCGATTTTGGTTTCAGCTGGAACAGTGCTGAGTCAATTCATTTACCAAGACGCTGCCCCAGGCACTCCCAGAAGAGAGATTCTGAGTCAGGCCAGACTGCTGGGGGAAACTTCTCACCAGAATAACACTCGTACCAGGTCGTAATGAAGCAAAGGGCCCAGTGTGCTGGCGGTAGCCAACAATAAGGTGCTGTTGCAGCTCAGCCCTGCTTGCAGTCGCTCGGTTGGCTACCTACAATCTGAGTTAACAGGTGCCCGATTCTAACTTCTGGAGACCCTGACAGTTAAAAAGTGAGTGCTTCGTAAATGGCTATGGCGATCAGATAAAATGTCAGCTGCTCTCTAGTGGAATACAAGAGCATTTGGCATGGTTTAGATAACATAGAACAGGCTTTGAGGTGCCCTAAAATGGACTTCCCAAAATTCTTTTTGTCTGTTTATTCAACAGATATTTACTGAGGGCCTATTATGTCCCATTGTGGATAGCAAACAAAACAGACATAGTCTGTGTCCTTTGGGAGCTTCCATTCGAGTCAAGGAGAGAAGGCTGTTAAGGGGTAAATAAATAAGACAATTTCAGATAGCAGTAAGTGCTATGGAGGAAATTGTGTGATATGATAAAGAGTGTCTGGAGAGGTGGTCAGGGAAGGCTTCTCTGAGAAAGTGACATTTCAACTGAGGGGAATAATGGAAAGCGCCAACCCTACAGTGTCACAGGTAGGAGAGAGGGTGGACTGTGAGTGCAAAGGCCTTGTGGTGGGACTGAGCTTGGCATGTTGAAAGAACAGGATAAAAGGCCTTAGTGTGCAAGCAAGGCTTGTTAAAGAGATGAGTTGGAGAGACATGGCTTTGGATTTGACTTGGTGTGAGGGGAAGCCATCAAACAAGTATCTGGTATGAAGTAGGCAGTCAGTAAATATTTGTTGAATGAATAAATAAAAGTCTTAAAAAGAGGAGTATGGCAAGATCTGACCTAAGTCCCTAGGCAGTGAAAAGAGTGCAGGGTGCTAAGAGTCCCTAGGCAGTGAAAAGAGTGCAGGGTGCTAAGCAGACCTTACTTGGGTTAAACTAAAATGAGTGTACAGGCCTCCCTGCTTTCTAACCCTGAGAAGTCTTCCAGGTGTGGTCAGGGCCCTGAGGCCTTCCTTAGTCAGGTTTAGAGTGAGGCTCTTTATTAATCTGTGCTTCTGGTTGCCAGGAAACAGCTGTGAAGCCTTTGAGTTCCTGTAAGGGCTGAACTTAGTTTTTTATGGTCACTGCTTTCAGCATTTGGCTACACCGCCTTCCCACTTCCTTTGGTTCTGCAATGTGTGATATCTACATATGTTTTAGAGGGTGGAACTGTGAAAAGCCCACCACAGATCCTCAGAATCCCCATGTTATGACAGTGACTTCCTCCTGCCTTGGCCAGGATTGCAGCACATCAAATAGTGGCCCTTGGTTGCCAGGCCCTTCCTCTCACTTAGCAGCCCACGGGCTTCCCTGACATTTAATCAGAAAGTAAGTGCCAGAGTGGTAAGCCCTGGTGGGGCATGATTTTAAATTTGCATACATCGGAGTGGCCTCATATGCACATTCAACTTATAAAAACTTAACCATAAGGCTGGGTGCTGTGGCTCACGCCTGTAAATCCCAGTACTTTGGGAGGCCGAGGCGGGTGGATCACAAGGTCAGGAGATCGAGACCATCTTGGCTAACACGGTGAAACCCCGTCTCTACTAAAAATACAAAAAATTAGCCGGGCGTGGTGGCAGGTGCCTATGGTCCCAGCTACTCAGGAGGCTGAGGCAGGAGAATGGCGTGAACCTGGGAGGCAGAGCTTGCAGTGAGCTGAGATCGCGCCACTGCACTCCAGCCTGGGCGACAGAGCGAGACTCCGTCTCAAAAACAAACAAACAAAAAACAAAAAACAAAACAAAAACCTTAACCATGTGGGCAGCAGAGATTAGTCTTCCCTGCCATTCGAGGGTCTTCCTCAGAGAGAGCTGGAAATGGATGAAAACTCACAGTCCCTTAGTTTTTCTCAGTTCCCTTGTGTCTCACTGTGTGAGCATCTTATGCCAATTGTAATTAAGTGCCTTTTTTACAACATGGGCCCTACATTTAAAGAACAGCCTCATATTGTGCTCAGCCAAAGAAATAGTAGCCTGCCCCAGTGATAGAGGGGAAACTGACTTTGTTGGGCTAGTGCAAGCTTTTGTGTTTCTGTGTGTGTGTGTGTGTGTGGCGGAGTTTCGCCCTGTCACCTGGCTGGAGTGCAGTGGTACAATCTCGGCTCACTGCAACCTCCACTTCCCAGGTTAAAGCAATTCTCCTGCCTCAGCCTCCTGAGTAGCTGGGATCACAGGCACACGCCACCACACCTGGCTAATTTTTGTATTTTTAGTAGAGTTGGGGTTTCTCCATGTTGGTCAGGCTGATCTCGAACTCCTGACCTCATGATCTGCCCTCCTCAGCCTCCCAAAGTGCTGGGATTACAGGCATAAGCCACCGCGCCGGGCCGCCAGCTATTGTTTTCTTAAGGGATTACCAAGGTTAATTTTGATGATCATGATTTTCCCCCTTCACATTAACTTAAAACCACTCTATTTCCCCCACCACATTCTCTTTTCTCTTCATATCTCTGTCCCTCCCACCTCCCCCCAAATTGTAGCTCTGTAGAAATTTGATAAAAGTAGAATACAAAATATGAAGTCAGGAATCCTCTGCTTAATTTTTTTTTTTTTTTTTTTTTTTTTGAGATGGAGTCTTGCTGTGTTGCCCAGGCTGGAGTGCAGTGGCCGGATCTCAGCTCACTGCAAGCTCCGCCTCCCGGGTTTATGCCATTCTCCTGCCTCAGCCTCCCGAGTATCTGGGACTACAGGTGCCCGCCGCCTCACCCGGCTAGTTTTTTGTATTTTTTAGTAGAGACGGGGTTTCACCGTTTTAGCCAGGATGGTCTCGATCTCCTGACCTTGTGATCCGCCCATCTCGGCCTCCCAAAGTGCTGGGATTACAGGCTTGAGCCACCGCGCCCGGCCTCCTCTGCTTAATTTTGAAGGGGCACAATGAAGTTCAGAGTAGCACATTTGGCAAAGTAAATATTTGAATATTATTACTGTTATATTGTTGATAGTGCTTTAGAGTGTCCCATGGACTTTGACTCACCTGTGATGTTGTCTCATCTAACTCTCCACAGCCTGGTCACCAGCCAGGGGCAGTATCCATCCACATTACTGAGGGAGGAGCCAAAGCCAAGGGAGACTGGTGATGCTCAGACTAGAGCCCAGGCATTTTTATCTCCCGTTACCTCCCCAGCCTACTCCAGTACCTTAGGAAGGAAAAGGAAAAGGCATGGATTTAGGGATATGTTCTTCCTAGGTCTTGGAATGTTTAATCTTGGAGAGAGAAAGGGCTTTAGTAAGAAATGTCTGCTGCTACCCATTTCAGGAACGCTTTTTGTAGCATCTCTGGCCACTGTTTGTCCTCTTCTGGGTTATGTGCTGTCCAAGGAGAGTGAGGTCCTTTTTTAAGGAAGCTCTTGCTTATATTTTATACTGAATAACTCACAACTCTTGGGCTTGGAGCCCCATCATGGCATGTACAAAGTAGTTCCTCATCCTTATTTACATGCAAGCCATCAAACTTCTTTTTAAGTTGCACTCCTAGGGTTAACTAACTGCTAGACACTGTATTAACTACATTATCTCACTTGTCACAGCAGACCATTGTGAAGGGCTGTATCGATTTTGAAGGTGAGGAAACAGGCCAGGAGAGGAGTGACTAGCCTGAGGTGCAGAGCCTGGGTGCTCTGGGACAGTGTTGCTTCAGGACACGTGCTCTTGGCCAGGATGATCGTTCTTTCAGCCCCCATTTCCTATTCTCTGAGGTAGGCCTGCAAGCATCTTCAGCCATTGGCATGTCTGTTGTTGTTTCTGCCTTGGCTGTTTAGCTTATTCGTGGGTAGATAGCAATGGCCTCTCAAGTAGTAGTCTTTCCTCATCTTCACATCCACCCTGTCACAAGTCCAGTAGGTGTAACCCCAAACTAAATGCCAAATCCTCCTTTCTGTCTCCACTCTTGTCATCCTAGTCTAACCAGAACCATCTTTCTCTTGCCTGGAAGATGGAAAAAGCCTCTTGCTTTCAGTCTTGGCCTTTCCACTTTCTATACAGGAGACAGAATGATCTTTCACAGACATAAAACAGAAACTGCCACTCCCCTTCAGAAAGCCCTTCCCACTGCTCTTATTACTGAATAACCCATCCCTTTTCCACGGCCCACAAGGCCCTGCCGCCGTGACTTCATGTGGTATCATATACACCTCTGATCTTGCTCTGTCCCCAGATCTTCATGGACCTGACTGCTGTTCTTCAGGTCACAGCTACCCAGAAAGGCCATCCCTGAGCACTCCATTCAATATAGTTTTTCAGTCATTGTCACAGCTTCTTGTTTTGCTCTGTTTCTCTAAAGCACTTAACCTTACCTGAAGTGTTGTTTTGTTGCATATTTTCTATGCCTTTTCACTAGGGCAAGATTCTGTCCCATCTGCTGTGTCCCTAGCACGAGCACAGTTCTGGACCAAATAGTAAGTACTCAGTAAATATTTGTGAATGTTGCAGTGAGTTAATTCAGGATCTCTTTGATGTAGCCAAATGGATACATTTGACAATTTGCGGAGAAACAGTGTATCTGATAGGGCGGAAGCAAAAGTGGCTATTCAGCCTTTCAAAAAACTAAACCTCTTATTCTTGTTTGGTGGTATTTATAGAGGTACTTGATCATAGAATTAACCATCCTCCTCCCCTTCTCCAGTTGTCCTGACTCATTTCCCACATCTTGTTTCCCCCCTTGTCAAAGAAAATCTGATGCTTGGCCTTGGTCACTGACCCTAGCAGCAGAAGAGCATAAGGTCTTGTATTCTGTCACCAGCTGTTGTCACATCGTTGGACTGTAAAGAATGACACATTGCTACTAATTCTTCCCCTAGAATTCCCCTAGAGCAATGCATCCCAAACTAGTATACCTCACAGTCACCTGGAGGGCTTGTCAAATTCTTAGGCCCACCTTTGGAGTTTCAGATTCAGGAATTCTGGTCTGGGGGCCTGAGAATGTACATTTCTAGCAAGTTCGCAGATGAGGTCCAGGCTGCAGGTCTGAGGACTAACTTGGAGAACCATTGCTCTAGAGAAGGAGAAAAAAAGATCTCCTGGGCAGGCTAACTAGACAGCCAGACTACACTTGGCCGGTTGCTCAGAAATAAAAGTTAGTTGATTTTGGCTTTATGTCCAGTTTTCAAGGACGTTGAATCCCAGTGCATCACCTTCCATACCTCCTCATTTTCTGAAGTGGGAGCAGCATCAGATTCCTAGCTCAGTTCACTGTCTTCCCTGAATGGGCAACCAAACCATTTTTATCTAGCAGCTTTCTTTTCAGGAGGAACCTCTGAGGTTCTACTTTTTTTTTTTTTTTTTTTTTTTTTTGAGACAGAGTTTTGCTCTTCTTGCCCAGGCTGGAGCGCAATGGTGCAATCTTGGCTCACTGCAACCTCCGCCTCCTAGGTTCAAGCGATTCTCCTGCCTCAGCCTCCCGAGTGGCTGGGATTACAGACATGTGCCCCCACACCTGGCTAATTTTGTATTTTTAGTAGAGACAGAGTTTCTCCATGTTGGTCAGGCTATTCTCGAACTCCTGACCTCAGGTGATCCACCTACCTCGGCCTCCCAAAGTGTTGGGGTTACAGGTGTGAGCCACCACGCCCAGCCAGTTCTACCATTTTAATTCAAGACCTAGGTCAGGGTTTTCCAAGATTGACATGCTGGGATAGCTGCTCCTTGGTGGCCATGATTTTCCCAAAAGATGTTTTAAAGGACTTCAGAATCCTTTTTGTGCCACAAATATTTTAATATGTTGCTGTGTTTCAGATTACTACATTAAATGTTTTACTGTGACATGGTATAAAGCTCTATCAACTATTCATGCTTTTTAAACCTGGTTGCCATATTTTATTTGCAATATCCTGCAACTGCTGACTTTTAAGTTTTATATTTTGCTAAGAGAATAACCGGCTGACTTTTGATACTGACACAGATCCAGGAAAAAGCCTTCTGGAAAGAATACTTCTGAAATAATAGGAACAAATATTTTCTTCAAAAAGTCTTGGATTACTATGATATATTAGCACCTTGGTGAAATTTTCTTAACATTTTCATAGTTCACTTTTTAATAGTCACAGTCTATTTGATTATACTTATCATTAGCTATAGATTTTCCTAGTGTACCTCCTAGCTATCATAGAGCCTGTAGTTCTCTTGGTTTTGCAAGATTATAAGAGTCCTTTTTTTTTTTTTTTTTGATGAGTCCCTGTTGCCCAGGCTGGAGTACAATGGCATGATCTCAGCTCACTGAAACCTTCACCTCCCGGGTTCAAGTGATTCTCATGCCTCAGTCTCCTGAGTAGCTGGGATTACAGGCATGTGCCATCACAACTGGCTGATTTTTGTATTTTTAATAGAGCTGGGGTTTCACCATGTTGGCCAGATTGGTCTCAAACTCCTGACCTCAGGTGATCCACCCACTTCGGCCTCTCAAAGTGCTGAGATTACAGGTGTGAGCCACCGCACCTGGCCTATAAGAGTCCGTTTTTATGTCTTCCATATTGTCACTTGATGCTGTTTCTCCAGCTGCCTTTTTGGTGTCAGATTCACAGAGAAATATTGGGAATCTTAAAATTTATGTTGATTCAATTGATTAAAGTGCTAGAGGACCAAAACATATGTTAGAGTATTCTTGGGTTTTCTCATCTGTTATGCTTCTGTTGTTTGGCATATGTAGGTTTAATTTTTTAATATATTCACTAAAATGTTTTGTTTAATGTACCATGATTTTTAATTTAAACTCTCTATTTAGAATAGGATAAGCTTTTCAGTTGTCACTGATACATCCTGAAGTCTGCAGGATCTCTGAATTCCAACAATATTTGGACTTATGTCCCTGGAGTAGACCATGAAGTTCTATAACTACGGTATGGTTAGGCCATTTGGAATTAAATGCTCTTTTGTTTTGTAGAAAATATTGATGTATTTGTATGCAGTTTTTAAAAGGTTTGAAATATTAGTAACTTGCTTTCATACATATTTTATGAAACAAAGTTCATTTTATAGTGAAGAATTCTTTCACTTGTGTGGTTTGGGTGAGACACCAGTTTTCCCTCATTTAAAAAAAATTGTAAGTTTCCCTAAAATTCTCATTCATTAAAAATAAAACTAGGTGGGGCACAGTGGATCATGCCTGTAATCCCAGCACTTTGGGAGGCTGAGGCAGGTGGATCACTTGAGGTCAGGAGTTTGAGACCAGCCTGGCCAACATGGTGAAACCCCGTCTCTACTAAACATAATGAGAATTAGCTGGGCATGGTGGTGCGTGTCTATAATCCCAGCTACTTGGGAGATTGAGGCAGGAGAATCGCTTGAACTAGGAAGGTGGAGGTTGAAGTGAGCTGAGATCACGCCATTGCACTCCAACCTGGGTGATGGAGCAAGACTCCATCTGTAAAAATAAATAAAAATAAAAATAGTTACCAAATTTTACTTCTCTCAAAATAAAAAACCAATGTCAATTATATGGCAACATTGTCCAATAATTTGGACCCGGTAGGTTAGAATTTACAGTAGGAAATACTGCCATTTCTTTTTTAGTTTTTGTTTTTGTTTTTGTTTTTTGAGACAGAGTCTCGCCCTGTTGCCAGGCTGGAGTGCAGTGGCGCGATCTCAGCTCACTGTAACCTCCGTCTCCCAGGTTCAAGCAATTCTCCTGCCTCAGCCTCTCGAGTAGCTGGGATTACAGGCGCCCACCACCACACCCTGCTAATTTTTGTATTTTTGTAGAGACAGGGTTTCACCATGTTAGCCAGGATGATCTCCTGACCTTGTGATCCGCCCGTCTCGGCCTCCCAAAGTGCTGGGATTACAGGCGTGAGCCACCATGCCTGGCCTGATACTGCCATTTCTTCAACCAGAAAACATTTATTGATATCATTATATGCCAGACAGCATACCAGATTCTGGGGAGGCGGCATTGAATGAGTCACAGCTCTGACTTGAGAAACTTAGAGAGTGAGTCAGACAATAAAAAAGGAAGAAAATAAAATGTAAAGAAAAAGTACCGCACAGGCCTGTGTGGCAGTAAAGGTGTATGGGACTGGGGGCTCTGAGAGGACCTCTCCTGACCATCTGGTTTCTAATTAAGCTTTATAGCTTTTAAAATTATTATATTCAGGCCGGGCGTGATGGCTGATGCCTGTAATCCTAGCACCTTGGGAGGCCGAGGCTGGCGGATCACCTGAGGCCAGGAGTTCGAGACCAGTCTAGCCAACATGATAAAACCCCGTCTCTACTGAAAATGCAAACGTTAGCTGGCTGTGGTGGTGGGTGCCTGTAATCCCAGCTACTTGGGAGGCTGAGGTGCAAGAAACACTTCAACCCAGGAGACTGAGGTTGCAGTGAGCCAAAATCACACCACTGTACTCCAATCTGGGTGACAGAGTGAGACTCTGCCTCTTAACATATAACTGTTCTTGGGCTTTAAAATTCATACTAAGCCCCTTTGATAATCCTTATCATGTTAGACTCCCAGATAATGATACTGTGAATGTTTCTCTCTTGTATTTTCAAGAATAAACCAGAATTAGAATTTTGTGACATTGAGCATTGTTCATTCTGAAATACTATTCCTAGCTAATACCTAGTCATTCATTAATTCTTTCAATAAGTATTTGGGTGCTTACTCTAGAGGGCAAAGCACCCTGAGACATTGGAGATTCAGCAGTGAACAAAACAGACGAAGTTGTACTCTCATGGAGCTTAAGTTCAGATGGGAGACAGACAAGAAACAACCAATAAAGTGGAAATGAATATATTTACAATGTCGAGTGGCAGTGAGTACTATGAAGAAAAATAAGGCAAGATAAGGGAATGGACAGTTAGACCCTTGGATGAGGACAAGGGAACCAGTCAGCCATTCCCAGCTCTGGCACAGAGAATTCCAGGGTGAGGGACTCACAAATGCAAAGGCAGGAAATGAGGATGCCTCTTCAGAAACTTAGAGAAGGACTGGTGTGGCTGGAGGAGGATGGGGGAGCCAGGCGGAGTGGCACAAAATGATGCTGGCAAAGCAGGTGGGGCTCTGTTGGCCAGGTGACAAGTTTGGCTGGATTGCAGGTACAACGGAAGGCCAAGAGTAGGCTTCCGGTAGGAGAGCAAGGGCACCTATTTTACCTTTAAGAGGATCGTCAGCCAAGCACGGTGGCTCAAGCCTGTAATCCTAGCACTTTGGGAGGCTGAGGTGGGCGGATCACCTGAGAGGTTGGAAGTTCAAGACCAGCCTGACCAACATAGAGAAACCCCGTCTCTCCTAAAAATACAAAATTAGTCAGGCGTGGTAGTGCATACCTGTAATCCCAGCTACTTGGGAGGCTGAGGCAGGAGAACTGCTTTGTACTCAGGAGGCTGAGGCAGGAGAGTCACTTGAACCCGGGAGGTGGAGGTTTTGGTTAGCCAAGATCGTGCCATTGCACTCCAGCCTGGGCAACAAGAGTGAAATTCCGTCTCAAAAAAAAAAAAAGAGGATCGTCGTGGAGAATAGACTGTCAGTATAGCCTGGTGGGTGAAATAGCCAGTTAGGAGGCTGAGGTGGCATGGATGACAGTGGTCGCAGTGGAGATGGTGAAAATAACCAGGTGTTGGATAGCTTTGGAAATGGGTTAGATACGGGATATAAGGGAAAGACTTGTCGTCATGACTCCAAGATTTTTGGCCGGAGCAATATTTATGCCATATACTGAGCTTAAGGAGTGGGTAGTTTTTGTCTTTTGAGGAACAGTGCATGGGAATTCTGTTTTGGAGGTGTTTTAAGTGTGAGAGGCCTATTAGGCATCTAAATGGAGATGTCTAAGAGGCAGTTAATTGAGAATATAAATTGGAGAGTTGTCAGCTTACTCGAAGCCTTGGTTGTAGGTAAAATTGCTTGGAAGAATGGAGCAGACAGAAGACCTCAAAGGTGAACTGTGCCCTGAGGCCTGGCAGCCAGAGTCTGGAGGTCCGGGAGGTGAAGCAGGGCAGCTAGTGAGAAGAGAAGCGGAGCTCAGAGAAGCAAGAAAAAAGAGGGAGTGATCAGGTGCTGCCCAAAACTCCAGTTATAGGGTGGGAGCTGAGAACTGACTATGGGATTTGGCTGTAGGATTTAGAGGGTGCTCCTTGGTGCCCCTGAGTGACTAGGTGGAATAGCATGATTGGAATAGGTGCAGGTAAGGTGAAGAATCTAGACCAGGAGTCTAGACAGCTGTTTTTCGTTTTTTTGCTACTAAGGAACAAAGAAATTAGATGGTAGCTGGAGGGGGATATAGGGTCAAGTGAGGGTTTTTGGTTTTTGTTTTGTCATGGATAATACAGTCTGCCGATGGAGATGATTTAGCAGCAAGCTTACTGTGTGCCAGGTATTATACAAAGTGCTTTCCAGACCTTACCTCATGTAGTCTCCCTTGCCACCTGTGGAGCAGGCGTGCCGTGATCCCTGCTTTACCTTGCTCAGGCACAAAGCTAGATTGCTAGAAAGTTGTGGAGACAGAACTTGATCCTAGGTCTGTGCTCTTAATCCTCCGCTAAGAGATTATGGAATTTTCTCTAAAATATATTCTAATTCTTACTTGTGGGAGGTAATATATCCATTACCCTGACATGCCTTTTAAAAACAGAGTGGTAGACCAGGCATCCTTATGTTAGTGATTCTGCGTCATGACACCCCAGGATCATTGGTGAGAGTACAATGAGCATACAAGGACACATAAAAGGTCGCTTTTGTGTTTGTTTTTTAGAAAATGAGGTTTGCCAACCTTTTGTCCTTTTTTGCTTAATTTTAAAAATTTTCAACAAGTATTTATCTGAAGTACTGCGTACAGGCCAGTTTTTATTGTTGTTGTTGTTTTGTTGTTTTGTTTTTCGAACTACCACCACAGTCATACAAATGAATGGGAGCTGCTGAATTAATTACCCTATCTTCTACATCTCTTCTACTTCCCATCATACAGGCCTGTGAGAAGTTTGGTGCCACACGTTCGGTCACAGTATTTGCTCTAGGCAAATGCTTCTGGCTCTATATCCTGAGACATTAGCAGTAGCATACCCAAAAGCTGATCATTACCTAGGAGACTTGGATGTGCCTTATCTCTTGCCCTACTCCGAGCCTTTTGCAGCTCCCCGCTATTACCCTTATGGTAAAGTCCAGTAGTAACATGGCTCCAACCTCTTCATCTTTTGTCAAATTTCAGAGAAGTCTATGACCCCTCAAAGGCTAAGTAACACTGTCCTCTGGTAGATTCTGTTTCTCATATGTTTTGATATGGTTTTATTTAATTGCCTTTTGTGTATATCTTGTTTCTACATTGACACCTTAGACTGCATTAGGGAGACCCCAGTTTTTTATTTTGTTTGTAGCCCCTAGATTGTCTAGCAAAGTGCTGGATAAGTGTTGGATAATTATCACACTGAAAGAAGGTGTGTGTGCATATATGTTACTGATAATTTATGTATAGGGAAATTTTGACAAGCAGGTAAAAAGCCTAGCAAACTTTTTTCATTGTGGTTCTGAAATGTGTAGTTTTTTTTGTTTGTTTTGTTTTTTGGGTTTTTTTTTTTTTTTTTTTTTTTTTTGCTTATAAATGTGGAGTGAGTCCAGTTCTATACACGTTAAAAATCACGAGCCCCAGAATGCTTCCTCACCAAGAGCTTTACGCTCTTAGCACAGTATAATTTAGTATACCAACTAACTTGGTGGCAACTTGCCACTTCTGATTAACAATCTACTTTAGGAGCTTTCTAGTTTGTGGACTTAAATTCTTCAAGATTTAGTTGAATAAAGGTTTACAGAGTTCTTAACTGCCCAATGCCAGATAGCACAATGTTTACCAGTCTTCACTTGCCCTTTTGACAAAAGAAAGAGTTTTAAATATTCTCTGAGCTCATGATGGTCCATGAGCAGAATCTGGCCTGTAGACATTTGGCCAGAGTTAAGGAGTAACTGTCCCCTTTAGATAGCATGTGTGTTCTCCCCTCACCTCAGTTCTTCATATGCTCTGTTGTTTTAAGCCAGACGTCAAGGTTATTTGCAAAACCATGCCGTCTTCTCACTAATTTTCTTTTGTTCTTTGGAAAACATAGTTATTTAATAAAATTTATTATTTGTCTTAACATATAATGGTTTGTTGTGATTACTTTTAAATGAGTTAATAATTTTAAGATTTCTCGGTTTTAATTTCTAACTTGGCAAATATAAATAGGTGTTACCCACATAAAGGTTCTTTGAGGTCTTCACCGGGCGCGGTGGCTCACACCTGTAACCCAGCACTTGGGAGGCCAAGGCAGGCAGATCACCTGAGGTCAGGAGTTCAAGACCAGTCTGGCCAACATGGTGAAACCTTGTCTCTACTGAAAATACAAAAATTGGCCGGGCGCGGTGGCTCAAGCCTGTAATCCCAGCACTTTGGGAGGCCGAGGCGGGCGGATCACAAGGTCAGGAGATCGAGACCACAGTGAAACCCCGTCTCTACTAAAAATACAAAAAATTAGCCGGGCGCGGTGGCGGGCGCCTGTAGTCCTAGCTACTCAGGAGGCTGAGGCAGGAGAATGGCGTGAACCCAGGAGGCGGAGCTTTCAGTGAGCCGAGATCGCGCCACTGCACTCCAGCCTGGGCAACAGCGTGAGACTCCGTCTCAAAAAAAAAAAAAAAAAAAAAAAGAAAATACAAAAATTATCTGGGCGTGGTGGCGCATAACTGTAATCCCAGCTACTTGGGAGGCTGAGGCAGGAGAATCGCTTGAACCCAGGAGGCAGAGGCTGCAGTGAGCCGAGATCGCGCCATTGCACTCCAGCCTGGGTGACAAGAGTGAGACACCATTTCAAAACAAACAAACAAACAAACAAAGGTTCTTTGAGGTCTTCAGTGATTGTTGAGAGTATAAAGCATTCTTGAAAGCAAAAGGTTTGAGAACTGCTGTTCAAATGAAATAAATGTTTATTGTAATTGTTCAGTAGATAGCAGTTATTCTTATATTTATATGTGTATCACAACTCCTAGTTGGAATACAGATAGATATCAGCCAGTCCAAAGTTTTTCATTTATTGAACTGTTTCTGGTTCTGGCTTTACAATTTGAGTCAGAATCAAATTGTCCTATAATGCAGGAACAAAAGAAAGCTGACCTTTCCCTCTGTGGATCTCAATTCCTGTTCCAAATACTAGCCTAAAATAAATTGACCTGTTTCTTTGGTTCAGTTGTATATGTGGGCTTTGCACGCTTGGTTTTAAGTAATCGAATATCTAATCCGATGGAAATGTCTGTTGGAAGTATAGGGTTAATTACTGATATATTTTGCCCTACTTCACAAGTAAAAATTAAATATCAGAAAAATATAACTTGAATTCACTGTTTTGAAACTAATAGCAACAAGCTTGTGATATTTGAATGTTAGGATTTCCTAATCAGATCTGATTGTTAGATGAAAAGGTAACCTTTCAGCCATAGAGATGTTCTTTGCTTAAATTTACAAGAGGAATAGTCCTACTATAAATAGTCCAGCTGACATTTAAATACCTGACATAAGAAACTAACACATTTTTTTGTCTTGCCAAAAAGAGCAACTCAAAATAGAGGTCACATGTATAATACAGCTTCCATTCAGTAATGAAAGGCTCAGCTATAGAAGCTGTTATACTTGGCCATTTATTTGGCAGTCTTAACACTTTTATTTATTTATTTGTTTGTCTGTTTGTTTGTTTGTTTTTGGAGATGGAAGTCTCGCTGTGTCACCCAGGCTGGAGTCCAGTGGCGTAATCTCAGCTCACTGAAACCTCCACCTCCAGGGTTCAAGTGATTTTTCTGCCTCAACCTCCCAAGTAGCTGGGACTATAGGTGCACACCACCACGCCTGGCTAATTTTTGTATTTTTAGTAGAGAGAGAGTTTCACCATGCTGGCCAGACTGGTCTCGAACTCCTGAGCTTGTGATCTGCCCACCTCGGCCTCCCAAAGTGCTGGAATTACAGGCGTGAGCCACTGTGCCCCATCTTTTTTTGTTTGTTTGTTTTTAAAGAGACAGGTTTTTGCTTAGTTGCCCAGGCTGGAGTGCAGTGGCATGATCATAGCTCACTGCAGACTTGACCTCCCAGGCTCAAGCAGTCCTCCTGTCTCAGTCTCCCAAGCAGCTGAGACTACAGGTGTGCACCACCACACCCAGCTAATGTATTTATTTATTATTTTTTATTTATTTTTGTTTTTGAGACAGGGTCTCACTCTGTCGCCCAGGCCGGAGTACAGTGGCGCAATCTCTCACCTCACTGCAACCTCCGCCTCCCTGGCTCAAGTGACCCTCCCACCTCAGCCTCCTGAGTAACTAGGACTACAGGTGGGCACCACCATGCCCAGCCAATTTTTGTATTTTTCTGTAGAGATGAGATTTCTCCATGTTGCCCAGGCTGGTCTTGAACTCCTGGCCTCAGACGACTGTCTTGGCTTCTCAAAGTGCTGCGATTGCAGGTGTGAGCCACCATACCCAGCTGACCAAGTTTTAGTAACATTAAAAACATTGTCCACTAAAAGTTAATCACTTAAGGAATGCTGTTAAGTGAGATTCCTCCTCAGAGAAGAACGCTTGATCCTTAGTGAGATGAAGTGCTGGACAACCAATGCCCTAAAGAAGCTGAGGGAGCTTAGCTTATGGATTCCTAGGGGAAGGAGCCTTCTGGACAGCAGGAATGACAGGCGCACAGGCCCTGAGTAGGTTCTTGTGTGGGATACAACTGAAATGGTTCCTGATTGGTTTTTTGTTATGCAAATAACATGGGATTGTTGTAAAAAATCAGGAAATAGAGAAAGTAGGGGGAATCATCCATAATTCTTTTACCCAGAGATAACTCTTAACATCTTGTTCTGTATCCTTACCAACTCTATAAAGCTTCTTAAGATGTCACTTATTGGCCGGGCGTGGTAGCTCACGCCTGTAATCCGAGCACTTTGGGAGGCCGAGGCAGGCGAATCATGAGGTCAGGAGATCGAGACCATCCTGGCTGTCATGGTGAAACCCCGTCTCTACTAAAAAATAGAAAAAAATTAGCCGGGCGTGGTGGCGGGCGCCTGTGGTCCCAGCTACTCGGGAGGCTGAGGCAGGAGAATGGTGTTAACCCAGGAGGCGGAGCTTGCAGTGAGCCGAGATCACACCACTGCACTCCAGCCTGGGCGACAGAGCGAGACTCCATCTCAAAAAAAAAAAGAAAAAACAAGATGTCACTTCTCATCTGTATGGGTTTGCTAGTGCTGTCATAACAAAATCCCATAGACTGGGTGGGGGCTTAACAAATTTCTCACAGCTCTGGAGACCAGAAGCTCAGGATCAAGGTGTCAGCAGGTTTTGTCACATTCTGAGGTACTGGGAGTTAGGACTTCAATACATAAATTTGAGGGAAACACAGTTCAGCCGTAACACCATCTGTGAACAAGTACCTCAGTCATTAGCCTTCCTATCAATATGATTTTATGTTCTTTTGATCTTCATTTTTATTAGTGTAGGCTTATAAATTAACCAGTAGTAAGGCAGTGACTTCTCCCCCCCAGCCTAATTAGGATCATTAAAGATTTAGATTGAACCCTTTCTGAACAACAGTTGTGTTGTCTGACTTTTTGCCTGTAATGTCACCACTGTCTTTCAGTTTTATGTTTGCTAGAGAAGACTCAGTCCCGGGTAGCTGAATAATCCAGTTGGCTGCTGTGCAGATGAAAATGCCAGTGTTTTCCAAACAAACAGTTCAAGTATGCTTGTAGGTTTTGCTGTTTCCTTTCAAATACCATATGTAGTATTATTTAACATTTTTTTGTAATCAACTGACTCTTTTGCTTACATTTATTTTAAAGGAAACTTTTACCGTTGTTATGGATGGGAAGTTAGTATATTACTTACCCTAAATAAATTATTCTTAAACATAAATACATGACTGTAAAACGAAGTGTTCAATCACATACCACCTAAAGTCCTCTAACGTACCACTACAACTCCGTCTTTCAGCTGCTTGGACCAAAAACCCAGGAGCTGTAGTTGACTCTTGTTTCTCACACCTCACAGGCAACCTGATAGCAAATCTCCACAGCTCAGACCTCTCAAATGCCTAGAATTACGCTGCTCCTCACTACTTTCCTGCTATCACCCTGGTCCAAGCCGGTATTACCTTTTGCTAGGACTATTGCAGTATCCCCCTAGCTGTTTCTGCTCTTGCTCCCTTCACTCTTGTCCTCACACAGCAGTGTGAGGGACAGATCATGTCACGCAGTAACAGTTGGCATCCTTAATCTCCTCTTGCTGTCTCATCCCTCACTTGGTTTAAGCTAAATTGGCCTCCTTGCTGTCCTTTGACACCTTAAGCAAGCCTCTGTTTTAGGGCCTTTGCACTTGTTTGCTCTGTCTCAAAGACTTTCCCCTCAGCTATCCATAAATCATGCCCTGTCACCTTCTTCAGGTCTTTAGTTATGACACCTGATTGCAATAACACTTTTCCTCGATCACTCCATTTGAAAGTATTGCCCCTCCCCTATTACTCCCTGCTCCAGAACAGCAGAATCTATCATACTGTATAATTTACATATTGATTTTTGTCCATTATATGTCTCCTACTAGAATGTAAGCTGCAGGCATTTTTGTTTTATTCACTGCTTGTTCTTCAGTGCTTAGAAAAGTGCCTGATGTATAATAGGTGCTCAAATATTTATTCCAATTAAATTAATGGCATGTGTCCTACACTTTGGGAGATGCATATACTGGCAACACCTCCCACAATTTGGGGTCCCTCAAGTGAGCCTCTCTTCACAGTCACATGGTTAGTCCTATTTGTCTCTTGAGAGTCTGGCCAATATTCTGTTCTGGAAGACATCTAGAAATGGCTCAAATCTCAGCCTGAACCCGGTACTGTGTCTTAAACCTCTGAGATGTTTTCATGTGTTGCTTTCAAGAGCTACTTGCCAGGCTTTGGGATTTTTGGGAAAAAATTAGAGAGCCAGCTATTCCCTTTTACCTTTTTTGTAAGTTAAAAGAGAAACTATCGTTTAAATAATTGAAAAACAATAGAACATTTTATCCTTGGTGCCTTCAATTGACTCTTAGTTGACTAAGAGGACACCATTTTTATTTGCCATATCCATGGCGACTATTCCTCCTAAAGGTTGTTTGAGAGTCATGCCAACAAATAAGCATAGTCTCAGCCTCTTGTCTTCCAAGGTACTTTTGTTAGCACTTGATATTGATGGTTTTCATCTCACACTAGTTAACCCCAATTCATCGACATTTAGACATGTAAGCCCCTTATAAGGTTTGTCCGAGGGGTGGGGGTGGGGTATCTAAGTTTGGTTATCTAGCCCTAGTCACTTCACCTGTCAGAGAACCATGTGCCCCTTCCCTCTGGTTGTGCTGGTTGATACTGATAGCTTTATAAGTGGCAAGTTTGAGGTGTGATAACTTCCCATGATTTTTTTGCATGTTAGCATCTTTATTCCCAGGGAGCGATAATGAGCAGCTAGCTCTAGGCTTACAAGTTCCCCTGGAGTTGCTGGTATCTTGAATTTCTTTCCATTTATTTTAGGAGTAAAAGTCCCTCGCAATTTCCGACTGTTGGAAGAACTCGAAGAAGGCCAGAAAGGAGTAGGAGATGGCACAGTTAGCTGGGGTCTAGAAGATGACGAAGACATGACACTTACAAGATGGACAGGGATGATAATTGGGCCTCCAAGAGTAAGCGTCGAGCTACGGCTATAAATGTCAATGTCTTAAATTCACTGTGCCTCCTTTTAGAAAAATCCTAGCCTTATCATGGAAAAAAAGCTCACCAATGGTATATTTTCTGAAATGTGGCTATTCTTTTTTGACCAGTTTCAGTTTATGTATTTGAACCTCCTCTGATGCTGTTTAACCCCTCTAAATGGTAAGCAAAAATCTGTTTAGACTCATAGTGTGAATTTATATGACAATGTAGACAGTAAGGTATGAGGTCATTGCACCCTCAGATGTCATTCCGAACAATCTCTGGACTAACCAAATAACTAGGCCCTAGGTATAGCCAGCATTCCTGAAGCTAGTCTCCAAATGAACTCTGGAAAGCCTTCCCAGTTGTTGTTTTTCTTCACTGTCTCCCAGGTCTGCCGTGCACCTGTATCCTAATGCCAGCCTGTCAGCTCCTGGTCTATTCCAGGCACTGCTAGACCCAGAGGCCTTTGCAAAGAAGACCAAGACAATGAGGATGGGGAAAAGTGGCCTCTTTCAGAACTTCCTGATTTGTGAGAGTTCCCAGTCTTCATAATGCCAGCCAACCATTTTTCGAGGACACATAGTAAACCCTCAGGAAATGTCTCTTAACTCTCACAAAACCCTATTGTTAGGTGCAATTGCATTCCATTTTACAGATGAGGAGACAGACCCAGAGGAGTCAAGTCTCTTGCCCAAAGTCACATAGCTGGTAACCCCCAAATCAGATCTGACTCCAGAGCCTGTGCTCTTAACCACTGTGCCGTGGTGTCTCCCTTTTGTTTACATTTTGAGTTTTCATCTGTTACCATTATAGAAGATACTAATCAAGTAGTAACTTGATGTAGGAGTCAAGAAATCAATTTCCATACTGTGACACACACTTCAGACAAGCAGTGAGAGCTTCTGCCTGAATGTAGCAAGACCTGTCCTGTGTCTGCGTGTGTTTAAGGGTGATGACGACGTTCATTCGTTTGATTGTGTACAGGACTTTGCACTAGCACTGTGGGAGCAGAAAGACATGCAGGGCGTGGCCCCGGCTGGAACAGGGACAAGTGACTGTTCATTACGTGTTAGGACACTAATGCTCATCTCAGATGGTCATCAACATTCATGGTGAATGATTGGCTTTACCATTTAATGTTGCTTCTTGAATCATTTTGTGACCCTGTAGTTTTGTGGAGTTTTAAAAATATATACGTTCGATCTGTTTTTACTCACTTCTTTATCCTTTTTTTCTATGAAAACTAGAATGTTCTGTGTCTGCTAAATACTGGGGAAAACCCAATCTAGAAATCCTATTTCTCCATGGAGATAATTTTCTTTACTGTCTCTGAAGGTCCATCACATGCTGACGTCTTCTTCACTGCATGTCTTCTCTTCCTAAGAATGATTTTGGTTTCTTGAGGATGAGAACTGTGCTTCCCTCCTTACTTCCCAGAATACCTAGAAATGGGGTACTCAATAGGTTTGCTAATCAACTTAATGATTTACAGGTTCTAAAATACTGAGAATTGAACCAGTATACAACATTGCAATACATTAAATACCACTGAATTGTACACTTTCAAAAAAACACACAAAACAATGAATCAGTAAGTTCTGCTGAAAATATTCTATCCACCTGAAACAGCTTGGGCTACCCTGAATTTCAGTTTATCTCTTTCCAAAAGAGGCTATGGAAGTTGTAATGAGTAGCTATGGTATGCCAGGTGTCCTCCATATATATATATATATATATATACACATATATATATATATATATTTTTTTTTTTTTTTTTTTTTTTTGAGGCGAAGTCTTGCTCTGTTGCCAGGCTGGAGTGCAGTGGCGCAATCTCGGCTCACTGCAACCTCCACCTCCCGGGTTCAAGCAATTCTCCTGCCTCAGCCTCCCAAGTAGCTGGGACTACAGGCGAGCGCCACCACGCCCAGGTAATTTTTGTACTTTTTAGTAGAGACGGAGTTTCACCGTGTTTGCCAGGATGGTCTCAATCTCTTGACCTCGTGATCCGTCCGCCTCGGCCTCCCAAAGTGCTGGGATTACAGGTGTGAGCCACCACGCCAGGCCTCATGTATTTGTTTTTAGTAACAGCTTTATTGGGATAGAATTCACCCCTTTAAATGTACAGTTCAGTGGTCTTATATTCAGAATTGTGCATCTGTCACTAATTTCAGAACATTTTCATCACCTCAAAAAGAAACCCCATACCCATCAGTAGGCAGCCCCCATTCTCCCTCCCACATGCCCCATTTCCCATCTTTGACAATCATCAGTCTACTTTCTAGCTCAATGAATTTGCCTTTTCTGAATATCTATTATAAAAATGGAATTCTACAGTATGTGGCCTTTTGTGACTGGCTTCCTTTACTCAGCATAATTTTTTCAAGGTTCAAGCATACTGTAGCATCTATCAATACTTTTATTCTTCTTATGGCTGGATAATATTCCATTGTACAGATATGCCATATTTTGTTCATTTGTTGATGAACATTTGGGTTGTTTCTACCTTTTGGCTATTATAAATCATGCTGTTAGGAATGTTTATATTAAAGGTTTGTAAGTGGACATATAGTTTCTTTTTTTTTTTTATCTACACCTGCTCGAATGGATGGACATAGTTTTTGTTTTTGGCTACCTAATTTTTTCTCCTTTGAAGATGGATATATATTATATATGTTATATATTATATAACATATATAATATATATTTATATTATATACAATTATATTACATATATTACATATATATATTACACATATGTAAATATGTTACATATATAATTGTATAATATAAATATAATATAATTATATATTATTTAAAGAAAAGCAAATCCTCCACGCCTATATTATATATAAAACATATATAATATAATATATATTATACATAGCATATATAATATATATTATCCATAACATATAATATATAACATACAATATATTATATAACATGTTATATATAACATGATATATATCTTATATATTTATATATTTATATATGGATATATTTATATATAGATATATATTTTTATATTTATAGATATATATTTATATTTATAGATATATATCTATATATCTATATAAATATATTTTATATCTATATAGATACATATATATTATATATTTATATATAGATATATATAGATTATATATCATATATATATATTTTTTTGAGTTGGAGTCTCCCTCTGTCTCCCAGGCTGGAGTGCAGTGGCACAGTCTCAGCTCACTGCAACCTCTGCCTTCTGGGTTCAAGCAATTCTCTGTCTCAGCCTCCCGAGTAGCTGGGATTACAGGTGCCTGCCACCACGCCCAGTTAATTTTGTATTTTTAGTAGAGACAGGGTTTCGCCATCTTAGCCAGGCTGGTCTTGAACTCCTGACCTCATGAGCCACCGCACCCTGCCGGAGATACAGATTTTGAATTCCCCTGGGTGTATAACTAGGAGTGGAATTGCTGGATCATATGGTAACTGTGTTTAACATTTGGAGGAAATGCCAAACTGTTTCCCAAAGCGACTGCGCCATTTTACATTCCTACTAGCAATGCCTGAGAGTTCCCATTTCTCAACATTCTCACCAGTACTTGTTACTGTCTTTTGACCCCTTTAGTTTTTATTATCCTGGTTCCCCAAGGTTAGAAACTAAGTCATAAAAGGAACTCTCTGCATGTAGATACTTCCTGTGACCAATCTTTTATGATTAACACATGAGCTGTTTGCTATATAACTCAAATATCCACATAATTATTACAGCATCTAAATAGAGCACTTGAGTAACTCATCTCCCTATTATATTTTTGTTTTTGTTTTACTCAAAAGAATGTTTTCCATCAAAATTTCAAAGGTTTGTACCATATGATCCAGGAATTCTTCTAGGAATTTACTTTCCAGCTTCTCTTCAATGTATTGCCCAAAGGCAGTGTACAGAATTATTTCATGCAGCATTGTCAGTAGTAGCAAAATATTGGAAACAACATCATCTTTGAGTACACCATATTATTTCCTGTTTAGCTATTGAACAATGAGACAGATTTATGTATGCTGAAATGGAATGATCTCCATGACATTGTGAAAAAGTAAATGGAATGATCTCCATGACATTGTGAAAAAGTAAATTATAAAGCAGGAGACAGAGTATGCTGCCAGTTGGAGTCGGGGGCCATGGGGGCAGAGGAAGAGCTCATGCACACACTGCTTCTGTGTGCTTAGAATACCTCTGGAGGAATGGAGAAGAAGCTGCTGACAGGGATGGTCTTCTTCAGAAGGGAGCTGGCTGGCTAGGGCTAGAGTGGAAAGGAAACCACTTTTTACCATATACCCTTCTGTACTCTTTGAATGTTTTAGTCATATATGTGTGCTGTTTGAATAGTGCCCCCACCTTTTTTGTTTGTTTGTTTGTTTGTTTGTTTTTATTTAAAGAAAAGCAAATCCTGCAAGCCTAAAAACAAAGCTTCTGAGCCAACTACTCCTTGCATAATTCTGGCAAATGTCTGGCTGTTCATAGCATTAGACATGGAGTATTTCTACTTTGACCACAGAAGTACTAACAATAGTCAAGTTATATAGAGCAGGGTTTCTCAGCCTCGGCATATTGGGCTGGTTCTTTTCTTTGTCATGGGGGTGCTAGGTGTGTGCATGTAGGCTGTTTAGCAGCATCCCTGGCCTCTACTCACTAGATGCCAGCAGTACCCCGTCTCCATTGCAACAACCATAAATGTGTCTAGACAGTGCTTGATCCTCCCTTCCCCTTCCCAGCAGAGGGGCAAAAATTGCCCTCGTTGAGAAGCACTATTGTGCCTCTGGGGTTCTCCAAAATAGTGTTTTTTCTGTTGTTGTTTTTTTTTTTTTTTTTTGAGATGAACCTTGCTCTGTTGCCCAGACTGGAGTGCAGTAGCATGATCTCAGCTCACTGCAATCTCTGCCTCCTAGGTTCGAGCGATTCTCCTGCCTCACCCTCCCTAGTAGCTGGGATTACAGGCACACACCACCACGCCTGGCTAATTTTTGTATTTTTAGTAGAGACAGGTTTTTGCCATGTTGGCCAAGCTGGTCTCAAACTTCTGACCTCAGGTGATCTGCCCACCTTGGTCTCCCAAAGTGCTGGGATTACAGGCGTGAGCCACAACACCCAGCCAAAATAGTGTTTTATGTGTAGGTTAGAGCCTGGCTGTGTGTTTATACACATACTTACCCTGAAGTACTGGTACCCATGCTTCAGAGGAACCGAACATAATTACAGGGGTGTAGGAAGTAAAAGGAAAGTGATCCTTTCTCTGATTCATTACGCTCACCATTGAATGAAACTTAAGTTGGTGTGTCCTGTGTTTCTACACATTTTTGCTGTGGGTGTGCAAACGTAAATATATATCTTTTTAAGAAAAATGAGATCTTCCTATGCATAATGTTTTACAACTTAATTTTTTTCACCTAATAGATGGTAGATGGTGGACATCTTTCTATATCAGTGCTTATTGACTGATCTCTTTTTTAAAAGCTTTGAGGCCAGGCATGGTGGCTCACGGCTGTAATTCCAGCACTTTGGGAGGCCGAGGCGGGCAGATCACCTGAGGTCAGGAGTTCAAGACCAGCCTGGCCAATATGGCGAAACCCTGTCTCTACTAAAAAAGTATAAAAATTAGCTGGGCGCGGTGGCAGGTGCCTGACTCAGGAGGCTGAGGCAGGAGAATCACTTGAACCTGGGAGGTGGAGGTTGCAGTGAGCCGAGATTGCACCACAGCACTCCAGCCTGGGCGACAAGAGCAAGACTCCGTCTAAAAAAAAAAAAACAAAAAGCCTTCAGTTATGTGACTAATTAATGAATATATTCTTGTAAATATTTTTAACGACAAAAGCCCAGGCGTGGTGATTCACGCCTGTAATCCCAGCGCTTTGGGAGGCCGAGGCGGGTGAATCACTTGAGGTCAGGAGTTGAGACCAGCCTGGCCAACGTGTTGAAACCCCATCTCTACTAAAAATATAAAACTTAGCTGGGCATAGTGCCGTGCGCCTGTAGTCCCAGCTACTCGGGAGGCTAAGGAGGGAGAATTGCTTGAACCCAGGAGGCAGAGGTTTCAGTGGGCCAAGATCATACCACTGCACTCCAACCTGGGTGACAGAGCAAGACTCTTGTCTCAAAAAAAAATTTTTTTTCCGACAATATAGAGTATATAGAATAAGAAGTTAACTTAGTCCCGCTTTAACTCTGTGTCAGTCAGGAAAAGAGAAATCATACAAGGTAATTTTTTTCCCAGCTTTATTAAGGTGTAATTGATAAAAACTATATATATCCAAGGTATACAATGTGATGATTTGATATACATATACATTGTGTAATGATTACCACAACCAAATTAATCAACACATCCATCACTACATGTAGCTACCTTGTGTGTCTGTCTGTGTCTGTGGTAAGGACACTTAAGATGTACTGTTTTACCAAATTTCAAGTAAACAATCCAGCATTATTACCTGTAGTCACCATGCTTTACATTAGATTCCCAGAACTTACTCATAACTGAAAGTTTGTGCCCTTTGACCAGTATTTCCCCTTACACCCTGGTCCCTGTCAACCACTGTTCTATTCTCTGCTTCTGTGAGTTCTACTTTTAGATTCCACATATAAGTGAGACCATACAGTCTTTGTCTTTCTGTGTCTGGCTTATTTCACTTAGTGCAATGTCCTTCAGGCTCATCCATGTTGTCAGGACTGGCAAGATTTCTTTTTGTCTTTTTTTTTTTTTTTTTTTTTTTTTTTTGAGACAAAGTCTCGCACTGTCGCCTAGGCTGGTGTGCAGTGGCGCCATCTCGGCTCACTGCAGCCTCCGCCTCCCGGGTTCAAGCATTCTCCAACTGGCAGGATTTCTTATTTATGGCTGAATAATATTTCATTGTGTGATATATGCCATATTTTCTCTAGGACATTTAAGTTGTTTCCATATATTGGCTATTGTGAATAGCTGCAAAGAGCTATCTCTTTGAGATACTGATTTAATTTCCTTTGGATCTATACCCAATACTAGGCAACAGAGATAATTTAATATAGGAAGTTGATCAAATTTAAGTTGGACTAAAAAATCAAAGAAGGCACACTGTGAGAACACAGATACCGCTGCAGAAAAAGTAACCACCCCCTGGGGTTGGGAGGCCAGGAGAGGAAGCTTGGGCTGTCAGAACCTGGCACTTGGGAAAAAGGTGCCCCCTCTGCTGCTGCTGGCACCCACGGGGCAAGGGCAAGGCTGGTTGGGGGAGTACAAAAGACACTGAAGCCCAAAACCAGCTCTTGCTGCCAACGTGAGGGGACTCATACTGGAGTGATACCTAAAGGAACAGCAAGCAAATATGAAGGGGCAAATGCCTCCTCCTTTTTATTTTATATTAGGATCATGTGGTTAATTTGACCATTCAGTCCTTAAGTCTGAGTGTCACCCAAATATTCTACAACCTAACTAGAGAAGTGAAAACTTAATATTGCCTAGAGATGGGTCCTGTGCTTACTCAGAGGATACCATGAGTGGTGGGAAGAGGGAGAGTCTCTGTACAAAGGATAATTGTGTCTCGTTGCTGTGCAGAGAGGTGCCTGCTGGTGCTGGTTAGGAAGCTCCAAGCCCGCTTCTCTCCGCTTTACTTTGGATGCTGGGGCTGGGACTCTGCACACTACACTTTTCCTTTGTCAGCTGGCTTCCTCTTAAGGTTCCACCAGTCAGGGACACAAGAGAGAGCCTGAAAGGCATGGGGAAGGGAAAAGGGATTTGCTGTGTCTTGTTTGCCTGTTTGTTCTGTCTGTACCACCCTGGTAACAGCCCTTCATCCTGGCATCAGCAGTGGGTTTCAGTCTCCAGCTTTTTGGGGACAGTCACAAAACCAGCCTCATCACATCCCGCCAGGCCCGTTCCTTGGAAGTTCTAGCAGCAGCCAGGCAGCACCCCCTCCTCAGAGATCTGAGTTCAGCTCTGCAGACCTCTTCCTTAGCCTCCAACCCTGGTCAACTCCAGCTTAGTCCCCACTCCCTTAAGAGTTTCCATCCTGCTTCATTTCGTTTATTACATCTGTGTTAGCTTAGATTCCCTTTTAGCATTTCCAGTCTACTGACGCCTGTTTAACCAATGTTTTATATTAAATTCTGTTATAAAACCTAGTGTGGAGTCTTTTTTCCTGACCTACCCTAACTGCCATATCCCTACTCTTCTTCCCAGCAGTAACAGTGATTTGCATTCTAACATAGCATGTACCCACATTGTACATTAAACATAATTTGTGTATAACTACGTAAGATTCAAACTGAATAGCAGGTGACTAGTTGACCTAATGTTTCCTTTTTATATGTTTAGATTTTGTAATTTTCTTTGCATATTTTTGTAATTAATACCGTATTCCTTTTCTCGTATTTCTTTTTTTTTTTTTTTTAAGGTAGGGTCTCATTCTGTCACCCAGGCTGGAGTGCACTGACACAATCACAGCTCACTGCAGCCTTCACCTCCTGGGCTCAAGTAATCCTCCTGCCTCAGCCTCCCAAGTAGCCAAGACCACAGGCGCACCACCACGCCTGGCTAATTTTTTTTACTTTTTGTAGAGACGAGGTCTCACTTTGTTGCCCAGGCTGGTCTCGAACTCCTAGGCTCACGCAGTTCTCCTGTCTTGGCCTACCAAAGTGCTGAGATTACAGGCATGAGTCACTGTGCCTAGCCTAGCTCATACATTTTTGAAACAAATTTTATTTTCCAATACTTACAGGCTTATAGAAAAGTTGCAAAGGTGGTACTTCCTGTACCACCTTTTCCTTGTTGCTAGCATCTTATGTTAGTATGGTACCTTTGTCACAACCAATAAACCAATGTTAATACATTATTATTAACTAAAGTCCATACTTTATTCAGGTGTTCTTAAGTTTTTACTTATGTCTGTGTTTTGTTCCAGAATCTCATCCAAGATACCACATTACACTTAGTCGTCATATTTCTGGCTCCTCGTGACAATGACATTTCTCAGGTTTTTCTTGTTTTTGATGTCCTTGGCTGTTTTGAGGAGTACTGGTCAGATATTTTGTAGACTGTCTCTCTATTGGAATTTGACTTTTTATTTTTTTCTAATGATTAGACTGGGGTTATCTCATATATATACATTTGACCCAGGAAAAATTTGTAATCTCCAGGCTCTGGGCCTGTAGTGCCTAATGGATGAAGTAGCCTGTGTGCACACAAATATACCCAGAATTGGAAGAAAGTGTAGGCCTGCTTCTATATGTTATACATATCCTACAATGTACTGTCAATACCCGGTACCGTGTTTTGCCAGTCTTTCATGTGAGTGTGTGTGTACCCTCGGCCTTTGAGAAGGCTATGAAGTCTCTGGGTTATATGAATATGCCATGTTCATAAAGTCCCTTGCAAGTAGACATGTAGATTGTAGTTATTTTTGCTATTGCAGACAGTGCTTCACATTTTGTGCACAAGTATGCATCTCTCTGAAGGAAATTGCTAGGAAGGGGTCTGCTGGTCTGAGCATGCTCATTTCACATGTTGGTGAGCACTGCCAAATGGCTCCACAAAGCATGAGCCATATCAACAAAGTGGAAAGTGTTTGTTTCATGATGAAATAATGAATCTTAAGAGCAGTATTTCTCACAGACACAGAATGTTCCAGCAATTCTTCAGGTACATTTCCTTTGCTGAAACTGTTTTAGCAGGTCCCTGGAGCACTCATGAACAAAATAAAAGAAAAAAACCAGAAACCCTGTAACCCTGTTTTCTATTAAAATCTAGCTTGGTGCTTTTTATTTTTTTTTTTCTTAAGACACAGTGTTGCTCTGTCACCCAAGCTGGAGTGCAGTGGTACAATCTCGGCTCACTGCAGCTTCCACCTCCCAGATTTAAGCGTTCGCCTGTCTCAGCCTCCCGGGTAGCTGGGACTACAGGCACCTGTCACTATGCCTGGCTAATTTTTGTATTTTTACTAGAGACAGGGTTTCATCATGTTGGCCAGGTGGGTCTCGAACTCCTGACCACCTGCCTCGGCCCCACAAAGTGATGGGATTACAGTCATGAGCCACCGCCCCCAGCCTTAGCTTGGGGCTTTTTTTTTCTTTTTCTTTTTCTTTTTTTTTTTTTTGAGATGGAGTCTCACTCTGTCGCCCAGGCTGGAGTGCAGTGGCACAATCTCGGCTCACTGCAAGCTCCGCCCCCCGGGTTCACACCATTCTCCTGCCTCAGCCTCCCGAGTAGCTGGGACTACAGGCACCCGCCACCACGCCTGGCTAATTTTTTGTATTTTTAGTAGAGATAGGGTTTCACCGTGTTAGCCAGGATGGTCTCCATCTCCTGACCTCGTGATCCGCCTGCCTCGGCCTCCCAAAGTGTTGGGATTACAGGCGTGAGCCACCACGCCCAGCCTTAGCTTGGGGCTTTTAAATGACCCTTCAGGTATGTGTGTGGGATCACTTGACTTGAGGCTTTTTTTTGTTTGTTTGTTTGTTTGTTTGTTTTACTGTGTTCCAGTGAAATTACCAGATGAACATCAGTGGTGAGAAATTTGATTCCTTAAACTGTAAGGAATTTCATCCTTGAATTGTGTGACAAAACCAAGGAGTATAATTTTGCTCCATTCAGGATCCATTCAGTCGACACTGAGTATGTAGTTGTTGATGGAGACTATGATAGGTTCTGAAGATGGATCTCTCATATTTTCCATAAATCTGTATGTGAGTCATGCCTTTGTTTGCTTCCTACTTATTCTGTGTACTGGGGGATTTTTTTTTTTTTTTTTCTTTGAGGAAACACCTTAATTGCAATGAGGTGTTATTTTATAACATAAAAGTGTGAAGATAAACATTCATTCAACAAACATTTAAGTACCAATTCAGTTGAGGGCCCCTGTCAAGGCCCGCACCCTCCTTTTTCCTTGTTTAGTGAGGGTGTCTGATGCCTAATTGAGCCTCGGTTGGGAGGGGCTGAGGGGATTGGGAGGACTTCCAAGGGGAAGCAGCTGGGGTGAGAACCCCAAGGTAGAGAGCACTTGGCAAGCTTGAAGAGGAATGGTGGGCAGGGGAGGGAGAAGAGTAAAAGAAGAGGAAGTTACGGCTGCCCAGGTCAGTCTGGGAACTTTGGCTTCCTCTTCAGGTCACTAGGAGCTGTCAGAGGGTGAAGCCAGCAGAGACAGCTTCCTGTTTTGAAGATGTCCGTCTTCTGGCTGCTGTGCCGGCAGCAAGAGAGGAAGACTTGGGGGAGTTCAGAAGAGGTGACGGTGGTGGAGGAAAGTGGACAGATACAGGGTCTCTTTCAGAGGTAGAACAGTGGGACCTTCTGACCGCTGGCAGGTAGAGGGTAAGGGAAAGGGGAATTGGGTTGCCTGCTAGATTTTTGCTTTAGCTAACTGGGTAGATGCTGATGTCACTTACTGAGGAAGAAGAGGGCAGGTTGAGGGTAGGTAGAAATTCACAGTTTTGGTTTGGTTATAGTTAGGGATCCCTGTGGACAAGAAAAGTTTCCATGGGTATATTATGAATGCCTTCTGAATTAAGGGTTTAAATCACATCCTCTGATTTATTCTCCCTAAAGACCACTAGATGCCGCTCTTTGCACCGGAGCAATTGACTTGCGCGGTACAAGACTCCTTTAGTGAGGAGAGGGCGCTGATGCCTGAGAGGGGAACCCGCAGAGAGGGGAGCTCGTGCCTTTGAGGGGGCTACTCTTAACTGGGAGACATCACCCTTCAGTGTGGTCTTCAGACACATGTGATAGCAGTGTGACTTCATATGGGACAGAAAGATAGGGACTAGGTGGTGTTTGAGCTGGGTCTTCAGGGTTGCAAGGCATTTCAGGTGCGGGTGGGGTGCTCCAAGCCGAACGAACAGTCGGGCAGCAGAGCGCGTCTCACTGCTCATGGGTTAGACGGTACAATGAAGAGATTATTGACGTAGGGGGTTGGACTTTTCAGTGTTTCTCAACAAAGGCACAGTTAGCCTTTTAAGAAGGACTGTTTTTGGCTGGGTGTGGTGGCTCACGCCTGTAATCCCAGCGCTTTGGGAGGCTGAGGTGGGCGGATCAACTAAGGTCAGGAGTTCGAGACCAGCCTGACCAACATGGAGAAACCCCATCTCTACTAAAAGTACAAAATTATCCAGCCATGGTGGCACATGCTTGTAATCCCAGCTACTCAGGAGGCAGGAGAATCTCTTGAACCCGGGAGGCAGAGATTGTGGTGAGCCGAGATTACACCACTGCACTCCAGCCTGGGCAACAAGAGCAAAACTCCGTCTCAAAAACAAAACAAAACAAAACTGTTTTTCCCTGTGCCACCTCACCCACTGAATGCCAGTAATCTCTCAGGTCAGACTACCAAAAAAAAAAAGACTGCAGGGAGGGGTGGAACACCCCCACTGAAATCCCTTACCCAGTGCCTAACCCCGGAGTGATGGAGAAGGGGGAAGCAGCTCTGGGTCTGCACCCCTCCCTCATCTTGTCTGAATTTTGAGGTTCTCTAAAGCAGTGGCCTGCTCTGCGCTTTAATATCACATGGTGGTATTTAACTGATTGGCTGATGAGCCTGGTGAGTGGACATTTAACTTGGCTTCCTAGAATAGAGAGTGCCTCTTACCATTCCCCAGAGAAGGACTGCAAAGTAGAGAAATTAACATAAAAACAGGTCCCTCTGATTAGACATAATATTAACTTAAAACTTCACTGGTACTAGCTTAAATGCTTCATCTTCTTTTTATTCCCTTAAGGCCTGGAAGTCATATAAACTAGTATAGGAACTAGTTTAGAACTGCTGGCCTACCACAGAACAAGTAGACTCCATGCTGGAAGCAGATGTACCAGTTCTCCAGTCAGGGATAAATGGGGTTTCACAGGCTCTACCTTTTTGAATGCTTTGTTGTAATTGCGTGACATCTCTGTACCCTTTTTTTCCAGACAATTTATGAAAACCGAATATACAGCCTTAAAATAGAATGTGGACCTAAATACCCAGAAGCACCCCCCTTTGTAAGATTTGTAACAAAAATTAATATGAATGGAGTAAATAGTTCTAATGGAGTGGTAAGTTGTTTTTTCTGCCCCACTTGTTCCTTGGGGTTGACAGTTGCTTTGTACTTAACATCAGGAGCTTTTAGACTGGGCCCAATTCCGTATGTTCTTGGGTTATTTGTTGATAAACTGTATCACTGTGCATAGGAGCACAGATTTCGGGTGGGGCCTGTTTCCCAATTATATCTGGCGATCACTCATATAGCACTTACCCTGGGCTAGTTCTGTACTGGTCACTTTGAGATATGAGCTCTTTCAGTCCTCACGCCATCCCGATGAGGTAGAGATGAGGAAACTGAGGCACAGACATAGAAGATCTTGCCCAGGGCTACACCTTTACCCCCTGGGCCTTATTTGTGAACCACTGGCACGTAATATGTTTTTCCTTTAATTGCCTTGCTTTTTTATTTTTACTACCATAAATGGAAAACCTGTCTCAGTTCTCATAACTGGGCAATAATGGCAATAGTAAATATTATAAAAACAGAGCAATGTTAATAAATCTTGACTCCATGTGTCATTTACCCAAAGGCTTTGAGCCTTTGAGGTCTGCTCTCCTGCAAGTGTTGAAGGGATGCTACACATTAACATCACACCAAGCCTTCATCTTTGAGATACTCAGAAGACTGGAAAATTGAAAAGAGATGAGCTTCGTTACAGTGTGTTCGGTGTTTAATCCTGAATCTGAGTTCCACCTAAAGTCCTGAGCCCAGAACTCAACCCATGCTTTGGGGAATTTATTTTGGGAAATGCTGCCCTAATCTGAGAGGCACTGGCTCTGTGGCAGACCCTTGTCACTAGAGCACGGGTCCTGGCCACCCTTTGCCTTGGCTGTCCGTACTGCCCTGCATGCACATCTGTCCCCACTACCTGGGCGCAGTGAAGAGGACAGGCCCTGAGCACGGCAGCAGCCAGCCCAGCTGCAGCCATTGTTGTGGAGCCAAGTAGGGCTGGGTTGAGTCTCACCAAGTGTCAGTACCACCGTTTCCTTATCCCAGATAGTAAGTGTTCAGGACACAAAAGGGAAAGGCAGGCTGACTGGAGGGAGGGACTCCAGCAGGTAGGTATTTTTCGTGTAAGGTATTAGGATTAGCAGCAGGTTCAACTTGAAAAGTACATCTTACTCTAGTTTGCATCTTAGCTTAGCCCCAGCATATAGCTGTTTTGTTTGAGAGTCTGAGAGTAATTTGCTTTTGTTTGCCTTGTTGTAGGTGGACCCAAGAGCCATATCAGTGCTAGCAAAATGGCAGAATTCATATAGCATCAAAGTTGTCCTGCAAGAGCTTCGGCGCCTAATGATGTCTAAAGAAAATATGAAACTCCCTCAGCCGCCCGAAGGACAGTGTTACAGCAATTAATCAAAAAGAAAAACCACAGGCCCTTCCCCTTCCCCCCCATTCGATTTAAGCAGTCTTCATTTTCCACAGTAGTAAATTTTCTAGATACGTCTTGTAGACCTCAAAGTACTGGAAAGGAAGCTCCCATTCAAAGGAAATTTATCTTAAGATACTGTAAATGATACTAATTTTTTGTCCATTTGAAATATATAAGTTGTGCTATAACAAATCATCCTGTCAAGTGTAACCACTGTCCACGTAGTTGAACTTCTGGGATCAAGAAAGTCTATTTAAATTGATTCCCATCATAACTGGTGGGGCACATCTAACTTAACTGTGAAAAGACACATCACACAATCACCTTGCTGCTGATTACACGGCCTGGGGTCTCTGCCTTCTCCCCTTACCCTCCCGCCTCCCACCCTCCCTGCAACAACAGCCCTCTAGCCTGGGGGGCTTGTTAGAGTAGATGTGAAGGTTTCAGGTCGCAGCCTGTGGGACTACTGCTAGGTGTGTGGGGTGCTTCGCCTGCACCCCTGGTTTCTTTAAGTCTTAAATGATGCCCCTTCCAAGCCATCATCCTATTCCCACACTCCTCCACTCCCACCCTTGGCCGAAGCATAGATTGTAACCCCTCCGCTCCCCTCTGAGATTGGCCTTCGGTGAGGAATTCAGGGCTTTCCCCATATCTTCTCTCCCCCACCTTTATCGAGGGGTGCTGCTTTTTCTCCCTCCTCCTCAACTTCCTTTTTGCACCGTCACCACTCAACACCTTCCATGACACTTCCTTGCTTTGGCCAGAAGCCATCAGGTAAGGTTGGAAAGAGTCTCTGACCTCCCTTGTTTAGTTTTGGAACCATACTCACTCACTGTCCACCAGCCTGGGAAATGAATAATGGGGCCTCAGCCCTGCCACCCTCTGCTGTCATCAGCTGATGCATTTTTTTTTAGCTCAGGTTTTGATAAGGTGAAAAGAATCATCACCAGGGTTACTCAGACCTGCCAGCTCTTGGAGTCCTTGGTGGTTGAACTTGGAGAAAGACCACATGAAGACACTTGTAAGCACACATGATCCCTCTGAATTGTTTTACTTTCCTATAATTGTTTTGCTTTTAAAAATTGAAGAAGTTTTAAACAGGGCTTTCATTTGGTCATCCTTGCAATCCATTGGGGTCTAGTTTGGAATCTGACAACTGGAACAAAAAGAACCTTGAATCCGGTGCATGCCTTGGTTTTGGTGCTGCTGCTGCTTCCCAAGATCCTCAGCAGGGATTAAGAAAGAACCCGGTGTGCAAAGCAGATCCCCGAAATTGGTGGGCTTGACCTCCTAGCAAATTGCTGCATCTTTCCACTTGCTGTTCAGGACCACTAAATGCTGAAATGTGGATGCATACCGAAATAAAAGCAATTCATTGTGTACTAAAGGTTTTTTTTTTTTTTTAATTTAGTATTTGTGTAAAACCACCTTTTGAAGCAGCAACTATCAAGTCTGAAAAGCAATTGATGTTTCCATTAATCTTTTTCCGGGGGGAAAACCTTAGTTCTAAGGATTTAACATCCTGTAAGTGAAGTTTAACGTAACAGTATTCCATAAACAGCCTTTTTATTGTCAGACCATTGCCTGATTTTAATAAAAAAAAAAGTGTGCGTTAATATTTAACAGGCTGTACTCTTCTTCCTCTTGGCATATTAGGGACAGAATTTAATGTTTTAGATGCTTTGGTGTTCTAATTGACATCCTAAAGCAGGGGTCGGCAAACTTTTTCTAAAAGGGCCTAAATTAGTAAATATATAGGCTTTGCAGGCCAAGAGGCAAAATCTGAGGACATTGTGTGAGTACTTATATTCTGAGAGAAAACAGATTTCCCAAATTTGTAATTGGTGAAATTCAAAGTAGAGTTCTGTTTATTTATAATGTTATTGGCCTACTAACATGAGGATTGGAGTTCTTCTAGGAGATAACATGTACTTTAATTGGGATTCATTCGTGTTCCCTGTCATCAAGCCTTTTGCAAATGTTCATCTGTAAAAATCATTCTTCATGCTAGAAGCCATACAGAATCAGGCAGTGGGCTAGATTTGGCCCATGGATCATAGTTTGCCAACCCCTGTCCTAAAGATGGTAGGCCTCCTTTTTTTTTTTTTTTTTTTTTTTTTTTTGAGACAGAGTTTTGCTCTTGTTGCCCAGGCTGGAGTGCAATGGCATGATAGCTCACTGCAACCGCCACCTGCCAGGTTCAAGCGATTCTCCTGCTTTAGCCTCCCAAATAGCTGAGATTAGAGGCGCCTGCCACCACACCCAGCTAGTTTTTTTGTATTTTTAGTAGAGATGGGTGTCACCATGGTTGCCAGGCAGGTTTGGAACTCCTGACCTCAGGTGATCCACCCACCTTGGCATCCCAAAGTGCTGGAATTACAGGCGTGAGCCACCGTGCCCAGCCCAAGATGGTAGTTTAAAAAAGGGTTCTTCTTTGGTTTAAGTAGCCTTATAGGTCTTGAGCTATTAAGACTCCACTAGAAGCCAGTTATTGGCTGGACTTAGTAGTCTGTTCAGATAAAAAAAAATCATAGGATTGTCACATGTATTTCTCTGATGTTTAAAAAAAGTTTTTTGATCTGATTATTAATGATTTGTCTACCATCTACTGCATATGCAGTGGGAACGTGTCTAGTTTTTACCCAGAGCTTGAACTTCCTGCTGTAGTCCCAGCTACACACAGGTACGACCTTGGTGCCCTGTGGCAGGAGCAGGCTGTTCCCTTTGGCTGTTGGCGCCAGCTCAGGTGTGAGAAGAGCTGACTGTTAGGAAAGGGCCAGGTTCTTCCCAACAGGCCACCCTCCAGAAAGCCCTGCCCAGATTTCTATGGATGGTCTTTGGAGTCCTCTGCACGGACTGGTGCCCTTTGGTTCTGAAAGTACATACATTGGGCCAGGAAAGAACCATGGTTTCTTCATCCTCAGTCAGCCCTCCCAAGGGAGGAGAGGAGAGGTTCCAAAATTATTTCAGACTAGACGTGGTGGCCCACACCTGTAATCCTAACACTGGGAGGCCAAGGTGGGAAGATCACTCGAGCCCAGGAGTTTGAGACCAGCCTGAGCAACATAGCGAGACCCCTGTTGCTATAAAAAGTTAAAAAATTAGCCGGTGTAGGCGAGCATGGTGGCTCACGCCTGTAATCCCAGCACATTGGGAGGCCGAGGTGGACGGATCACGAGGTTAAAGATCGAGACCATCTTGGCTAACATGGTGAAACCCTGTCTCTACTAACAATATAAAAGATTAGCCAGGCGTGGTGGCGGGTGCCTGTAGTCCCTGCTACTCAGGAGGCTGAGGCAGGAGAATGACTTGAACCCGGGAGGCAGAGCTTGCAGTGAGCCAAGATCGTGCCACTGCACTCCAGCCTGGATGACAGAGCGAGACTCTGTCTCAAAAAAAAAAAAAAATTAGCTGGGGTAGTAGTGCACGCCTGTAGTCCCTGCTGGTCGAGAGGCTGAGGTGGGAGGATCACTTGAATCTGAGAGGTTGAGGCTGCAGTGAGCCATGATGGTGCCACTGCATCCAGCCTGGGCAACAGAGGGAAACCCTGTCTCTAAAAAATAAAATGGCCAGGTGCGGTGGCTCACGTCTGTAATCCCAGCACTTTGGGAGGCCGAGGCGGGCGGATCACGAGGTCAGGAGATCGAGACCATCCTGGCTAACACGGTGAAACCCCGTCTCTACTAAAAATACAAAAAATTAGCCGGTTGTGGTGGCAGGCACCTGTAGTCCCAGCGACTCTGGAGGCTGAGGCAGGAGAATGGCGTGAACCTAGGAGGCAGAGCTTGCAGTGAGCCGAGATTGCACCACTGCACTCCAGCCTGGGCGACAGAGTGAGACTCCGTCTCAAAAATAAATAAAAATAAAAAATAAAATGCTGCTGGAAAACCCCAGAACAAATTTGTGGAATCTAAAGTTGGCCTCTTCTGTGCTGAGTGACCCCCAAAAGGAAAACAAACCCTGTCTTAAATCCTAGAGTGTGCACTTTACCTGGCTTCCCTGGGTCACACCTCCAGTCCCAGCCCCTACCAGGTTTGTATACCAGAGGGGATGCGGGCTGGGTGGACCTGGACTTAAGGCCTGTGAAACAACACTCAAAACCCTCTGAGACAGCTGTTTGGATCTGTGATCTTGTGGGCGTTGTCCCAAGTTTGTGTCATTTGCTCTTCCTTGGTGGTGGGCTTACAGATGGTCCAAAGTTTATGGACAGAGTTTAGGCCTAAATTGAGGGCACACAGGAAGTGCTTGTCTGAGGTTCAGATGTTGCCACCGTTTTTTTTTTTTTTTCCAAGACGGAATCCTCTTTATCGCCCAAGTTGGAGTGCAGTGGAGTGATCTTGGCTCACTGCAACCTCCGCCTCCCGGGTTCAAGCAATTCTGCCTCAGCTTTCCAAGTAGCTGGGACTACCGGCGTGCGCCACCACACCAAACTAATTTTTTGTATTTTTAGTAGAGACAGAGTTTCATCATGTTGGCAAGGCTGGTCTTGAACTCCTGACCTCAGATGAGCTGTCTACCTCAGCCTCCCAAAGTGCCATGAGCCACCGTGCCCAGCCAGATGTTGTTACTTTTGCCAGGTGGTTTCCCTGGGTCACACCTCTGGTCTCCAGCCCCTGCCAGGTTTCTGTCCCAGAGGGGATGCGTCCACTGGTAATTTTCACTATGTGAAACCTTGTGGTGTGGGGAGACATCTGTCGTTATCTGACAAAGGTTGGGGAGGCAGCGGGTGTAGAAAGCACCCCTTCTGGCTGACCAACAGCAAGCCAGCCATGGGGCCCCCCTGCCCTGGATCTCTGACCGACTCTGGTCTTGGGGCAAGGGCCAGTTCCTTGGGCTGCATCTCCACTGGAGAAAGTTCTTGGCCCTCTAGGTGGGAGCACTGTTGGCTGTACTGCACCTTTAGCTGTGGTGCTGCATAACGATGTGGATGCAGTCACATAAACGGAGCGGCCCCTGCCTCTGTGCCCCTTCCCACCCTGCCTGGCCTTTTTTTTTTTTTTAGACGGAGTTTCAATCTTGTTGCCCATGCTGGAGTACAATGGCATGATCTCGGCTCACTGCAACCTCTGCCTCCTGGGTTCAAGCGATTCTCCTGCCTCAGCCTCCCGAGTAGCTGGGATTACAGGCATGCATCACCATGCCTGGCTAATTTTGTATTTTTAGTCGAGATGGGGTTTCTCCATGTTGGTCAGGCTGGTCTCGAACTCCCAACCTCAGGTGATCTGCCCGCCTCACCCTCCCAAAATGCTGGGATTACAGGTGTGGACCACCACACCCGGCCCCTGCTTGGCCTCTTGCACCTCCCCTCAGAGGACCTTGGGGAGCCCAGGTGTCCCTGGGCAGTCATATTCCCTCTCTTGGCCTGTCCCTTCTTGACGTCACTCCCTCATCACGGAGCCTCATAACAAAGTTCAAGATACAGCGTTAGGGACTTCCTTACTTGGCAGAGGAGGAAATTCCTTTAAGAAGAGGCAGCTTGGCCGGGCACGGTGGCTCACACCTGTAATCCCAGCACTTTGGGAGGCCAAGGCAGGCGGATCACCTGAAGTCAGGAGTTCGAGACCAGCCTGACCAACATGGAGAAATCTCGTCTCTACTAAAAATACAAAATTAGCTGGGTGTGGTGGCGCATGCCTGTAATCCCAGCTACTCAGGAGGCTGAGTCAGGAGAATATCTTGAACCCGGGAGGTGGAGGTTGTGGCGAGCCGAGATCGCGCCATTGCAATCCAGTCTGGGCAACAAGAGTGAAACTCCATCTCAAAACAACAACAAAAAAAAGCAGCTTGCGAAAGCTTCATTCTTTCCAGTTTGCAAGAAACAAGCTGCTGGGGTGGGTGGATTGTACAGAGCTCTGAGCTCCAGATGATAACAGACCAACATCAAAGACTTCCTTGTGAGACCTGGGCAAGGTCACCTGCTAGATGCAGTCAGCTGTCACACACGGGCCAAGGTGACCTTGGGAGAGGGGAGACCTTAGGCTAGAGCCATCTCATTGCTGCCGGTGGCCCTGTCACTGTGAGAAGACGACACTGGCCACATCTTTGGGGTTCTGACATGTGTCTGATGTCATGCAGCTGGGTGAGGACAGGTGAGTGTGAAGGTATTACTAAGTACTGGGCACATGGGCTGAGTGAATGCCAGATTTTTCTGATTTTCCAAGGAAGCTGTGAAGGCAGAATTTTACATGACGTCTCCCCACATTTATGTGTCAATTAACAGAGTTGGCCGGGGCAGTGGCTCATGCCTATAATCTTAGCACTTTCGGAGGCCAAGGCTGGCAGATTCGTTCAGCCAACAAGTTTGAGATCAAGCTGGGCAATGTGGTGAAACCCTGTCTCTACAAAAATTAAAAAATTAGCCGGGCATGGTGGCACATGCCTGTAGTTCTAGCTACTCGGGAGGCTGAGGAGAGAGGATCACCTGAGTCCAGGAGGTCGAGGCTGCAGGGAGTCATGATAATGCTACTGCACTCCAACCTGGGCGACTGAGTGAGACCCTGTCGCAAAACACAAAACAAAACAAAAACCTCTCCTATCCCACGTAGAAAAAAATAAACTCATTCATGAGCCGTGCCCAGCACAGGCCACAGTTGAGACTGCTATATGTGACTCTCTGTCACCAGCTGTCCCTGGTCCTCCCAAGAAGGTCAATGTGATGTTCCTTTAACCTCTAGGAGGTCTGTGGTTCTGGCAGCTCTGCCCAGGGACATGCTTGAGCCTGGGTGGCGGCACCTGCTTTTAGGAGACCCATGGGAACCAGACCCACAGGTAACTGAACCTGCTGCAAGATGCACTATTAGTTTATATACCATCAAGAAAAAATGCTTGGCATGGTGGCTCACTCTGTAATCCCAGCACTTTGGGACTCCATCTCAAAGAAAAAAAGAAAAAAAGGAAAAACGCTGCCAATTATAAGCGTAAGACACTATAACTGTAAGAAACATTCCAATTCCAGAAATGTGAAGATGTCCATTTTAGAGTCGATGAAAGGCAGAGTGGGTTTGTCAGTTGTGACAGGGAATGAGCCACTGCCGGTGAAGGCCAGAGACCATATCAAAACCCTGCTGACAAAATGAATCGGCCCCTTACACTATTGGGGGAGATCCGAGCTGAAGAGCCCGTTTTTATTTTATTAAATAGAGAATACATGATCCTAGAACGGATTTCAAACAGCAGAAAGGGAATAGAATGGCCGCGCGAAGTGGCTCAAGCCTGTGATCCCAGCACTTTGGGAGGCCAAGGCGGGTGGATCACTTGAGGTCAGGAGTTTGAGACCAGACTCGCCAATATGGTGAAACCCCATCTACAAAAAATGCAAAAATTAGCCGGGCGTGGTGGTGCATGCCTGTAATCCCAGCTACTCAGTAGGCTGAGGCAGGAGAATCGCTTGAACCAGGGAGGCAGAGGGTGCAGTGAGCTGGGATGACACCACTGCACTCCAGCCTGGGTGACAGAGTGAGATTCCGTCTAAAAAAAAAAGAGAAAAAAAAAAAAGATGCCGGGATCAGTGGTTCATGTCTGTCATCCCAGCATTTTAGGAGGCCGAGGTGGGCGGATCGCCTGAGTTCAGGAGTTTGAGACCAGTCTGACCAACATGATGAAACTCTGTCTCTACTAAAAATACAAAAATTAGCCGGGCGTGGTGACACATGCCTGTAATTCCAGCTACTCAAGAGGCTGAGGCAGGAGAATCGCTTGAACCTGGGAGATGGAGGCTGCAGTGAGCCAGGATTGCACCACTGCACTCCAGCCTGGGTGACAGAGTAAGACTCTGTCTCCAAAAAAAAAAAAAAAAAAGGAAGAAAAGAAAAAGAAAGGGAATAGAGTGCAGGGTGAAGTCGCACCTCTGACCCCGTTCTCCCAAGGCAAGCACCACTGTGTGAGCCTCTGAGATGGCACAGGCAGCACGCGAGCGCATGCATGTGCAGCCAGCACCACTTCGCATTCTTTCCCCTCCCCTCATGCACTTTCCCCCACTTTTTTACACAAATGGGAATGTGGTCTCCACTGTACTCCTCCCTGGGATATTCTTCCCAGCGCCCTGCAGAGCAGCCTTGGGGATCTGCTCCTTAGTTAATTTCAGCACACCTAGCACACAAAGGGCCACCACCACAGTGGCCAGGCCTGGACTGCTGGACCTGAGGTGGTCTCCGCTGCTCTGCTGCCCGCTGGCTTCGGGGCATGTGTGTGCATTTGCATACCTCTGTAGAACACAGTTCTAGGAACAGGTTTCTCCATCCAAGGATACAGGCATTTTATTATTTTATTTTATTTTTGAGACACAGTCTCACTTTGTCGCCCAGGCTGGAGTGCAATAGCACTATCCCGGCTCACTGCAACCTACGCCTCCCAGGTTCAAGCGATTCTCCTGCCTCAGCCTCCCGAGTAGCTGGGATTACAGGCGCCTGCCACCATACCCAGCTAATTTTTGTATTTTTAGTAGAAACAGGGTTTCGCCATGTTGGCCAGGCTGGTCTTGAACCTGACCTCAGGTGATCCACCTGCCTCAGCCTCCCAAAGTGCTGGGATTACCGGCAGGAGCCACTACAGCCAGCCAGATATCGGCCTTTTTTTATTTTTTTTTTAGACGGAAGTCTCGCTTTGTCGCCCAGGCTGGAGTGCAGTGGCGCGATCTCAGCTCACTGCAAGCTCCACCTCCCGGGTTCACGCCTCTCCTGCCTCAGCCTCCCAAGTAGCTGGGACTACAGCCCCCTGCCACCACACCCGGCTAATTTTTTTATATTTTTAGTAGAGACGGGGTTTCAGTGTGTTAGCCCGGATGGTCTTGATCTCCTGACCTCTTGATCCTCCTGCCTCGGCCTCCCGAAGTACTGGGATTAGAGACATGAGCCACCGTGCCCGGCTGCGTTTTAAATTTTGACATTTTCAAGTTCCCAACAAAGAATGGTGGCCTTCCTCTCCCACCAACACTGCAGACCCACCTGGTCCCCTCCCTTTCTGTGTGGGCACACGTCTGTGCCTGCTCGTCTTTGCTCTGAACGTGGTGCTGCCTGGTTTTCATGAGGACGAGGCTTCGTGTCCTTCCTTGTGGTGAAAAGCCAACTCTGTCATTCACTCATCTTTGTTATTTTTTCTTTTCTTTTTTAATTTGAGACAAGGTTTCGCTCTGTTGCTCAGGCTGAGTGCATGATCACAGTTCATTGTGGCCTCGACCTTCTTGGCTCAAGTGATCCTCCCACCTCAGCCTCCCAAGTAGCTGGGATTGCAAGTGCGGGCCACCACACTCAGCTAATTTTTAAATTTTTTGTAAAGATGGGGGTCTCACTACATTGCCCAGGCTGGTCTTGAACTCCTAGACTCAAGTGATCCTCCTGCCTCAGTCACCCAAAGTGCTAGTATTACAGGCATGAGCCACTGTGCCTGGCCTTTGTTACTTTTTCTCACTCACCTGTAAGACTGCCTTATGTAAAGGAGTTCTCGCTGTCTGAGACGGTCATTGACTGAATAAACAAGTGTCTCTGTCATGGCTTGGCGGGACTGGCCCAGCAGGAGCCACCTTCACCAGCTGCCAAGTGGCTTGTGGAACAGGTGGGTGGGTGAGTTTGTGCAGTTAGATCAGAAGCTTCCCCTGTGGTCAGTTGGGGACATTTTCAGTTCCTCCCTCGAAAGGCAGGAAAGTGGCCTCAGCCCTTCAGAGTCTTGTGGATGAAGAGGTGTTGAAATCGAAGCCTGGCAGGCTGGCAGGGTGGCTGCCTGACATCACCCATAGCTTGCCCGTGACCAGAGCATGTCTTCACTGCTTGGCGTGTGTTTCTGCTGTCTCCAGCCCAGGGCAGTGATTTGAAAAGCACCAGCCTCGCGCCAGCAAGTGGGTTCTCCAGGCTTACACCCTAGAACACTCCTGCGTCCAAAGCCAGGTCTCAGGATACGGCTGCCTTCGAACCCAAGTCACTGTCCCCACCCTGGGCTCTCAGTCACACAGCCAGAGGGATCCTGCTCAACTCAGGAACCTCACCCTACCTTGACCTTTGCACTTGAGCACAGAATGCTCTTCCTGCTCCTCTCCTCTCTCTAGGTGGCTGCCTCCCAGCCCCTCTGTTATCACTCGTGTGTCTCCTCCTGAGAGAGGCCCTCCCTGAGTCATGCAAAGCAGCCGCCCCCAGTCCTCTGCCCAGTGTTTTTGTTTGTTTGTTTGTTTGTTTTTTGAGACAGAATCTCACTCTGTCACCCAGGCTGGAGTGCAGTGGCACGACCTTGGCTCAGTGCAACCTCAGCCTCCCAGGTTCAAGCGATTCTTCTATGGTGAAACCCCATCTCTACTAAAAATACAAAAATTAGCCAGGCATGGTGGCACGTGCCTGTAATCCCAGCAACTTGGGAGGCTGAGACAGGAGAATCACTTGAACCTGGGTAGTGGAGGTTGCAGTGAGCCGAGATCAAATCATTGCACTCCAGCCTGGGTAACAGAGCCAGACTCTGTCTCAAAATATAATAAGAATAGGCTGGGCATGGTGGCTCATACCTGTAATCCTAGCACTTTGGGAGGCGGAAGCAGATGCATCACCTGAGGTCAGGAGTTCAAAACCAGCCTGACCAACATGGTGAAACCCTCTCTCTACTAAAAATACAAAAAATTAGCTGGGTGTGGTGGTAGGTGCCTGTAATCCCAGCTACTCGGGAGGCTGAGGCAGGAGAATCACTTGAATCCAGGAGGCGGAGGTTGCAGTGAGTCGACATTGTGCCACTGCACTCCAACCCGGGTGACAGAGTGAGACTGCATCTCGGAAAACAACAACAACAACAACAACAACTTTGGCCTGTCACAGTGGTTCACACCTGTAATCCCAACACTCTGGGAAGCCAAGGTGGGCAGATCACTTGAGTCCAGAAGTTCGAGACCAGCCTGGGCAACACAGCAAAACCCCATCTCTACAAAAAAATACAAAAATTAGGTAGGTATGGTGTTGCACATCTGTAATGCCAGCTACTCAGGAGGCCGAGGTGGGAGGATCGCTTGAGCCCAAGAGGTGGAGGTTGCAGTGGGCCATGATTGCGCCACTACACTCCAGCCTGGGCAACAGAGCGAGACTCTGTCTCAATAAATAAATAAATATATAAATAAGTAAATACACTTAACTAAAAACCAACTGTCTAGGAGCAAATGTCAAGTAAATCATAGTACAGGTGGGGCTCAGATGCGGCAAAATATCATGTTGGGGTAGGTGCCCGAGTAACATCAGCGAGTGCATACACGTTTATCCTTTGGCCTCTGGCGCAGCTGTTAATGATATATTCATGTTTATTATCTGCCCCCTCCCACCCCACTAAAATGTCAGCTTCAAGAGGGTAGGCACGGGGCCAGTTGTGTTCATGGCTGTGTTCCTGCCATCTCACACAATGTCTGACATACAGTAGGTGCTCAGCGAATACTTGTGAATGGGTGAGTGGCTGGAAGGCCATGCATGAGTGAATGAGCAGAGGTGATACCTTCACATCCTCTCTCCGCCTCGGTGGATACCAGCGCAGGCCCAGGAGTCAGCCGTTTCCACTACCAGCTGTGTGGCCCCTGGCGGGCTCCTTAACCTCTCCGTGCGTTTCCGTAGCCACTTCGCCGGGTTATTCTAAGGATTACGTGTGGTTTTACATGGTGTGGGCTTCTTGCAGTCCTCGGCACGGAGCACCGCCTCCGTAAATGTTAGTTCGCTATTGTTCTTTCCTTTCCTTTCGGTATATTCTGCTTATATATTAGCTGTTGCTCTTCCCCACCTCACCTACCGGAAGAGTGAAGCTCCCGGTTCTCCCGGCGCCCGGCTTCCCGGCTCCGGCTCGGGCCTGCGCGCCCGCCCTGGGCCAGCAGAGGGCGCTAGCGCTCTAGGGACCAACGCTCCGGCTGGGCCGGGCCACGCGTCACCTCTCAGCCGACCCCGGGCTGGGGCTGGAGGAGGGAACAGGCGTGACCGCCGGGCAGGGGTGGACCACCGGGCATCTGGGTGTGTGCATTTGGCACAGCGGGAGCCTGCTGGAGACCCCCAAAGCAGAGTGGGCAAGCTTTTTCCCCCAGTACCTGCGCTTCCAACCCTTTTTCTTTTTTTTTCTTTCTTTTTTTTTTTTTTTTTTTTTTTGTGACAGGGTCTCTCGTCGCCCAGGCTGGAGTGCAGTGAGGCGATCACAGGTCACTGCAGCCTCCAACTCCTGGGCTCAAGCGATTCTCCTGTCTCAGCCTCCCGGGTAGCCGGAACAAAAGTGGGCGCCATCACGCCCAACTAATTATTTATTCATTTAGAGACAGGGTCTCACTCTGTCACCCAGGCTGGGGTGCAGTGGCATGATCAAGTCTGACTGCAACCTCAACCTCCTCCTCAAGCAATCCTCCTGCCTCAGCCTCCTGAGTAGCTGGTACTACAGGTGCGGGCCGCTGGCCAATTAAAAAACAAATTTTTTTTTAATTAGCCGGACGTGGTGGCGGGCGCCTGTAGTCCCAGCTACTCGGGAGGCTGAGGCAGGAGAATGGCATGAACCCGGGAGGCAGAGCTTGCAGTGAGCTGAGATCGCGCCACTGCACTCCAGGCTGGGCGACTGAGCAAGGCTCCCTCTCAAAAAAAAAAAAAAAAAAAAAAAAAAAAAAAATTTGTTTAGTAGAGACGTGGTCTCGCTGTGTTCCCCAGGCTGGTCTCAAACTCCTGGGCTCAAGTGATCCTGCCTTGGCCTCCTAAAGTGCTGGGATTGCAGGCGTAAGCCACCATGCCTGGCCTCCAACCCATTTTTTGCCAAAGACCAGGTAAGACTCAGAAAGAGTTGTCCAAGGTCACCCAGCAGGTGGGGGTAGTGAGGGTGGCGCTGTGAATACAAGGCTTTGAAGCTCACATACCTCAAGGACCTGATAGGGGCTGTGGAGAACACAGGACTGACCACGTTTGCCTCTAGAATGCTGGCCCACATGGCCAGATCTTCCAAGTCTTCAAGAGAGACAGGAACATCAGGATGTAGTGAAATGTCTCGATTTTTATGGTAGCAATGAATTAAAGGCTTTGTTGTTTTTGTAGAGCCAGAGTCTCATTATATTGCCCAGGCTGGTCTTGAACCCTTGGCCTCAAGTGATCCTCTCGTCTTGACCTCCCAAAGTGCTGAGATAACAGGTGTGAGCCACCACTTCTGGCCTTATTTGTTTGTTTATTTATTTATTTATTTTGGGATGGAGTCTTGCTCTGCAGCCAGGCTGAAGTGCAGTGGCGTGATCTCGGCTCCCTGCTACCTCCGCCTCCCAGGTTCAAGCGATTCTTCTGCCTCAGCCTCCCGAGTAGCTGGGACTACAGGTGTGCACCACCACACCCGGCTACTTTTTGTATTTTTAATAGAGATGAGGTTTTACCATATTGCCCACGCTGGTCTCAAACTCCTGACCTCAGGTGATCCGCCCCCCTTGGCCTCCCAAAGTGCTGAGATTACAGGCGTGAGCCACCACACCTGGCCGCCTTTTTTATTTTTAATCACAGTCTCCACCTCTGAGCAACCTTGGAGGTAGCTCACCTCTTCCTCCCTTGGAGGAAGGTGTTTTGAAACAAAACCGTCTCCCTGGTTTCTCCACCCGCCTGCCTGAGCTTCTTTAGGCTTCAGTTTACCAGTGACTGCATCTTCCAGGACTGCATTACCCAGGACATCTTCTCCCTCTGGGTTAGGAACCAGTCTCCATCCCTGAGCTTCCGCAGTAGAGCTTCCATTTGTTCATTTGTCCATTCGTTCATTCAACAAGCATTCATTGAGTGTTTACAGTGTGCCAAATCTTGTGCTAGGGACATGCAGTGATGAAAGAGACAAAACCCTCCTTTGTGGAGCTGATATTTGAATGGGGGAGTTAGACAACAAAGAAGGAAATGCACCAGGTTCTCTTCCAGGCATTCAGCACATATCCAAGTAAAGGAACAGAGGGTGGGCAGGCAGCAGTGGGCAGGGAGCCTCCTGGAGGAGGTGACCACAAGCGAGAAGGAGCCGCCAGGTCTGGAGTCTGGTAGGTACAGTTCCAGGCCAAGGGAACAGCAAGAGCAGAGGCCCGGGCCGTAAGATGCACGTCACATTATCACATTAAGTCTACAGCACAGGGGCTGGGTGCAGTGGCTCCCGCCTGTGATCCCAGCACTTTGGGAGGCCGAGGCAGGTGGATCACCTGAGGTCTGGAGTTCGAGACCAGCCTGGCCAACATGGCGAAACCCTGTCTCTACTAAAAATGCAAATATTAGCCGAGCATGGTGGCACACACCTGTAATCCCAGCTACTCAGGAGGCTGAGGCAGAAGAATCGCTTGAACCTGGGAGGTGGAGGTTGCACTGAGCTGAGATCATGGCACTGCACTCCAGCCTGGGTGACAGAGCGAGACTCTATCTCAAAAAAAAAGAGTCTGCAGCCCAGGGCATGCAATAGACACTCTGTAAACAGATGGATAAACGGACACATGGATGAGCTTGGGGCCTCGGCAGCCCCCTCTCTTGGCTTGGTTGCCCACATCTGGCCCTGGGGGTGGACATGGACACCGGCTGGCACAAGGAAGTGGCTCAGTCACCTCTGGGGCTCCCTGAGCTGCACTCCAGCCCATAGTGGGGGTCTCCCCTCCCCACCGCAGCAGGAGCTGTGGACTGGCTGCCACGCCCCAGCCATTCACAATCTGGGGACACTTCCCCTGACCTGGTCAAAATCCCAGCTCTCCAGGGTCACCCTGACCTACAGACCTGACCACTCTGAACCTCAGGCGAGGACACCATCTGCCCACGAAAGCCCTGCCCGTTTCACAGTCCTCCCTGCCCCCAGTGGCTCAGGCGCCCAAGCCATGGGTTCCTTGGAATATAATTCTTTTTTTTCCCAGAAGCCTGGGCCGTTCACTTCCTGCCACACTGCCCTTGGTGCCTTCCTGACCCTTTGCTTCACAAACCTGATACGGTGGCCAGAGGCTTAAAGCCGGACCCAGCCACACCCCCTGGCCTCCCCATCATGCCATGACCCATCCATCAGCATTCTGCCCTGGGAATCTGACTGTAGACACCAGGACCCTCCACAGCTGTTCCCCACAAACCCCTGCTGGGAACATGCTGACCCAGCTGTGCCATCCAAAGGACACTGCCCTCTACAGCTTACAGGCTGATTCCAAATCCTAGAGCTCCTGCTTCGCCAGGGGCATGCAGGTATCCACACTCCAGAGCTGCCCATTCCACAGATATTTAATGAGCAGCTACTGTGTGCCCGGCAGGGCCCCAGGCCCAGCAGACACAGCAGGGAGCAAAACAGTCAGAAACGTGGCTCTCGTGAAATGGATGTTCTGGGAATGGTGATGGGCAGGGCAAGGGACTAGGGAGAAACAGTAAACAGATGAAAAAGTAAACGATGTAGAAGATGAGATGGTGATACATTCTATAGAGGGAAACAAGGCAGGGAGGGGGTTGGGGATGGGGTGGGGCAGAGTTGCCATTGAAAACTGGAGTGGGGGCAGGTGCCTGATGCTTGAGAAATGGCGTCTGAGCAAAGACCTGCAGGAGGTGAGGGAGTGAGGCATGTGGACATCTGGGGGAAGAATGTGTCCTGCAGAGGAAGCAGCCAGTGCAAATGCCGTGAGGCAGGAGCATGCCTAATTTGTTGGAGAAACAGCCAGGAGGCCAGTGCGGCTGGAGCAGAGTGCAGGGTCAGGGAGCGGGGAGGAAGCTTAGCAGATGGGGTGGGGGAGGGGTGGGGGGGGCAGATCCTACAGGGCCTTTCAAAGATCCATCTTTTTATCCAAGGGAGATGGGAACCATTGCAGAGGAGGGACGCATGTGCCCCAGGTTTTTGTTTTTGTTTTTTTTTGTTTTATTTTTTTTTTTGAGACGGAGTCTCGCTCTGTAGCCCAGGCTGGAGTGCAGTGGCCGGATCTCAGCTCACTGCAAGCTCCGCCTCCCGGGTTCACGCCATTCTCCGGCCTCAGCCTCCCGAGTAGCTGGGACTACAGGCGCCCACCACCTCGCCCGGCTAGTTTTTTTGTATTTCTTAGTAGAGACGGGGTTTCACCGTGTTAGCCAGGATGGTCTCGATCTCCTGACCTCGTGATCCGCCCGTCTCGGCCTCCCAAAGTGCTGGGATTACAGGCTTGAGCCACCGCGCCCGGCCATGCCCCAGGTTTTTACCTCTAGCTTCCCTCTAGCTTCCTTCAGAGAACAGACCACGGGGCATTGCTGGAAGCAGGGAGTTGACTGCCATAGACCAGAGGGGCAGAGGATGGCACTGGACCTGGTGTTCCAGAAGAGGTAAGAAGTGATCAGGAGCCGGGCATAGTGGCTCATGCCTGTAATGCCACCACTTTGGGAGGCCGAGGTGAGAGGATCACTTTAGGCCACGAGTTCAAGACCAGCCTGAGCAACATAGCAACAGAATGAGACTCCAGCTCCCGCATTTCCTTGATTCTGGAATGCATACCTTTCCTGTGGCCTCTTAGATGTCCATGAAATGCAGAACGCTCAGACCAGGGAGCCCACAGGACTCAGAAGTGAGAGGGTAAGAGGGGGAAAGGAGCTGGGGGACTCCCAGGTTTTGGCCTAACTCAGGGGAGGCTCAGGAAGAGGCAGTTTGTGGGGGCCTTCTGGAGCTGGATGGGAGTGTGTTAAACTACGATGCCTGTGAGACCCTCAGATTGGGGGCTCAAGGAGGCTGGCCAGTCCAGAGTGACCTGGGGACAGGCACCAGAGTGGCCCCTGTGGAAACGGGTTAAGGTGTGAGGCTGCACTCCCAGGGGAGGGTGTGGATGGAAGAAAGGAGGCCTTTGTTCAGATTAGGAAAGGTCTCCCCTCCAGCAGGCACGGCCCACCTGGGCAGACGACCTGGGAGCCATCACCCTTCCACCTCTCCTGGTGGGCGCAGCGCTGTGCCAGGCATTAGGTGCAAAGCACATCACTGACTGGATGCCAAGTTACACTCAGTCCTCCACTGTATGGTCCTGGGGTCTTCTGATGCCAACAGGATGAAATTGAGGCCCAGAGAGGCCAAGTGACTTGCCCAAGATGACACAGCTTTGAGCCACAAAGTGAGATTCCACTCTGATCCCTGTGACCTTGAGCCGGTGGCCTTAGCTGCCCATCTGCCACTCACCATGACAATTAATCAGCTACTTCTAGCCTGGCAAGGTCAACAGAGAGCAACTTTACTTACCCTGATGAACTGAGGTGCCTGAAGTGCCTCACAGCCACCATCTCACTTTGCTCCCAACCATTCCTTGGTAGTGTTGGTGACACCGTTTCACAGATGAGGACACTGAGGCTCCAAGAGGCTCTGTCACTAGCTCAGGGTGACCCACCAGAGCTGGGATCTGAACCCAGGACTGGCAGCGCCAAGCAGTCAGCACTGTCTAAGTACAGAGCTTTCCAGATGGGGTCAGGGATGTGAGGCAAACCAACAATGACAGTCGGTCGCGGTGGCTCACGCCTGTAATCCCAGCACTTTGGGAGGCCGAGACAGGCGGATAACCTCAGGTCAGGAGTTCGAGACCAGCCTGGCCAACACAGCGAAACGCCATCTCTACTAAAAATACAAAAGTTAGCCGGGCATGGTGGCGCATGCCTGTAATCCCAGCTACTTGGGAGGCTGAGGCAGGAGAATCGCTTGAATCCGGGAGGCAGAGGTTGCAGTGAGCCAAGATCGCGCCACGGCACTCCAGCCTGGGCGACAAAGCGAGACTCTGTCTCAAAAAGAAAAAAAAAAAAAGACATAATGAGCCCCTTCTCTATGCTGAGCTCATTACAAAGCAATTCACGGACTCTCCCCCAGCCCTGAGATCGGGACTATTGATCAAACCCACCTTACGGAAGAAGAAACTGAGGCCTCAATGACCTGCCAGGAGAAGGTCTGTTGGCCCCTGCAGGTTCCTGTACCCCCACCGACCCTGTCCTTCCCAAAGACCCCGAGGTGGTGGAAGAGGTCAGGCAGTGCTGGGTGACCCTGGGAAGGCTGCTGGTCCCTGGGCCTCTGTCTCCTCACCCTGATCACAGGCAATGACCGAGGTCCCTGAGTTCCCCCACGCTGAAGAACCCGGCCCCAGGAGGGGGACTCCGACCCTCCCGCTCACTCTCAGCCAGGCCAAATCCATTAGGCTGATGCCCTGTGACATTTTTGCCCAAGGTCAGTGCTTCCTATGAAATCATACACACCAGGCCCTGAAGCCTGACGGAGCAGGGACCCTGGGAGGCCACTGAGCCCTACCAGCCAGCCAGGCTGCATGGACGCCAGCTGCGTGTGGTGGTCTCTGCGCCCCACTGGAACTCTGCTCAGATAAATCACAAAGCAGCCTCAGCTCACTGGACCCCTAGCAAAGTCCTGGGGTGCGGGGGTGCTGGGGTGGCAAGGACCCTGAGGCTCCGAGAGAGGCTCCATTTGTCCAAAGATGCACAGCTGGGGAGTGGGCTGATGGGGGCTGGAATGGGGTCTGAGGGACTTGGGATTATCTGCTCTCAGCTGGGCTGCAAACCAGACACAGCTGCTGCGGCCCCAGGTCTCAGAGGGCCCTGGAGACAGATGCAGGGGTTCTTGAGTCTGGGGGAGCAGCTGCCACTGCGTGTGTGTGTGTGTGTGTGTGTGTCTGTGCGTGTGTGTGAGTGTCTCTGTGTGTGTGTGTCCAAACACACGTATGCATGTCCACAAGCCATATAAGATACGGAATGGGTAAAACGAGGATTCCGGAGCAGGCAGTCTGTGTTTAAATCCCAGCCCGTGATTTACTGCTGTGTGACTTTGGGCGAACAACCCAACCTCTGCACAGAAGGAGAAAGGGAGGCCTTTGTTCAGATTAGGGAAAGGTCCCCTCCTGCAGACACGGCCCTCCTGGGTAGACAGCCTGGAAGCCATCACCCTGCCACCTCAGGGGCATCCTCATTTGTGTAATGGGACTGAGCGGCCCCTGTGTGTGTGCCTGGGAGGGAGCTGTCAGCCCTGGGGCCTGACCCTGTAGCCCCTGGGCCTCCCTCAGCAGAGTCCTCCCTGCAGTGGCTGCTGCGGGCGATGGCGGGTGCAGGGCCTCTTCTTCCCACCCTGCCTCCCTCCCTTCCTTTTAAAATGTTTTTATTTTTTATTTTTTAAGAAATGAGGACCAGGCTCGGTGGCTCATACTTGTAATCCCAGCAGTTTGGGAGACTGAGGTAGACAGATCACGTGAGGTCAGGAGTTCGAGACCAGCCTGGCCAACATGGTGAAACCCCATCCCTACTAAAAACACAAAAATTAGCCAGACCTGGTGATGCACCCCTGTAATCCCAGCTACTCAGGAGACTGAGGCAAGAGAATCACTTCAACCCAGGAGGCGGAGGTTGCCGTGAACTGAGATTGCCAGGCTGGAGTACAGTGGCGTGATCACTACTCACTGCAGCCTCGACCTCCTGGGCCCAAGTGATGCTCCCACCTCAGCCTCCCAAGTAGCTGAGACCACAGGCTCATGCCACTATGCCTGGCTAATTTTTGCATTTTTTGTAGAGATGGGGTCTTGCTATGTTGTCCAGGCTGGTCTTGAACTCCCGAGCTCAGGTGATCCTCCTGTCTTGGCCTCCCAAAGTGCTGGAATTAAAGGCGTAAGCCACTGCACCTGACTCGTCACTTCCTTCCCACCTGCTCAACCCCTCTTGATTCCTTATCCTACTCTTGGGGGGCCCTGGGGCAGAAGTGGTCCAGACAAGGGGTGCCCCGAGGAGCCACGGGGGCCTGACCCAGAGGGGACAACACCTGCAGCCCTGGTTGTGGAGCCACACTGAATTCCAGAGGTTTACCCCTGGAATTCTGGAACGCTGTCCAGTCTCTGAGCCTCAGTTTCCCCATCTGTACAATGGCAAAGATGGGGGAAAGCCCCAGTCAATGGGCCTGTGACAGCTCCTGGCTCGGGTCACTGATGCCAGCATCACCCCATTATCACTCATGGTACTGCTCTCTCTCCTTCACCCCAGCCCAAGAACATGGATTCACCTAAGTTCAATGCATGTGTGATGTCACCCAGCTGTATTTTTTATGATAAAATACTAAATACATATAAAAATAAATAATTTTAAAAATTCTTCCTGCTGACAGGTCAACAAACATTTTTGTTGTTGTTGTTGTTGTTTTGAGACGGAGTCTTGCTCTGTTGCTCAGGCTGGAGTGCAGTGGCACAATCTCAGCTCACTGCAACCTCCACATCTCAAGTGATTCTCCTGCCTCAGCCTCCTGAGTAGCTGGGATTACAGGCACACGCCACCAAGCCCAGACAATTTTTGTATTTTTAGTAGAGATGGGGTTTCGCCATGCTGTCCAGGCTGGTCTCAAACTCTTGACCTCAGATGATCTGCCTGCCTCGGCCTCCCAAAGCGCGGGGAGTGCAGGAGTGAGCCACCACGTCTGGGCCAGGTCAACAAACATTTTAAAAAATTAAAAAATAAAGAGAAAATGCAAGGCATGCAACAAAATGCCTATTTTCCCCAGTGTGTGTCTGTATTTCCCCAGTGTGTGTAGTCAGGGAAAAAACCCAGAAGAAAACACTCCACCATTTCAACCCCAGTACTTCAGTCCAGTTCTCAGGCAGGGCTGCCCCTCTCCAGGACATGTGGAGGAGACATTTTAGGTTGTCACACTCCTGATCTGTAGGCAGAAGCTCAGGATGCTGCTAAGCATCCCACAGTGGACAGGACACGCGGCCCCCATGCAGAGATGCACTGGGCTCAGAATGTGGCCGATGTTGAGAAACCCTGTTCTTATGAGGCATGGTGGCTCACACCTGTAATCTCAGCACTTTGGGAGGCCCAGGTGGGAGGATCAGAGGATCACTTGAGTCCAGGAATTCGAGGCTGCAGTGAGCTATGACCGTGCCACTACACTCCAGTCTGGGCAACAGAGCAAGACCCTGTCTCAAACAAAAACAAAAACAAAAACAAAAAAAACAAAATCAAAGAAAAGCAACCCTGCTCTCCCTGTATGGGTGTAGGGACATTTCTCTCCTCCCCTCACCTTTCCGTATTTCCTAAAGGAAAGTGACCAAGAATGTGAACTGAGCCACCAGAAGGACTGGGGCTGGAATCCTGGCCCTGCCTCTCACCGGCTGTGTGCCCCGGGCAAGTGTCCAGACATCGCTGATCATCTGCCTGGGGGTTCATGGCTTGCCTCATGCAGCTGTAGGAAGATTTGGTGAGAGGAGACCTATGAAGGGGCTGGTTCACAGGTAGCCCTCAATTCAGAAGCTGTTCGTGTCTACAGGAAAAATACTGGTAATTGGTCCAGGTGCAGTGGCTCACACCTATAATCCCAGCACTTTGGGAGGCTAAGGTGGGAGGCTCACTTGAGATCAGGGGTTTAAGACCAGCCTGGGCAACATAGCAAAAAAAAAAAAAAAAAAAAAACTACTAGTAACAGTGTCAGTGACTGAGCTTATGATACCCAGAGGCTGGGCCAGCAGGGCAGGAAATGTCAATGTGGTCACCCTCACCGCAAGCCTTTGACGAAAGGACTGGTATTAGACCCACTCAACAGAGAAGGAAACTAAGGCACAGAGAGGCGAGGCAATATGCCCAACATCACACAGCAAGTAAGCAGCAAGGCAGGGATGGGAACCCTAGCTACAGGGCCCAAGTCCCCACACTGCAACCACTGGGTCCTCGCCGTCTCCAGCCCCAGATAAGGGGGCTTTTCAATTGAGTCTTCCCGTTTGTCTTCTCTGAAACTTAGAATTTTTTTCCCCAAAAGTCTATGTTGGCATTTGGATCATTGCTAAAATGGCAGGTACCTCCTGTACCCAGCCATTAACCTCCTGTCTGGGCCCCAGACATCCTGCCAGGGGCCCCGGTTTCCCCCAGGAGGGGCCAAAACAGTCAGGAATTTCACGCCCCTCCTGCCCTGGGCCAACTTCAAAACAGCTCCATGTCATAAGCCCTGCTTTGATTCCAGTCATTTTATGAGCATGAAATCCAAGTCTTACTCCCTCTGAGGGTGTCAAGCTCCTTGGGGGATAGGGTGGCCTTGTGGGGCTACTGGACAGGCCACAGGGAACGGGTCAGGGCTTTCAAAAGATCTGAGGTTGGGAAAGCCGGAGTCTCCCTTTAAGACTCAGGGCTGTGCCTGGAGAGAGGACCCTGGGCCCACTTCTCCTAGCAAGCACCTACTATGTGCTGGGTGTTCTGTCAGCCCGTGTTGGCCTCCACTCTGCACAACAGCTTCTGCAAACCAGATGACTTTTCCCCAATTACAGATGGGGAAAATGAGGCTTGCCCAGTCACTGGGCAGAGTCAGGACCTAGGCTGACTCTAGGCTCTTTCCCCTGCATCCTGCTGCCTCCTGACTTCCAGGGTCACAGCAAGAGGGATGAAGGGCAGACAGGTGGAGAACTTCCCTCCCAACTGCCTGAGCTCTGGACTGGAGCTGAAGGTGATGAGACTCACTTGGGTGGACCTTCTGAGATGAATTCAGAACTCGGGGATAAACACTGGCTGTAACTTATCTGCAAGACACCAGAAGGGGAGAGACCCCCGAAATCTCGGCTGTGGGTGTCCACGCTGGGTGTGGACGTGGGCTTATGGGATTAAGGATTCTACAGAACCTGATTTCTTGGTTACCTCCGTGAGGCTGGGCCCCCGACAGCTTTTCACAGCCCCCACCTCACTGGCTGGATGACATCCAGCCCCCTACCACAGCCTGAGCAACAGCCCTGAAATGCAGACCCAACCAGCTCCTGGCTGGGACCCTGCCATGGCTCCCTACGGCCCTCAGGCAGACGTCTGGCCACACCCCGCAGGCCCTGCACAACCCATAGGAGCTCTCGATTCATTCCTTTCTTCATTCATTCATTCATTCACATATTTATTCACACAGCAAAATCCGAACTAGTCTTCCAGGGCTGCCACAAACCCGGTGGCTTAGAAAAAGAGAAGTATTAGCCTGGGCAACATGGGGAGACCCCATCTCTACAAAAAATACAAAAATCAGCTGGGCGTGGTGGTGCATGTCCGGAGTCCCAGCTACTCGGGAGACTGAGGTGGGAGGATCACTTGAGCCTGGAGAGGTCGAGGCTGCAGTGAGCTGAGATCTCACCAATGCACTCCAGCCTGGGCAACAGAGCAAGACCCTGTCTCAAAAAAAAAAAAAAAAAAAAAAAAAGGGAGAGAGTGAGAGACAGAGAAATATGTCCTCCCACAGTTCTGGAGGCTAGAAATCTGAAGTCAGGGCGTCAGCAGGGTGTGCCTCCTCTGAAGGCTCCAGGCAATTACCCGCCTTCACTTCCTCCAGCTCCTGGTGTTCCCCAGGGTTCCTCCACGTCCCTGGTCTTATAGCCACATCTCTGCAGTTCCTGCCTCTGTCTTCACAAGGCCTTCTCCTCTGTGCCTCTCTGTGTGTCCTCCTCTTCTTCTTCTTCCTTTTTTTTTTTTTTTTTTTTTGAGACAGAGTCTTGCTCTGTCACCCAGGTTGGAGTGCAGTGGCATGATCATGACTCACTGCAGCCTCCACCTCCCGGGTTCAAGTGATTCTCTTGCCTCAGCCTCCCGAGTAGCTGGAATTACAGGTGTGCAACACCACGCCCAGATAATTTTTGTATTTTCAGTAGAGATGGGTTTTCACCATGTTGGCCAGGCTGGTCTCGAACTCCTGGCCTCAAGTGATCCACCCGCCTCAGCCTCCCAAAGTGCTGGGACTACAGGTGTGAGCCACCATGCCTGGCCTTCCCACTTCTCTTCTTACAAGGCCACCAGGCATTGGACTTCGGGCCCACCACAACTCCAGTATGATCTTATCTGGAGATCCCTATCTAATTAATCAGCCAATGCTCCTGTTTCCAAATATGGTTACATTCTGAGGTTCCTGGTGGACATGAACTTCAGGGGAACACAAGGCCATCCACCGTAAGCACCTGCTGTGTGCTCCAGGCCCAGGGGACAGCGTGGTGGATGAGGCAGACAGGAAGGGCTCTGCCCTCGCAGAGCTCCAGTTCAGAGTGCGGGGGGAAGGGAGGAAGACGGAAACATAATTATGGAAATGATGCTTGCATTACGGCTGCAATAAGCTCTGCCAAGAAGCATCGGACACAGGGACTCATGGGGCAAGAGGCCTCACCTTCAGCTGGGCTAGGATGGGTGAGACCATCAGCACCCAACCACCCGGCTGCCCCGGGCAGCAGCCTTCCAAAGGGCTCCTTCCCTCCACCCAAGTTCCCTCTCATGCTTCCTGGGGTCGTTGCCTGGAACTCACTTCCTCCTGGAAGCCTCTCCTGGCCCCACAGGCTATGTCAGGTGTTTCCTCTGGGGCTCTCAAGGCCCCCGAACTTCCTCCTATCACTGGTAGGTAGTAGGGTTGTCTTTTTTTCTAACTTGGGAATTTTTATTTTTTAAAGACAGGGTCTCGCTCTGTGGCATAAGCTGGAATGGTGCAATCACGGCTCGCTACAGCCTCGACCTACTGGGCTCAAGCAACCCTACCACTTCAGCCTCCAAGTAGCTGGGACTTCGGACATATGCCACCATGCCCAGCTAATGTTTTGAGTTTTTTGTAGAGATGGTGTCTCCCTATGTTGTCCAGGCTGTTCTCAAACTCCCAGGCTCAAGTGATCCTCCCATCTTGGCCTCCCAAAGTGCCAGAATTCCACGGATGAGCCGCCGCTCCCGGCTTAACTTGGGAATTCTTGATGTGTTTATTTATTTGCGAAAAGAATGCTTTCTGTTTTTTTAAAAAAAAAAAAAAAAAGCTTTGATAGAAAAGTGCACTCTCGGCCGGGCGTGATGGCTCAGGCCTGTAATCCCAGCACTTTGGGAGGCTGAGGTGGTGGATCACCTGAGGTCAGGAGTTCAAGACTGGCCTGGCCAACATGGTGAAACCCCGTCTCTACTAAAAACACAAAAATTAGCCAGGCATGTTGGCAGTCACCTGTAATTCCAGCTACTTGGGAGGCTGAGGCAGGAGAATCACTTGAACCCAGGAGGCAGAAGTTGCAGTGAGCCGAGATTGTACCACTGCACTCCAGCCTGGATGACAAAGTGAGACTCCATCTCAATGACAACAACAACAACAACAACAACAACAAGATTTTAAAAAAAGAAAGAAAGTGCACTCTCTTCCTCCCCTCCCTAAATCCACGGTCCGGAAATTCCCTCTCTTGGCAGGTAGATGCACTCAGCATAGTCACTGGTACACAGTAGGCGCTCCATAAATGTTTGAATCCATGAGTAGCCAGTGCTGGGCTCTAGGGACAGGAAGACAATGAAGTCACCACCCCTGGTCCCCAGGAATTCACTGGGGTACAATCTCTATGCTGCCCAGTCCAGAGTGGGGTACACAGTTGGTGCTTCCTAAATGCTGCTGGTGGTTGGGAAGTTGCCCTTGGGGTTCCCTCCATCTTTGCTGCCATTGGCACAGTCAGGGCTGGACCCCGGGTGGAGTGGACCCAGGGGCTGGTGGAGTACCCTCTGGGACAGCTGGGGCCAGGCTGCCGGGATCTGGGAATCCTGGCTTCCTTGCCTCAGGCACCTGCTGTTTTCTCTGGGCCTTGACTCTGGTGGTCGGCTGGCTTTTCGCATCCAGGCCTTCTGTCACCAACCACTGCTCAGACTTCAGGATCTTGGTGGAGGAGAGGGCGTTCCTGGGCCATCCATTAGCACTTATCATGTTCCTCCCATGTGCCCGGGGCTGTGTCACGTGCCAGCATGGGGGGCGGGAATAAAATGCCAGCCCTCACTGTGGGGGGCAAGTCAAGGGAAAAATCCTGGATTCAGGCGCACAGGCAGAGGGGCAGAAGGAGGACCTGTCACAGCTTCCTCTTATGAAACCTTTTGTGCTGGGCCACTCCTGTACCTGCGTGACCTCACCTGATCCTCACAACAGCCTTTCGAGTCTGGCACCTTTGGATTCCCAGTTACAGATGAGGACACAGGGGCCCAGAGAGGCTGAGACTTGCCTGAGGCCACACAGCAAGTCAGGCATGGGGCTAGGGAGGACACCAGGCAGCTTGCCCTGCGGCCCAAACCCTCGTCTTCATCCAGCCACTAGAGGTAGGTATGTGGAGAGGAGGGAGGAGGCCGCCTTTTCTAACTTTGCAATTCTCTGTATTTTCTAAAGTTTGTTCAATGGACGTGTTTCACTTTTGCAATCAGAAAGAAACGAAATCAAGAAAGGTTTTAGTAGAGATTCCTTATGAAGCTGTTTTCTCTCATCCTTCTGAACAGCCAACTGTCCCTGTGCCTCAGTTTCCCTTTCAGCCGCCGTGCTGGTGGGATAACACAGGGACACACACTTTGCGGAAAGCAAATTAGCAATGGCTCTCAGAAGAGGAGGTGTCTACTCTGCACAGCTCTACCTCTAAGAATTGACCCTCAGAGTCTAGGCAGCACCTGCCTGAGTCCTGGAAGACTCGGACACCGGGTACCCATAGTCAGTGCGGTCTGTAGTATTGAACCTCGGGCAGCAACCTACATCTTCATCAACAGGGGCCTGGAAAACAGGGCATGGTGCATTCCCATGGTGGAATACCACACAGCTGCAAACAAGGACAGTTGCAGAGAGGGCTGGGGCATATTGCTAAGTGAAGAGAGCCAGGTGCAGAGCAGCGTTTTTTTGTTTGTTTGTTTGTTTGTTTTTGAGACAGTCTCATTCTGTCTGGAATGCAGTGGTGTGATCTCGGCTCACTGCAGCCTCCACCTCTCAGGTTCAAGCGATTCTCCTGCCTCAGCCTCCCAAGTAGCTGGGATTACAGGTGCTCGCCACCATGCTTGGCTAATTTTTGTATTTTTAGTAGAGATGGGTTTTCACCATGTTGGCCAGGCTGGTCTCGAACTCCTGACTTCAGGGGATCCGCCCACCTTGGCCTCCCAAAGTGCTGGGATTATAAGCATGAGCCACCATGGCTAGCCTATATTTTGATACTATTTGTAAAACCAAAAACAAAAGAGGGAAGAGAATGTATGTGGATTTTCTTGTGGGTGTTCAGACATTCTCTAGAAAGCATTAGAAGCCATTTTTAACAGGAGGAGGGCTGAGGGTCGGGAGCAGGGAGACATCTCAGGTTTTTTCTCTTTTTTTCCCCCAGTTATTACAATTTATCATTACAAAATAGTTCAGGCCACTGAATAAAATATAAAGAATAGGCCGGGCGCGGTGGCTCACGCCTGTAATCCCAGCACTTTGGGAGGCTGAGACGGGCGGATCACGAGGTCAGGAGATCGAGACCATCCTGGCTAACACGGTGAAACCCCGTCTCTACTAAAAAATACAAAAAACTAGCCGGGCGAGGTGGCGGGCGCCTATAGTCCCAGCTACTCAGGAGGCTGAGACAGGAGAATGGCGTAAACCCGGGAGGCGGAGCTTGCAGTGAGCTGAGATCCGGCCACTGCACTCCAGCCTGGGTGACAGAGCGAGACTCCGTCTCAAAAAAAAAAAAAAAAAAAAAAAAAAAAAAAATATATATATAGATATATATAGATATATATATATATATATAAAGAATAGCATCCCTGGAGGCCAGGCGTGGTGGCTCCCACCTGTAATCCCAGCACTTTGGAAGGCCGAGGCAGGAGGATTGCTTGAGCTCAGAAGTTCAAGACCAGCCTAGGCAACATGGCAAAAGCCTGTCTCTATTTAAAAAAAAAAAAAAAAAAAGTTATCTGGGCATGGTGGCGCGTGCCTGTAGTCCCAGCCACTCGGGAGGCTGAGGTGGGAGGACTGCTGGAGCCCAGGAGGTCAAAGACTGCAGTGAGCCAGAGATGGCGCCACTGCACTCCAGCCTGGGTGACAAAGTGAGATCCTGTCTCCAAAAGAGAAAAAGAATAACAGCCCCCGCCCCCACCTAAGAAAGAAAATACTGCAGAGAAAACATAGCCCCTGGGAACCACCCTCCCCCCACCCAGTTACTCTCCTCCCCGCTAAGAACCGGCTCTCTGAATCTGCAATTTCTCCTTCCCACGAGTGTCTGCATTTTGACGTCTCATTGAGCACTCCCTGAATTTTGATGAATTTTGCACTTTTCTTCCGTGTAGGTTACCTCTATCCCCCGGGAATGTAGAAAAATAAACGCTGCAGGAGGGTTCTGGCATTGTCACCCCTCCCAGACTGCTCCTGCAGCTTCAGTTTCTTGGCAAAAACTGTCCCTCGCCGGGGCCCCCAGGGGACAGAGCAGAACAGAGGAGCTGGGCCGTGGAGCATACGAAGACCCGGGCACAAAAGCCCAAGTGCGGCTGGCCTGGCTTCTGCAGGCCCGGGGCTCAGAGCCAGCAGGCTGGAGCCAGGCGGCCTCCTGGGCCTCCTCACAGCCGCTTTTGATAAAGCCCCTCTGTGCGTGGGGTGGGGGGGCCCGGCCGGCTGGAGCCAGCTCACATCTGGAGGCCAGCACAGGCCCGGGGCAGCCGGCGCGGCTGACAGCGGCGCCACCCCGAGCCACACGCCGGCCCTGGATAAACACGCCCGCGCCCACCCAGCCGCTCACCTTTCGCCCACAAGGCTGCCTTTCTTCTCGGACCCAGGCTGGGGCCGCCACGAACATTCCTCCCATGCACAGGGCAGAACGCGCCGCTGACCTCAAGGCTGAGTGATGCAAAAGAAGGGCTTGGAAAAGCACCTACTACCTGCCAGGCACTGCAGATATTTCAGGCTCACTGCTACCCTGGGAGGAGGGACATGTGGGCAAGAATGTGCACGTTGGAGCTAGGAGACCTGAGTTCAAATCCTAGCTCCAGCTGTGTGACTTCCGGTAAGTCACTTAACCTCTCTGAGCCTCTGTTTCCTCATCTATAAACTGGCAATAATATAGCCCCCTCCTCAGGGGGCTATGTGACCATTAAAAAACGTTACTATAGTAAGTTGCCTGGAGGAGTACCTTACCCATGTGCTCAATACCGCATTCAACAAAGCGATACTGAGGCTTTTCTGTGCCAGGAATGAAGATTAAGATGGCGAAAAATGGGGACTCAGGCCTGGAGGAGCTGTGTCTCTGCTCAGCTGAGCAGGAAGGGATGATCGTGAGGGGAACTCACAGAGCAAGTGGCTCCGCCACCTAGTCCTGCTGCCAGGTGTCCTGGGACAAGGCTGCCACCCAGCCGCCACCCAGCCAGGATCCAGCCCAGTTTGGAGACAGGCAGGTACAGGAGCAGGTCAAGGCTCCTTCCCCCTTTCCCTGGGATATTACGACCCAGCACCAGCCTGGATCTCTTCCTCCTGTGCCAAAGTGTGGGCTCTGTGGTTGGTGGGTGTGGCGGGAGAGGCAGCCGGGTCACCAGACGCTGCGCCAGGTTCTGTGTGACCTTCAGAGACAGCTCCAGGTGCACACCGGGCTGTCTTTTCCCGGCGACCTCAACACATCCATCCCACTGCCTCCTTGGCCCTTTGTCTTCTCATCTGCAAGGGGTGGGGGCCCTAACAGCATTGGGTACAGTTACTTTCCTGACCCTCTGTTTCCTTGTTTTCAAAAGGGCAAGAGCATCAGGTGCCAGTTGTGTGGAGGAGAGACCCTGTGAGAGAGGCTGTGGGAAAAGCACAGTGCCTGGCACAAAGGGAGAGGTCTGAGTAAAAGTCAAGGTGGCTTCCTGAAGGAGGCCACTGTGCTCTCCGGTGGCAGGAGAAGCAGGACTAGAAGAAGTTTCCGGAACAGGAAGAGGGAGAGGCTATGCTCAGCGCCTGTGCCGTGTGTGGCTGGCCAGTGCAAACCCTCTGCAGGAGCTGAATCATTGAATCTTCCAGCAATCCTGTACTCTAGCCATCCCCATTTTACAGATGAGAAAACTGAGGCCAGGAGGTGGAAATAATTGATTCATTCAGGGAGTAAAAACTGGAGCTAGAATTTGAACCCAGCAGGCAAAGATGCCCCCCTTCCTTCCCTCCTCGGGTCTTTACAGCATCGTCACCCCGTGCTGGATTCACAGAGGTGAAGCGAACCCAGCATCAACCCTCAAGGAGCACCCCCCTTATATCTCTGTCTACCCCCTAACTTGACCCCACCCACCTTGCCCCTTCTGGGCCTCACTTTCCCTCCTCTGAGCAATGGGTTCAATTTCTGCCACCCCTTCTGGCCCAGGGTCCCCAACTCAGGGCGGTGGGGAGGCACAGCAACTGAGGCGGCTAGTGGGGTGGGGGTCCTCCACCTGCTGCCAGCCCCCAGTCCCCCATGAACCTGCTCGCCAGGCTGGAGCCAGCCGCCATCTGGAGCGACGGGCTGTTTATGGAGCCAGGCGGCGGCGGCCCTGGCCCTGACCCGGCCAATCTGGAAGTGATTAGCAGCCGGGGTTGGGGAGCATTTGGAGTTCTCATCAGTCAGCCGGGACCCCCCTTCCCAAAGCCCCACACCCCTGGCCGCCCAGAGCCAGGGCCACTCTGAGGGACTCCGAGGGACTCCGAGGAGCCCCCTTTCTTGCAGGGCATTCCGGCTCGGACCTGCTCCAAAGCTAGGAGCACAGAACACCAGCAGAGGTGGGAGACCAGACTGGGCCACCCACAGGCCAGGATGCGGGGGTGGGAGGGGGCGGGGCTGAGAGGGATGATCTGGGGCTTTCGCTAAGGAAGGAAACCTCTTGCAGAATTTCTTTCTTTAGTGTTTGGTTTTGAATATCCACACAAGTGCACAGAAGAAAAGAATAACCCGAACAGCCTGGAAGGGGACAAAGGGTGGAAAGTCGGTGTCCTTTTCCCTCCCTCAGGTCCCCACTCCCCCCACCACTGCCACCAGTCTCTTAGGTCTCTGGAGATGATGTGAACATCTACACACACATCTATCTGGTCATTCTCTCTACCTTTTTCTACAAGTAGCAGCCCGCTTTACCTCTGTCCCACTCTCTCCTTTTTTCTCCCTTGGATTAATCCATACTTCTACTCCTCCTCCTCCTCCTCCTCCTACTACTACTACTACTACTAGTACTGCTACTACTGCTGCTGCTGCTAATGCTTTTATTTTTAAGTTAATTATTTATTTATTTAAGAGGCAGAGTCTCACTGTGTCACCCAGGGTGGAATGCAGTGGCACAATCATAGACCACTGCAGCCTTGACCTCTTAGATTCAAGTGATCCTCCTGCCTCAGCCTCCCCTGTAGCTGGGACTACAGGTGCATGCCACCACATCCAGCTAATTTTTTGTTTTTTATTTTTCTAGAGATGAGGTCTCACAAGACTCCTGGACTCAAGGGATCCTCCTGCCTCAGCCTCCCAACGTGCTGGGATTACAGGTGTGAGCCACCATGCCTGACCTAATGATAATGTCAATAATAATCATAGCAACAGCAAAGTTTCTCTAGGGCTTACTCTGTACCAGACACAGTCTGGGGCTTTATTTCAGGGGCCCCCAACTCCTGGGCTGGAGACAGGTACCCATTTGTGGCCTGTTAGGAACCGGGCCGCACAACAGGAGGGTGAGCAGTGGAGGATCGAGCATTACCGCCTGAGCTCCGCCTCCTGTCAGATCAGCCACATCATTAGATTCTCATAGGAGTGCAAACCCTATTGCGAATTGCATATGCAAGAGATCTAGGTTGTGGCTCTTTATGAGAATCTAACTAATGCCTGATGATCTGAAGTGGAACAGTTTCATCCCGAAACCATCCCCCAACACAACCCCCAGCCCCTTTCATATTGTCTTCCACGAAACCGGTCCCTGGTGCCAAAAAGGTTGGAGACCACTGCTTTATATGGATTAAATCATTAACCACAGGGTGAAGTGAGCCTATCATGACAGTTTGTTGTGGTTTATTATTATTATTTTTTTTTGAGGTGGAGTCTTGCTCTGTCGCCAGGCTGGAGTGCAATGGCGCGATCTCGGCTCACTGCAACCTCTGCCTCCTGGGTTCAAGCGATTCTCCTGCCTCAGCCTCCTGAGTAGCTGGGATTACAGGCGCCCGCCACCACACCTGGCTAATTTTTGTGTTTTTAGTAGAGATGGGTTTCACCATGTTGGCCAGGGTGGTCTCGAACTCGTGACCTTGTGATCTGCCCACCTCAGCCTCCCAAAGTGTTGAGATTACAGGCATGAGCCATAGCGCCGGCTGGTTGTGTTTTGTTTGTTTGCTTTTGAAACAAAGTATCGCTCTGTTGCCCAGGCTGGAGTACAGTGGCTTGATCTTGGCTCACTGCAACTTCGGCCTCCCAGATTCAAACTATTCTCTTGCCTCACTCAGCCTCCCAAGTAGCTAGAATTATAGGCAAGTGCCACTATGCCCAGCTAATTTTTTTTTAAATTATTTGTAGAGATGGGTTTCACAGTGTTGGCCAGGCTAGTCTTGAACTCCTGACCTCAGATGATCTGCCCACCTCAGCCTCCGAAGTGCTGGGATTACAGGTGGGAGCCACCATGGCTGGTCGAGGGTCTGTTGTTATCTTCATCCCCATTTTGAGGATAAGGAAACAGAAGCACAGAGAAGCAAGGCACCTTCCCAACGCCGCACAGCAGTGACTGGAGAACTCAGGTTCAGGCCAGGCCTGTGGTCCAAAACTCCACCCCATTCTGCCTGTCCGAGACTCCAGAATATTCTACCGTCTGGGTGGATCCTGGTGGATTTGACGAGGCCTTGGGTGATGGATGCAGCATTGGGTTGTTTTCATCTGTTATGGTGGGAACTGTGTGGGGAACACCCTGGTGGGACGTCATCGCCTGGGGATTGGGGTGTGGTTCCATTCCCAGAAGGGGCCTGGCTGGTCACAGGACTGAACAGCCCTCAGGCCCAAGGCCATTGCCCAACTGTCCTCCATGGGGAGGTGCTGACGCCTGATCCCATGCCCTGTGAGGACGGTGGAGGCCCCGGCTCCCACATCGTGGGCCTGTTTCTAGGGAACTCAGGCCAGGTCTGACTTGGCAGAGTTTGTGGATACCTCTATCTGCGCTAAGCCTCACTCCAGCACACGCTTCTGCTGGGGCCAGAGTGAAGTGTGAAGAACTTGTATCAAGTCTGGCCTCTGCCAACTCATGTGCCCCCATCACCCTCAGGATAAGGCCCAGACCCCTCTCCCTCCCCTCCCCTCCCTCAGGCTTGGGTCACCCAGTGCCATAACCATTGTCTGATGGTTGTCTCCCTGGACAGGTGTCAGCCCCGCCATGACAGAGATTTTGGCCTGTATTATTCATGCCCGTGTCTCCAGAGCCTAGAGCAGAGCCTGGCGCATAGTGGGTGCTCAAAACACTTGTGCGTGTGTTTTTGAAACAGGTCTCACTCTGTCACCCAGGCTGGAGTGCAGCAGTGCAATCTCGGCTTTCAGCAACCTCTGCCTCCCAGGTTCAAGCGATTCTCAAGCGATTCTTGCGCCTCAGCCTCCCAAGTAGCTGGGATTACAGGCGCCCACCACCACACCCAGCTAATTTTTGTATTTTTAGTAGAGACGGGGTTCTTCCATGTTGGCCAGGCTCGTCTTGTACTTCTGGTCCCAAGTGATCTGCCCACCTCAGCCTCCCAAAGTGCTGGGATTACAGGCATGAGCCACCATTCAAAACATTTGTTGAATGCGAGCATGTGTGAATGTATGATTATGTGAAAGAACGAGTGAGTCAGTGGCGAGCCCAGCCTAACTGCCTCGGAGGGCCCTGTCAGCATGATGGCTGCCCTGAAGGTAGTGGGGTCCAGGCCCAGCCCTGGGGGAGGGGGAGAAGCTACCGCTGGAAGAGGAAGAAACAAACAAGGATTTATAAAGCATCTACTTCACATTGGGCACCCTCGTCTTCCTACGGCCTGTAAGACCCATCACACAGATGAGGAAACTGAGTCCCCTTAGTTCACTCCACAAACCCATCCTTGGAGTCTCCAGGGCTGGGGCAGGGGTGACGGCAGAGAACCAACCAGGCACTGATCCTGGTTTTTCAGAACTGATCAGGGAGACAAACCTGACAGGAAGTGAAACAGAATAAACCAGAGCTAGCATCCAGCTCCTCCGTAATGCCGCTCCGCAGCCAGCCACTGGCGTGAATCCTGGCGCCGCCGCACATGAGCTTGTTTAAGAGGTTGTGTTCTTGGCCAAGTGCCATGGCTCATGCCTCTGCTCCCAGCACTTTGGGAGACTGAGGCAGAAGGATCGCCTGAACTCAGGAGTTCGAGACCAGCTTGGGCAGCATATTGAGACCCTGTCTCTACAAAAAATTGACTGGGCATGGTGGTGCACACCTGTGGTTTCAGCTGCTTGGGAGGCTGAGGCAGAAAGCCCAGGAGGTCACGGCTTCAGTGGGCTGTGATTGCATCACTGCACTCCAACCTGGACAACAGTATGAGATGCTGTCTCAAAAGAAAGAAAGAAAGAAAGTTATATTCTTGATACAAGTGATATCTGTCTGCCCCCTGCTCTGGGTGTCCAGCGGCAACACTGGTGAACACTTATGTAGTGCCAGGTGCCCATCAAAGAGCTTTACACACATGCATTCATTTAATTTTCTACTCTTCCGACGTGGGGACTATTATTATCCCCATCCTACAGTTGAGGAAACTGAGGCTCAGAGAAGATAAGTGACTTGCCCAGGGACACACTAAAGTAGACCCAGGAAAGTAACACTATGAAATCACACACAGAGTCATGGATGCCAGGTTCAGGATGATGTTACCTCTGGAGGGGTGGGGAGGGGCTGAGATCAGAAGGATGCCAGGAGCCTCCCACGGTCACTGCCATGGTTAACTTGGAGGTGGGAACATGTACAGAGACTCAGGACCATTTCTTTCTTTTTCATTTTATTTTAAACACATTTTTTGCACCATTTCTTTTTGCAGATTGAAAATGGTCCAGAACAGGAAGTAGCCATGTAGCCACGTCACGTAGAGTGGGGAACAGTGTGCCCAGGGCAGGCCTGTGACCAGTTCTGTCTGCTTCCGGGCTGGAGCCAGCCTGGGTGTGGGGGCCCTATCCAGCCCCCTCAGCCTCAGGGCCCTCCCAGCTCTCAGTGACGCAGCTGTGGTGGCGTTTGGCAACCCGGGCTGCCCACAGCTACCACAACCCTGGGCATCTGCCAGCTGGGGGTAGGGGGAGCCGGGACCTGTCCCTGCCAGCTGAGCCCTCCTGCTGGCAGCCTGGCCCAGGTGCCCCCGACATGCTGTCTGCAGCCCCTTGCCCACCTTACCTTGCCTCCCAGCGCTTTCCACCACCAAACCTGACAATGGTTCTCACTGAGCAGAAAGTCAGTGCCTTGTCGGCAGGATCGTGTCTACGTCTGGCACCACTCTCTCCCCAGAACTAGCACACAATTGGTGCTCAATAAGTATTTGTGGAATGAACAAATGAAAAACTGGACTACTAAATGGCAACCTCCCCTTCCCTGCCTTCTTCCCTTCTTCTTTCTCCCTCCCTCCCGTTCTTCTTTTCTTCCTCTCTCCCTCTCGTCCTCCCTTCCTTCCACAGATAGTTATTAAGCACCTATGTGCCAAGCACCGTGCTAGGAACTAGGGACACAGCAGTGTCCAAAACAGACAAAAGTCCTGTCCTCACAGAGACAACATTCTAGAACAGGAATTAGACAACAAAATGACCCCACAGGTTGGGCACAGTGGCTCATGGCTGTAATCCCAGTGCTTTGGGAGGCTGAAGTGAGAAGATAGATTGAGGCCAGGAGTTCGAGACTAGCCTGGGCAACATAGCAAGACCCTGTCTTTACAAAAATTAAAATTAAAAAAATAAAGTACTTGGCTAGGCGCGATGGCTCATGCCTGTAATCCTAGCACTTCGGGAGGCTGAGGCGGGTGGATCACCTGAGGTCAAGAGTTCGAGACCAGCCTGGTCAACATGGCGAAACCCCATCTCCACTAAAAATACAAAAATTAGCCAGATGTGGTGGCAGGCGCCTGTAATCCCCGCTACTTGGGAGGCTGAGGCAGGAGAATCACTTGAACCCGGGAGGTGGAGGTTGCAGTGAGTCGAGATCATGCCACTGCACTCTAGCCTGGGCAAGAAGAATGAAGAAAAAAAAAAAAAGGACTTAAGGTCTTAAAAAAATCAAAAGAAATAACTCCATAAACCAAGTGCAAAATTGCAGCTGGAGAAGATGGAGGGAGAGAGGCCCTCGGTGCCATCCACGCCTGGAGCAGAGGTAGAGGCGCCTTCCTGAGGAGACCCAGCAGCGGCTCGGTCCCATCTTGATTGGGCAGGTGAGAAGCGCCAGGAAGATGGCAAAGCCTGTGCCCCTCGTGAAGCTCAGAGTCTCAAGGGAGACAGACCTTCCTAGTGAGTAGGAAACTCATTATGAAAGAGGAAACCCTCTGGCGCTGAGCAAGAGTGTCAGGGCCTCGCTCTCGCAGCCAGGAAGGTCCCAGAGGAAGTGACGCCCAGCAGTGTCCCAGCACTGGGCAGGATCCGCTGGCGACCCACCAGGAGAAGAGTATTCCCGGCAGGGACACCAGCTGGGGCAAAGGCAGGAAGACTGTCACCACCCCTCGGAAGCTGTGACTCCAGCCGGGCTGGGAACGCCCCTCTCTGGCCTCTTTTGAGAAAAGGGAACGGGGCCGCCCACTAGGCAGGGATGCTGGAAAATTCTCTGGGAGGCTTTGAAGGGCTGGGCAAGGCGCTTGATTTAAATCCTCCCAGGCTGACTTGCTATTTCCTGTCTTCCCTGACGGGCTGTGAGCCCCGGGAGAGAGGGGCCTGGTCTGCCTGCCCTGTAGCCTGGCACAGCCTGGCACACAGTAGGTGCTCAAGGGGGTGTGTCTGTGGAATTAAATGAGCAAGTGCAGTCCCAGTTTCCTCACCTCATCTGTGTGTGTGGATAATGCTGATGTGGCCACAGAGATGGCACGAAGAAGCTCCTTTTTTTTTTTTTTTTTAACTTTTTGTAAAGATGGGGGTCTCACTATATTGCCCAGGCTGGTCCTAAATTCCTGTCTTCAGGTGATCCTCCTGTCCCGGCCTCCCAAAGTCCTAGGATTATAGGTGTGAGTCACCACACCCAGTCCCTGAAGAAGCTTTCACATTTTTTGTGCTGTCTGCTCTCCCCACCTCCTGGTGGCAGGTCAGGTCTCTGTGGATCCCCTAGAGTCCCCAAAAATTCCCTCTCTGGGAGCTGAGGGTAGAGAACAAAGTGAGAAGGTGGATTGGACATATTCCCCAGCTCCAGATTTTGAGGCTAGGGATCCTAAGGTGCTTGAAAGGAAGTGACAATCAACTTCATTTACAATGGAAGGAAACTGAGGTACAACAACCACAATAATGAAACCTAAGCTTGTTGAGTGCTTACTGTAAGCCAGGAACTGTGCTAAGCCCTTTGACCAAAGTCATTCCATGTAATCCTTTCAACACTCGTTGTAGGAAGCAAATACTATGATCCCATTTTGCAAACGAGGAAATGAAGACTCAGGTAAGTCAAGGCCACACCACCAGTTAATGGGGGAGCAGGCATGGGAATGAGAATCCAACTTACAACAAAGAATCATAAGCCTGTTGCTCCCTGTGTGGGGAGGTGGTTTGGGAGGGACAGGATGAAGGTTACATTGGAGAGGCTGGAGCTGAGAGGAATGGACAGATCCCTCATCTGGGGGATCAAGGTCTGTGGAATAAATAATTGCAAAAGTGAGGGGTCTAGGGTCAACACCATTGCTCTTTTCACCCTGGATAGCCCAGGAAAGCTTAGAGAAGCCCCAATCTTCAGCCCACCCCAGCAACCTGAAATTTACTCTGCTTCATTCACTCATTCATTCATCTATTCATTCAACCAATCAGTCAATTAACAGAAAACGCAATACAGAATCACACAATACCAAACATATCCATTTAAACAATAAATGTAAATGAGTTAAATGGGTCTATTAAAAAACAAAGACTCAGATTCAAAATCAGAATGCATTCATTTATTCATTGCCTTTCATTTATTTAGTGCCTAAACTATTCTAGGTCCTGTTTTAGATTCCAGTGATAGAAGATAAAAATAAAATAGGGGAGCCGGGTGAGGTGGCTCACGCCTGTAATCCCAGCACTTTGGGAGGCTGAGGCGGGTAGCTCATGAGGTCAGGAGTTCAAGACCAGCCTGGCCAACATGGTGAAACCCCATCTCTACTGAAAATACAAAAATTAGCCTGGCGTGGTGGCATGCACCTGTAATCCCAGCTACTCAGGAGGCTGAGGCAGGAGAATGGCTTGAACCTGGGAGGCAGAGGTTGTGGTGAGCCGAGGTAGTGCCACAGCACTCCAGCCTAGGCGATAAAGTGAAACTCCATCTCAAAATAAATAAATAAATAAATAAATACAAATAAAATAAAAAGTAAAATAGGGGAAATATGGGGGTGGGGGTGTGATCTAGGGAGAGAGACCTTTAGCTACAAAGATCTTGAGGCTGGAATGAGCTTGTAGAATGGAGGAACAGAAAGGGGGCTTCGTGGATAGAGAATGTGCTAGCAAAGGAGTGTGGTGGGGGAATAAGGTGGGAGAAGTCAGCAGGGCCTACACCCCAGAGCATTGACAGGGCAGACACTGTGGAGTGCTGAGATGCAAACAAGCTGGGTCCTGCTTACACAGAGCATGGGTCAGCCACCGCTCCCAGCTGTCCCAGCAACTCGACCCTTCCCAGCTGGGGGCCCTTCATCCCACCCGAAGGGACCCGAGACAGCAGACCACAGCCTCCTCCTCTGGGGAGACCATGATTTAATCGGCTTATTATGTTCTGCCATCAGGTTAGTTTTCTTCCCATTTCGAAGAAAAGAAAACTGAGGCTCAGAGAGGTAGGGTGACCTTCCCAGTGCCACACAGCCAGTGAGCAGCAATCGCTGGGGTGAACTCAGTGCACTGGACACAATAATGCACCCTCCTGGCACTTCATGGCTGTGTCCCGGGAAATGGCAGTGGAGACGCCTCAGCTGGCTGTGTGTCCTCGCATGGGTCCCCTGACCTCTGTGGTCTCGGGTCTGTGTCTGGGAAGCACATGAAGTCATTGTCAGGACCTTGGTGACTTCCTCCCTTGGGGCAGTGGGGTTCCCAAAGTGCTGGGCAGGCGACTTCTCATTTCATTCTCACAATCACCCCATTTGACAGAGGAGGCAACTGAGGCTCAAAGAGGGGATGTGACTGTCCAAGGTCATAGCTTCAGGCTCTCCTAAGGACCTGGGACTGAATCTGTTCATTGAATGGTGAACTCCCAGAATGGAGAAATCCAAGGATGTGGAGACTCTGAGGTGGGGTGGAGGGACGAGAGCAAGACCACCAGGATATCAAGCGGAGAGCCGGCCTGGGACCCAGGACATGGGCCCCAACCCTGCCCCGCACTGCATCCTGGGCTAGTTCCTGAGCGGGGAGGGGCCGTGGGAAGTCTCCCTATCTCCCCACTCAGGCCATGCCCTGGGTTCTGCCCAAACAGGAAATGCCAGGCCAGCCCCCACCCCCATCCAGGGTCGTGGGAAGACTCTGCCTGGGATTCCAGTGCTCCCAGCACTGGCCCAGCCTTGGGGGTCTGGGCCCTGGTAGCGCTGGCGTGACCTTGGGCAAGGTCGTTCCTCTCGCTGGGCCTCATTCTCCCCTGCCCACCGTACTCACAGGCTCTACATCAGACAGGCACTGCCACCTCCTGGCTGGGTGACCTCGGGCAGGTGGCTGTTCCCCTCTGAAGCCCAGTTCCCTCTTTCTTAAAATGGGGGACAGTGCACACCACGCATGGTCCATTGGCTGAGCCATTATTGCCCCAAGCAAGGGCACAGTGGGAAGGGCTGGACTCTGGAGAGATCACTGTGGCCCTCTGGGGATGGCTTCCTGTCTTTCCCTGGACTCAGAACCATGCCAGGTACCTCGTTGCACTTGTCTCCCAATCTGCAAAAGAGGCAGAGCTGGCCGGGCACGGTGGCTCACGCTTCTAATCCAAACACTTAGGGAGGCTGAGGTGGGCGGATGACGAGGTCAGGAGATTGAGATCATCCTGGCTAACACAGTGAAACTCCGTTTGTACTAAAAATACAAAAAATTAGCCAGGCGTGGTGGCGGGTGCCTGTAGTCCCTGCTACTCAGGAGGCCGAGGCAGGAGAATGGTGTGAACCTGGGAGACGAAGCTTGCAGTGAGCCGAGATCCCGCCACTGCACTCCAGCCTGGGCAACAGAGCAAGACTCCGTCTCAAAAAAAAAAAAAAAAAAAAGAAAAGAAAAAAAAAAAGAGGCAGAGCCATAACCCCCTGACTGAATCCTTAGGTATTGCAAGGACTGAGTGACAGAACAAGGGGTCACAGACTTAGAGTGGTAGCGGGAAATGGTGGAATGATGTGGATTGGGAGAGACCCCGGTGCAGGTTTTGGGGTCTGGAGAATGTGGCCTCCTGGTCATTTTCTGTCCTAGTGAGAAAGTGTGGCCAAAACAGGGGAGGGGGAGCAGTGGAAAGGACCCAGTCCCATCTCTTGCAGGTTTGCAAAGTACGGGGCATGGCGGGAAGGGAAAACAGGCCCCAGACAGGGGTGAAGGTGGCTCTGCTCCCTCCACATGGCTCTGCTGCCTCCCAGGCAGGAGGCTGGTGCTCCCAGTTGCCAGACTTTCTATGAATGGTCCTCGCTCCTCCCAGATCCTGGCTCATGGATCCTAGCCCCCAGTTTTCTCAGCCAGCCACAACCCCACGGAGTTGGTTGAGCCTGGCAGATCAGAGAGGCACAGCAGTTTGTCCAAGGTCACACAGCACAGTGGCCACCACTTCCTCAGGCCCTCCCTGGGGACAGCAGGGGTCCCAGGTGTGAATGAGAAAGAACTGCTTGCCAGTTCCATGGGCTCCAAACCCCGAAGAGACTTGGGAAACTGAGACACCAAGGTGAGTCCCTTCGAGGCAGCAAATGTGCAACAGCCTCTGTGTTTGGACCTGTCCGTGCCTGGTACCAGGTATGCCTGGGGGCAGAAGAGCCTGGGAAATGGGCTGGGACTTACCGCATCTCCAGAGGCTGGGTTCTTTACTCTAGAGGATAACCAAAGGCGTGGGAAAGGTGAGGGATACTGGGGGAATGCCAGGGCCCAGAGAACAGTTCAGTACACGGGGGCTGCTGTTGGAGCTGTTGTTGTTAGAGAGTGGTTACTTAATCCCTCTGGGCCTCTGTTTCCACATCTGTGAAATGGGGACAGTAATAGTCCCCTCCACAGAGGGCCGCACTGAGGATTCCAAGAGTTATCTGATGTAATGTACTTATGATGCACCTGGTATTTTTCTTTTCCTTTTCTTTTTTCTTTTTTTTTTTTTTTTTTTTTAAGACAGAGTCTGGCTCTGTCACCCAGGATGGAGTGCAATGGCACGATCTTGGCCCACTGCGGCCTCTACCTCCCAGGCTCAAGTGATTCTCCCACCTCAGCCTCCTGAGCAGCTAGGGTTACAGGCATGTGTCACCACACCAGGCTAATTTTCGTGTTGTTGTTCGTTTTGTTTTGTTTTGTTTTGAGACGGAGTTTTGCTCTTGTTGCTCAGGCTGGAGTGCAATGGCACGATCTCAGCTCACTGCAGCCTCCACCTCCTAGGTTCAAGTAATTCTCTTGCCTCAGCCTCCCAAGTAGCTGGGATTACAGGCATGTGCCACCATACCCAGCAAATTTTGTATTTTCAGTAGAGACGGGGTTTCTCCATGTTGGCCAGGCTGGTCTTAAACTCCCGACCTTAGGTGATCCACCTTCCTCGGCCTCCCGAAGTGCTGGGATTACAGATGTGAGCCACTACGCCCAGCCTAATTTTTGTATTTTTAGTAGGGACAGGGTTTCACCATGTTGGCCAGGCTGGTCTTGAACTCCTGGGCTCAAGTGATCCGCCTGCCTCAGCTTTTCAAAGGGCTGGAATTACAAGCACACACCACCGCACCTGGTGTTTTTCTTTTTGCTATTGTTCCAGCACCCAGAAGGGTGCCTGGCACACTGTAGGTGCTTAATATTTCTTAGCTGTTGTATCATCATCATCATCATCATCATCATCAAGGCCCTGACTTTCCACTTCCCAGCTGTGTGAGGTCTTGCTCAATTTCACTTCCTCCTTCATAAAGTGGAAATAACCATAGTACCTGCCCCTAGAGCTGGTAAGGACCCGTTCATGCCTCCCACAAATACCTATTAAGTGCCTCCAGTTTTAGGAACTGGGTATAGATATGGCTGGGAATAAAATGGAAAAACACAAAGACAAAAAAACCCTGCCCTCTTGGTGCTGACTCTCCTGTGGCAGAGACGGACAAGATGAACGGGGATTTTATACCAGGGGTCAGAAGGGAACCAGTGCTAAAGAAAATGAAAACACCAGGCCAGGAGAGGCAGCTGGCATGCGGGCCGTGGTGGTTTTACGTGGTGAGGCGGTATCTCAGTGAGTGACAGGGAAGCGTGGGGAGGTGACAGGCCTAACCTGCCTTGGCCGGTTGGGCCTGTGGGCTGCAGGAGGGCTCAGGCTTTCTGAGTGAGGTGGGAACCCTGGGGGGCTCTGAGCAGAGGAGGGACAGGGTCTGTCTGACTTAGCTTCTGTGGCCACAAGGGGACTGAACGGGACTGAACGGGACTGAACGGGACTGAACGGGAGGCAGGGAGCCCAGGAGGCCACTGCAATGGTCCAGGCGCGAGAGGGTGGGGCTGGGCTGAGTGGGTAACAGGGAGGGGAGACTTGGCCAAGTCCTGGGTCTGTTTTGATCCTCAGATCTTCTCAGACCGATTTCCATCCCTACGTGGCAGCTGAGGAAACAGAGGCTCAGAGACAGCGAGACCCCTGGGGTCTCGGAGCCAGGCCTGGGAAACGCTGCTTCACGTCAGGCCAGGGGCTGTAGCCCTGGCAACCTCCACTCTCCCTGGAAATCCTCCTCCTCGGGGCCTCTCTGTCCAGACCTGGCCGAGGAGGAGCACATGGGAGCCGGGACCTTCCTGACTGTCACTGTTGTCATTAGACAATTAATGAACTAGAATTAGAAATCATATCAATAAAACTTCAGTCTAAGGCTGTTGAAATAGGTAACTTCATTATCCCATTTTAGAGCTAAGGACAGTTTGGGGCGGTAGGGGAGGTGCGGGTGTCCCTGCCTGAGGTCACACCTCAGCAGGACAGGGATTCAAGCCCCCAGACCTCCGGTTCCAGAGGCCAAGCTTTTGTCAAAGACATGCAGTGAAACAGGCTTCGCAGAGGTTCCAGTCAGTCCTCATTGCAAAACAAGAGGGAAAACCGAAGCCGGGACAGGCTCGTGGACCTGCCCCTGCCCCTGCCCCCAGCGCCTAGAGACCCCAAAGCAGCCTCTCCTGAGAGGCCCTTCCCAGGATCTCCCACAGGCCAGGGCTCTGGGCCCTGCAGGAAGTGGCCAGGGCTGGGACAGGCCTGCTGCTTTGATCAGCTTTACGAGCCATGGCTGTTTACGGAGTCTCAGGCCCCCAGCCCCCTGCCACCCGGGGCTGTGTCTTGTCACCGGCACTTGGGATATTAGCAGTCCCAGGAGAGTCTGCTGGCCAGACGGGTCTTGGCCCCATTTCCTCCAGCCTGGCCCGCACCTTGCCCCTTAGTCTCAGCCCCTGGGGACAGGGAGGGGCAGGGGGCAGGCTGAGAGGGTCCCCTCGGGCCAGATACCTCCTGGGCTGGGGTGCTCCCAGCACTTCCTCTGCAAGTGCAAATGCAAGCTCAGTCCTACCACAGGCCTTTGCCTGAAACCTGCAGCCCACTCCCAGGTCTCCCCACCTGCTCCTCTTTTCTGTTCCTCCTCCTCGGGGCTTCAGGTCCCCTCCTCAGAGAGCCCTCCTTGACCACCCTGCCGAGTCACCCTCCAGCACAACTTCAGTTTAATTCCTGGTGCCCGCATCACTGTCTGGAATTCTCTTGCTCATTCTTTCTCCCGTGGATGTTCTGTCTTCTTCCCCAGTACGGGAGCCTTGTCTGGCCCACTCACTTTTGTGTCCCCAGCACCTAGCATGGTTCTGGCACACAGTAGGAGCTCTCAAAAAGAGTGTGTTTTGGTTTTGGTTTTGAGACAGGTGTTCACACTGTTGCCCAGGCTGCGGTGCGGTGACGCGATCTTGGATCACTGCAACCTCTGCCTCCGGGGTTCAAGCGATTCTCCTGCCTCAGCCTCCCAAGTAGCTCGGACTACAGGGACGCGCCACCATGCCTGCTAATTTCTTGTATTTTTAGTAGAGATGGGGTTTGCCATGCTGCCAGGCTGGTCTTGAACTCCTGGACTCACGCGATCCTCCCGCCTTGACTTCCCAAAGTGCTGGGATTACAGGCGTGAGCCACTGTGCCCGGCCTTTTCTAAATTAAGTGTTTCTTCAGTAAAAGAATGATGAACCCTTTCTGGGAGGGAGGCTGTGGGCAGACTGAGGCCCCATATCATCAAACCCCCCATCCCCTACCCCATGCGTATGCCTGGAAAATTCACTGGGCACAGAAGGGAGTTTCAGCCCCACTTTGTGGATGAGGAAACAGGCTTAAAGAGGTGACTCGTCCAGTGTCCCCAGCCTAAAGGAGCAGGGCTGGGATTCTATCCCAGGTCCCTCTGCCCTAGACCCTGGAGTCTCTGTCCCCCAGTCCCATCCTCCCCATCTTCTACTTCCCCACCCCCCACTCCCTCATCCCACCCCATCCCTGGGGCCTTGCTCACGCCTGTGTTGTCTCCTGACAAGGAGCTGCAGGGGACAGGTGTCTGACCAGCCAGGCCGGTTCCAGGGCACGCATATGGGGGCACTTCCCCCCAGGGGCGATGCCGTGGGATGACCATGGACACCTGCTCCCACACCTGCCCTGCCTCCTCACCCGCCGCCATTCAGGCCCTGTGATTCCCTCAATACCCACAGGGCCACAATGGACTGTTTTGTCCTCAGAGACACCAGGAGCCCTGCTCCAGCCCTCGGCTCCCTGCCCCACCCCCTTGGCTCCCTGCTGTGTGCTCTGTGACCTGGGGCAGGTGCACGTTTGTTCTGGCCTGGGGAGGAGGCAGCAGCAAATGGGACTTGTTCAGCACAGATATCATTGGCAGGGGCCTCTCCACTCATCTCTGCCAGCTGGGGAACTTTGGGGCTAGGAAGGTGAAGAGGGTGGCAGGGATGACAGTATATGGGCACCACTCGGGGCTGGCTGCTTCCCATTCTCATTGAATCTCTAGATTTTCCAACAATCCTGCAGGGAGTCACTGTGGTCATCCCTCATTCTAGCTGAGGAAATGGAGGTCCAGAAACAGAGAGGGCAGAGCAACCGGGCACGGTGGCTCACCCCTGTAATCCCAGCACTTTGGGAATTCAAGGTAGGATGATTTCTTGAGCCTAGAGTTCGAGACCAGCCTGGATAATACAGTGAGACCCTGTCTCCAGAAAAAGAAAACGAAACAAAACAGAGAGGGCAGGGCACTTGCCTAAGATAACACAGCAAGTAGAATTTGAACCCAAGTTTGTGTGATTTTCCTATTCTTCCAACTTATCTCCCCTTGGGCAGCTGATGTCACTAGAGCCTTTGCCAGGCATTTAGCTATGCCCGAGTTCATTCAGAAGACTCCTGCCGCAGACGTGGACTTGCCAAACACTGGGCTAGGTCTGGGGACACAGCATGAACGGGACGGACAGACCCAGTCTCAGGGAGCCCACCTTCCATTGGGGAGACAGGGAAGAAACCAGCAAAGGAAGCAACCAGTGAGATCACGTCAGATACGATCAGGACATGAAAGAAAACTTAACAGGGGACTGAGCTGGGGGCGCTTTAGGGCTGCTGACGGATCTCCGAGGAGGTGAGGTTTGAGCTGAGACCTGAAGGAAGAGAAAGAGCCACCAGAAGAAGAGGAGAAAGGGCATCCCAGGCAGCTGGACCTGTATAGCAAAGGCCCTGGGGTGGAAGAGCGCCCAGTATGTCTGAGGAGCAGCAAGAGATAGGGGCGGATTACTCAGGGCTCGGAGGGGAGGGGGAGGGAGAGAGGAAGCAGGAGGAGGAGGAGAGCTCACCCCTCAGAAGAAGACGGGCTGCTGTTTTCTCATCTGAAAATGGTATTGAGCCGCTCCAAAGGCTGCAAAACTACATAGACCCATAAAGAGAGTTGGAGCTGCCATTTCTGCCTGCTGCGGAGTCATCAGACTCCTCCTTCTCTGGAGAGAATGTCCTCGCCCCTCTCCCTCCTCAGCCTACAAAGGGTAACGCAGAGGAGACAGCTCAGAGCTGGAGGAACTGGGATCTATGATCTTGGGTGAGGTTCCTCTGGGAACCTGTTTTTCCATCTGTAAAATGGGCATGGCCCTGGCTCCCACCTCACAGGAGAGGGAGGTTGAGGGGTTTCAGAGCAGGAGCCCGGCACTTAGCAGGTGCTTGGTTCAAAAGAGCTCTCATCTCCCTCGTTGGAGGTGGAGTGGGGTAGGGCGTTGCTTAACCCAGTGCAAGCTCAAACCTGCTAGGCAGCTGGAACTCTGAGCTCAGGCCCTGTCCCACTCCAGCAAGAAGGTTCTTAACCCTGAGTCAGGCCCAGAGAGAACCATGCTCTCTGCCTGCCTGCCTGCTGGAGTGAGTTGCCCAGTCTGAGAAGGGTCCAGAAGCCACCTCCTCGGAAGCTTTAGTGCCCCTGAGATTCGAGGGGTGGAAGCTCCAGGGCCAGTCATTACCCGAGGCAGAGCTTGACAGGGGCCCGAGAGAACCCAGATTCCCAGCCTCCAAACTGCTCCATCACACAGATAAGAAAACTGCAGCTCAGAGAGGGTGGGGAACTTGTCCAAGGTCACACAGCTGGAAGGGTAGGCAGTGCAGACCTGAACCCAGTCTGGCTGACTCTGGAACTTTTCCTGCAGAACCACAATCCTCCTCCACTCTCTCATTCCTTTGTCAAAACAGCACAATGAGCTTGGTACTTAGAGTATGCTCACTGCATAGATGGGGAAACCAAGGTTGGGAGAGAAGTGACTAGTCTGAGGACTCAAAGGACTTTTATAATTTATTCAACAAATATTTATTAAGCACCTACTGTATGCCAGGCCAAAATAGATGAGCAGGGACCAAAACAGATAAGCCCAGCGTTTATGGCCCTCACCGCCCCGTGGGAGAGACAGACATCGAACCATTCGGGAAATGATATACGCTGGGCTTTGCAGACAGGCCTGGATTTGAACCTTGGTTGTCACTTGCTAGCTGTATGACCTTGGGCATATTACTTAACCTCTCCGTGCCTCAGTTTCCTCGTGTACAAAATAGAAGATAATAATAACACCTACCTCATAGGGTTGTTCACGGCTGCCCCTGGTGAGTGTTCCCTAAAGCTATTATTTTCTGTCATCTCATTTTACAAATTTTTGTTTGTTTGTTTTTGAGACAAGGTCCTCCTGGGTTCAAGTGATTCTCATACCTCAGCCTCCTGAGTAGCTGGGACTACAGGTGTGCACCACCACACCTGGTTAATTTTTGTATTTTTAGTAGAGATGGGGTTTCGCCATGCTGGCCATACTGGTCTGGAACTCCTGACCTCAAGTAATCCTCCTGCCTCGGCCTCCCGAAGTGCTGGGATTACAGGCATAAGCCACCATGCCTGGCCTACAAATCTTTTTTAAATTATTACTCTTTTAGAGGCAGAGTCTCACTCTGTCACCCAGGCTGGAGTGCAGTGGTGCCATCATCGCTTCCTGTAGCCTTGAACTCAAGGGGTTCTCCTCCATCAGCCTTCTGAGGAGCTGGGACTACAGGTGAGCGCCACCACACCCGGCTAAATGTTTTTGTTTGTTTGTTTTTTATTTTGGAGAGGCAGGCTATGTTTTCCGGACTGGTCTCAAACTCCTGGCAGCAAGCAATCCTCCTGCCTTGGCCTCCCAAAGTGCTGGGAATATAGGCGTGAGCCACCATGTCTGGCCTAGAGATTTTTATTGAGTGCCGACTGTATACCAGGCTCTGGTCTGGGAGTTGAGGACACAGAAGTGACTGAGATGACACAGTCACTGCCTTCATGCTTTCAAACTCGTGTGAGCCCAGTTATCCTGACTTCAAGGCTAGCAGCCACAGAGCTACTTTCAGCCCCCTCCTCCAGGAAGGCTGCCACAGTGTGGTCTGCTGGGACCTGCCTCACTCTGAAACTTTTTTTTTTTTTTTCTTTTGAGACAGAGTCTCACTCTGTCACCCAGGCTGAAGTGCAGTGGCATGATCTCGGCTCACTGCAAGCTCCGCCTCCCAGGTTCACACCATTCTCCTGCCTCAGCCTCCTGAGTAGCTGGGACTAAAGGCACCCACCACAACACCTGGCTAATTTTTTGTATTTTTAGTAGAGATGGGGTTTCACCATGTTAGCCAGAAGGTCTTGATCTCCTGACCTCGTGATCTGCCCGCCTCAGCCTCCCAAAGTGCTGGGATTACAGGTGTGAGTCACTGCACGCAGCCCACTCTGAAACTCTTAAGCAAGCTTTGACACCCTAACCCTCTACCCACAGGGGCCCCGAGTCACTCATCTGGAGCTGGCACCCACCGCAGGATGGAGAAGAAAACAGGCACTGGCAGGAGACGGGCAGAGTAGGGATGGGGAGAAAAATGACTTTTTCAGGCATGACAGTCCTTCCTGTTCCGTCCAGGTCTGGCTCTCCCCTGGACAGTCTCAGCTCTCTACCATGTGTGTCCTCCCCAGGGCCTGGCCATGAGGAAATTGAACACAGAGAAGCCCAGGGCCTTCCCTAGGGCACACAGCAAGCACCCAGCCTCTGGCCTCAGTGAATAGGCAGAGACTACAAACCAGGGGTGCTCGGACCAACCAGACCCACGGAGGGACAGAGGAGACTTGTCTGACCCCCACACACTTAGAAACAACTGGAATTCCTTGCCCACAAGATCAGGCTGGGAACACAGGCTCACACCTGTAATCCTGGCACTGTGGGAGGCTGAGGCAGGAGGATCGCCCGAGCCCAGGAGTTCATAACCAGCCAGGGCAACATGGAGAGATCCTGTCTCTAAAAAAAAAAAAAAAAAAATTTAATAGCCAGGTGTGGCCAGGTGCAGTGGCTCACTTCTGTAATCCCAGCACTTTGGGAGGTTGAGGTGGGCAGATCACTTGAGGCCAGGAATTGGAGATCAGCCTGGCCAACATGGTGAAACCCTGTCTCTACTGAAAATGCAAAAATTAGCCAGGCGTGGTGGCTTGCACCTGTAATCCCAGCTACTCAGGAGGCTGAGTGGGGAGGATCCTTTGAGCCCAGGAATTTGAGCCTGCAGTGGGCTATGTATGATCTCACTACTGTACTCCAGCCTGATGACAGAGCAAGGCTCAGTTGCTTTAAAAAAAAAATTCTACTATAATTCTGACTTCCCGTTTTCCCACAGCAATGGGCCAGCTTTCCTACGTGGCACTGAATCACACCAACCCCTATTGCTTCACCCTTAACTTGTTTAAGTACCTGCCTAGCATCTGCAGGCATTGGAATCATCTGACCCTTGCTTAAAGCAAGGAAAAGGAGAAGAAATGGAATTTTAGGCAGAGGTGAGAGTAGGAAGAATCTAGGCTCCCGAAAGCAACCGCTGGAGGTTCTGGAATTTGCAAGCCCTGGCTGGGAGGGAACATTCCCACTGACCATTCCAGCCTCTGCTGACCCCAGGGCCTTTCTGCGGCCACGGCCCTGGCTGTGAGTACATGCACAGTGCTGGGTCCCTTCCAAGTGGATGTGTGGGCCCTGTGTGTGTATTTCTGGGCACAGAAGACTTTCAGGGGACTCGAATCTTGACTCTGCCATTTCCTGGCTGTGTGGTCCCAGGCAAGGACCTTACTCTCTCTGGGTCATTTTGTTTGTTGGTTTGTTTTAAAACAGGATCTCCCTCTGTTGCCCAGACTGGAGTGCAGTGGCACGACCATAGCTCGCTACAGCCTCAACCTCCCAGGGTCAAGTGATACTCCCACCTCAGCCTCCCGAATAGCTGAGACTACAGGCACACACCACCATGCTCGGCTAATTTTTTAAAAAAATTTTTGTAGAAATGGGATCTTGCTATGTTGCCCAGGCTAGTTTTGAACCCCTGGGCTCAAGTGATCCTCTTGCCTTGGCCTCCCAAATTGCTGGGATGATAGGCATGAGCCACTGTCCCAGGCCTCTTATCTGTAATATGAGCCTAGGCTGGCACCAGACAGTAGTAAGAGTAACTTTTACTATTTGATGTAAAGTCAAGCACTTGGCATGGGTTAACAGCTTCAGTCCCCACTAAGGAATGAGGAGACCACGGCACAGAAGGTAAAGCGCACAGTGCAGGACTCAGCCACGAAGGCCAAAAGGCAGCCAGGCCTGGCTCCCCGGGACATGTGCTGGCTCCCCACATGGAGAATGTCAGCCGTGTGTGCTCTCAGCACTCTTCTGATACTGAGGGTGAGAGGCACACATTACATTTGGGGACTTTCTTTTTTTGAGGGGGAAACAGAGTGTTGCTCTGTCACCAAGGCTGGAGTGTAATGGCGTGATCTTGGCTCACTGCAATCTCCACCTCTCGGGTTCAAGCAATTCTCCTGCCTCAGCCTCCAGAGTAGCTGGGATTACAGGTGCCTGCCACCACACCCAGCTTAATTTTTGTATTTTTAGTAGAGATGAGTTTTCACCACCTTGGCAAGGCTGGTCTCGAACTCCTGACCTCAGGTGATCCACCCGCCTTGGCCTCCCAAAGTGCTGGGATTACAGCCGTGAGCCACCATGCCAGGCCCATTTGGGGATTTTCTGTATTCACAGGGACCCTATATGCATGGTGTGCATGGTGGACCAGGCCCTGCACACACATGAGTGTGTGTGAGTCAGTGTGTATGTGTGTTCATGTGTGTGCAGGAGAGGTTCTGGGGCCCACAGAGGACAATCATGTGTGTCTATCCATGTACACTCATATCCATTTATGCACAGAAGTGTCTGCTCCTGCACCTGTGTCTATTTGTATGTGTGTGTCTGTCCCTGCACACAAATGTTTGTCCCTACATACAAGTGTCTGTGTTCACATGTGTCCACCCTTGAATACATACTTATCCTTCCATACGTGTGTTCATCTGTGCCTACGCTGGGCAGTGTCTCCTCCCACACCCTGGCGTGAGCTCAGTGCATGTAGTTGCCCCCACCCCGTGTGTGCACAAACCCAGCTCCACCCATTAAGCCCAAGGAGGCCAGAGTTCCCAGTGGGTGCCCCAGATACTCAAGCACCCCCATTCCCAGGCCTGTGAATGTCTACTGCCCCCCAACCTTCACATCTTCCATGGGAGCTTCTGATGGGCCCTGAAAGGCCTAGAAAAGGTGGCTGAGCTGAGCCCTCGCCCGCTTTCTCCACCTGCTGCTCTGGGGCTGCTTGCCCAGCTTCCTCCCGGAGCATCAGAACGAGTGTGTATCTGCTGCCATGGGGAGAGGCTGCTGCTGGCCTGGGGTGGGTCTGCAGGAAGGCTCCTTCCCGTGCCCTTGCACCCACAGGAACCTCAAAACTTGTCACCATGCCACAATCACAGGAACACAGACTCTCCTGCTACACTCTCATGCACATACACACACCCACACATGCCCAAATACATGGCAGACAAACAACACTACACATACACGTCCAGGCACCTGCCAAAAAAAGACATGACACACACAGACCTGCACCTACAAAGTCACACCAAATTCCAGGCACACAACACACACCCACAATACACTACTGATGCCCACAGGCACCTACAAATACAGAAGCACTAACTGCCTGAATCAGAGACACATGATGCAGGTGCACAGACGGGCACACACAGATACACAGGGATGCACAACACCACACACGGACCCACATGCAGATGTCCACATCACAGACACGCACTCACATGCATACCTCCTATCCAAGGCCGTCCAGCTGGCCCCACACCCCGGCAGGACCGTGGGGCGCTCTGTCCTTGCTCTCTCCCACCCGGCATTTGCCTCCTCCAAGCCATGTCCCCACACACCCCATCTTCCCTACTGCTCCCCTTGGCTACCACACTGGCCTCCTGGCCAGTCCTGGAACACACTAGGCACATTCCAGCCTCAGGGCCTTTGCACTTGCTGTTCTCTCTGCCTGGCATGCTTTTCTTGACCCCTTAATATCTGTGTGCCTCCTTCCCTCAGCTCCTTCCCGACTCTGCTCAAGACTGTCATCTTGGCTGGCTGTGGTGGCTCATATCTGTAACCCCAGCACTTTGGGAGGCCGAGGCAGGTGGATCACTTAAGGTCAGGAGTTCAAGACCAGCCTGGCCAACATGGTGAAACCCCATCTCTACTAAAAATATAAAAATTAGCCCGGTGTAGTAGCACGCACCTGTAATCCCAGCTACTCCAGAGGCTGAAGCAGGAGAATCACTTGAACTCAGGAAGCGGAGGTTGTAGTGAGCCGAGATTGCACCACTGCAGTGCAGGCTGGGTGACAGAGCGAGACTCCATCTCAAAAAAAAAAAAAAAAAAAAAAAAAGACTGTCATCGTGCCAGTGAGGCTGCTCCTGACCCTGCTCCCCGCCACTGTGAACGCAGCCTGCACCTTGCTCCCTGTGTGGCTCTCTGCTTTGATGCTGCTGCTGCTGTTCTCGCCTCTTACCACTACCTGATATTTATCTGTTGCTGGTCTCCCTATGAGCGCCCTGGGGCAGAGGTCTCATTTCATCCAAAGTTGTAACTCCATGCAGTGAGCTGAGATCGCGCCACTGCACTCCAGCCTAGGCAACAGAGTGAGACTCCGTCTCAAAATAAATAAATAAATAAATAAACAAAGTTGTGACTCCAACATCTAGAAGACTGCCAGGCACATAGGGGTGGTCAGTAAATATCTGCTGAATGAATAAACACAATAGAATAGAAAGGATTGGAAGGCTCTAGAACAGACCAGAACACACAATAGAATAGAAACAATACAATGGAATAGACAAGATATACCACAACAGTCCAGTATAGCCCATCAAAGTCAGGCTGATACTCAGGGCTTCAACAGAATTGGGCAGAACAGCCACGAACCCCCTCCTAAAACTATGATCCGGACCTCGGCAGACACCATCAGGGCTGGTGGCCACGAACTGCATCTGGATGGGGGTCTTTCCATGCCCCCTCTCCCCCGGCTATCCCGGGCTGAGAGCTTTTCCGCCTACTCTGTCCCTGTTCCTGCCCAGCCGGACAGGTCGGGGTGGTTTCTGGTCTGGACACCGGGGCTCTGGCTCCTGTCTGGGGTGATTCCTGCTGAGTCACTGGCCACAGCTCTGGCCAGGCTCCCACGGGCCTGATTATGTTGGGGGGTTGGGGGAACCATGGCCAAGGGATGAGGCACTCAGCCTGTGGGTGCGTGGGGTGAGGGGTGGTGCTGGGCTGGCCACAGGCTGCTTCTCTCCGTCACTGGTGGCTTTTACTTCACCTTTCCCATGGCCAGATGATGACAGAGAACACTCTCCACCAGCCACCTCCCAGGCCTGACCAAAGGTCTGGCTAGACTGATGGTTACGAAAGAGAGGGAGAAAGAGGAGAGACTTAGGGGCCCCTCCTCCCAAGCAACCCTCCACGGGGAAGGCTGGCCGTGGGAAGCCGTCTGTGCAGACTTGAGTCTGGCTTGAGAGCCCTGGCCCACCTCTGGACAGGGTCCTGATCCAAGGCTGGCGCTTCATCTCAGGGCAGGGGCAAGATGCGGGGACCCTGCCTGTCTGCCTGGAAGGTCAGTTCTCACCCTAACTCCACCTGGAACCTGACCGTGTCTCCACAACCCCTCTGCTCAGGACCTCCAGGGGCTCAAGGCAAAAGCCACATCCTCCCCATTGGCTGCCCAACCTGCCCGCCCCGTTTCCCTTGCTGGCCTCACCTCCTCACCTCACCTACTCTGCTCCCTCCCAACTGGCCTCCTGCCTGCTCGTTGACTCTGTCTGCCACACCCCTGCCTCAGGGCCTTCACACTGGCTGTTCCTTCTGCCTGGAACTCTCTCTCTCCGCAGACACCCACATGGCTCCCTTCGTTTTGTCCTGCAGATCTCCTTAGCATCACTTTCTGAGACACCGTTCTCAACCCCCTCCAACAGGGAAAGTCCCCCAGCAGTGTCCTGACTCCCCCAGCTGTGCCTGGCTCCTCCAGAGGCACCTATTCCAGCACAGTGTGCCGTGTGCTCATTGTACCATCTCCCTAGGGGGAGTGATGGCTCCGTGAGGGCAGGTGGGTTGTCTACTCCGTTCACTGTTTAAAGCAGGGCCCAGCCCAAAGGAGGTGCACAATACCTTCTGGGCAAATGAATGAATGCATGAACTAAAGGAATTGGAAGCGGGAGTAGGAAGAGCACACTTAAAGCTCAGGCAGGCCCTGGTCGCGGTGGCTCATGCCTGTAATCCCAGCACTTTGGGAGGCTGAGGCAGGCGGATCACGAGGTCAGGAGATCGAGACCATCCTGGCTAACACAGTGAAACCCCATCTCTACTAAAAAAAAATATCAAAAAATTAGCCAGGCGTGGTGGCACGCGCCTGTAGTCCCAGCTACTTGGGAGGCTGAGGCAGGAGAATGGCATGAACCCGGGAGGCGGAGCCTGAAGTGAGCCGCTGAGATTGCGCCACTGCCCTCCAGCCTGGGCGACAGAGCGAGATTCTGTCAAAAAAAAAAAAAAAAAAAAAAAAAGGCTCAGGCAGGCCCGGGTGTGGTGGCTCACGCCTGCAATCCCAGAACTTTGGGAGGCCAAGGCAGGTGGATCACTTGAGCTCAGGAGTTCAAGACCAGCCTGGGAAACATGGCAAAACCCCATCTCTACAGAAAAATACAAAAATTAGCAGGGCACGATGGTGCACACCTACGGTCCCAGCTACTCAAGGGGCTGAGGTGGGAGGATCACCAGAGCCCGGGGAGGTCGAGGCTGCAGTGAGCCGTGATGGCACCACTGCACTCCAGCCTGGAGAACTTCACTGAAGAGGTGACATTTAAGCTGAAGCCTGAGATTTGAGAAAGAGCCTTGAAGTGTTCCAGGCAGAAAATACAGCCAGCGCAAAGGCCCTGAGGCTGGAACCTGGTAAACACAATCAAGAAAGAGAAGAAAGAAGCTTGGTGCAGTGTGTGTGTGTGTTGGTGGCAGAGGAGGGAGGAGTTTGCAGCCTGTAATCCAGGAAAGTGCAAGGACCCCACTCTGACACCCCAGAATCTCTGATTAGTCCCTGGCAGGTGGCTTTCTCTCTGTCCCACCCAACAATGGTTACAACTGGTGTCTCATTCTCCCCTCCCCCTCCCTTCACCCCGCTCCCCCTTTTCCCGCCTGGCCTGGCAGAGCCGGGAAACAGTGACTCAGGAGTCTGGCCGACTCAGGCCTCCCTCCCCTTCGTGTCAGGCTGCTGGGCTGGAGCCAGCTTCGGCCTGACATCCAACCTCAGGCCTGACGTCCAGCTGGGCTCCGGCCAGGGGCGCCCTCTCCTCAGCATGGCAGACACTCCACGTGGCTTCTCACTGGCAGCAGGAATAAGAGTAACAGCCCAGATCATGTAAATATAACCTTCCCCACCATGTGCCGTGGCTATCCCCATTTTCCAGGGGAGGAAACTGAGGCTCGGTGAGGCTGTGACACTTGTTACACATGTTACACACCCTGGGGATGTGGTGCTGACAGTGGCGGTGCCCAGTTGGCAAGTGCAGGGCAGGGGGCTGGTTGGGGCTGAGGCTTCGCCAGTGTAGACAGGCTGCAGACTTCCCCAGGTACCTCCCAGGCAGGAGGGACCCAGGGCTGCAGGCCTGGCCTTGGAACCTAACACTTCCGCAACACCAGAGCTGGGGTCTCCCTTTCTCACTAACCCCACCCCACATACACTCACCAAGAAACAACCAGGCCAAGAGTCAGGGAAGGAAAATACCCAGCAAAGGAGACAGGGGGCACTTCCTGGGGGTCCTGGGCCCTCTCCCCATTTCTGCCATCAGTGACTTCCACCATCAGCCAGTGACCTCAGTTGAACATAGTCACTTCATTGTGCAGAACACTAAACCACATTTTTCCAGCCTTCCCTGAGAAAGACACACGTGGTTCAGAGTTTGGGCTCCAGTCAGATCCTGACTGTCTGGGTTCAAGCCCCAGCTCAACTGCTTCTTAGCTGTTCAACTCTGGGCAATCGTCTCCAACTCTCTGGGCCTCAGTTTCCCATCTGAATAATGCGACTTCTAACAGTACAGCCTCCCAGGGCTGTTTTGTGCCTTGGCACACAGCGAGCGCTCAGAGAACGTCCCCGTTGCTCTCCACGAGCCCTGAATCTGTGCAAAGCCTCAGCAGAGAGGCTCAGGGACCCCCACCCCTGTGTCCATGTTGAAAACTCACTTGTGGAATTCTCAGTAACCCCATTCCTTCTGACAGAGTTACAAATTCAGATTAGATTTTTATTCTCTGACATCCGCTTAACAGGCCACAGTTATTATTGTTTCTGGCCTAAAATACAATGCGGTTCTGGTGAATTAATGGGTCCAGGCTACTCTCTCTCCTGAGGAGCTAAGGTCCCAGCAGTTCTGGAAAACTATGTGCTGTTTTCTGATCTGGAACATTCAGTTGTAGCATGGACATGAGACTTTCGAGGTAGACACTACTTCTACTTCTGGGTCACTCAACATTTCCAACCCTGGGGAGAAGATTCTGGGGGTCCCTGACTCCCTTGTGCCCCAGAGCTGCACCCAAAACGAGAGCATGGGATTCTGGGGCTAAGGGGACCCTTGTGTAGAAAGGATAATAACAACATTGATAACCATAGCAGCAAGCCAGCCTTACTGATTTTTTTTTTTTTTTTTTTTTTTTTTTTTTTTGAGACGGAGTCTTGCTCTGCTGCTCAGGCTGGAGTTCAGTGGCTATGATCTCAGCTCACTGCAACCTCCGCCTCCAGGTTCAAGTGATTCTCCTGTCTCAGCCTCCCAAGTAGCTGGGATTACAGGTGCCCGCCACCACGCCCAGCTAATTTTTGTATTTTTAGTAGAGACAGAGTTTCATGTTGGCCAGGCTGGCCTTGAACTCCTGAACTCAAGTGATCCACCCGCCTCGGCCTCCCAAAGTGCTGGGATTACAGGCATAAGCCACCACATCCGGCCTTATTTCCTTCTTATCCTCACCGTTTGAGGGAGTTTCTCTTTTTTTTTTTTTTTTTTTTTTTTTTTTTTTTTTTTTTTTTTTGAGACGGAGTCTTGCTCTGTTGCCCAGGCTGGAGTGCAGTGGCCGGATCTCAGCTCACCGCAAGCTCCGCCTCCCGGGTTCAGGCCATTCTCCTGCCTCAGCCTCCCGAGTAGCTGGGACTACAGGCGCCCGCCGCCTCACCCGGCTAGTTTTTTGTATTTTTTTAGTAGAGACGGGGTTTCACCGTGTTAGCCAGGATGGTCTCGATCTCCTGACCTCGTGATCCGCCCGTCTCGGCCTCCCAAAGTGCTGGGATTACAGGCTTGAGCCACCGCGCCCGGCCCGAGGGAGTTTCTCTTCTTAGCACCATTCACTGGGGAAACGGAGGCACAGAGAGGTGAACCAGCTTGCCCAACCTCACTCAGCCAGGACGGGGCAGGAGGGAGTTGGAATCCAAGCAAGTCTGATAGAGAAATGCTGGCTTTTACCTCTTTCCTCACCTTTTCCACAGACGGCAACTCAAGAGGCTAAGCGTGGACCGAAGTCACCCTTGTTATTGCTCTCACACTCTCCCTCTTTTTTCTCACACTCTCTTCCTTCTCAACTTTAGGTTCAAGCTGGTTCAGAATCCAACAGGCCTGACATCAGCATTTCTCACCAGGGTAACCTTGGCTCATGAGTTCTGCTTTCTGAGCCTCAGTTTCCTCATCTGCAGAATGGGGGCAGCACAGAGCCTCCCTCATTGGCTTATTGCGAGCATTCCCCAAGATCACGAGTGTTTTAAAAGGTGCTTAGGTCAGCTGAACTCAATGCTTCACACCTGTAATCCCAGCACTTTGGAGGTTGAGATGGGAGGAAGATCGCTTGAGCCCAGGAGTTCAAGACCAGCCTGAGCAACATAGTGAGAGTCCCATCTCTCGGCTTAGGTGGTAGTTCCTCAATAACTTAAACATAGAATTACAATATGACCCAATAATTCCACTCCTGGGTATATGCTCCAAAGAACTGTAGATGTTCAAACACAAACTTGTACACAGGCCAGGCATGGTGGGTCACGCCTGTAATCCCGGCACTTTGGGAGGCTGAGGCGGGTGAATCACCTGAGGTCAGGAGTTCGTGACCACCCTGGCCAACATCGTGAAACCCCGTCTCTACTAAAAATACAAAAAAATTTTTTTTTGTATTAAAATTAGCCAGGCATGGTGGCACACACCTGTAGTCCCAGCTACTCAGGAGGGTGAGGCACAAGAATCGCTTGAACCCAGGAGGCAGAGGTTGCAGTGAGCCGAGATCCCGCCACCGCACTCGAGCCTGGGCGACGGAGCGAGACTCTATCTCAAAAAATAAATAAATAAATAAATAAATAAATAACGCTCATACACAGATGTTCATTGCAGCACTATTCACAATAGCCAGAAAGTGGAGGCAACCGAAACCGAAATGGCCATCAACTGATGCAGAAATAAAATGTGTACCTACATGCTACATACCATATACGCACTACAACACGGGTGAACATGTGAAAGGCCACATAGTACATGATTCCATTAATATGGAAAGGCAAATTCACGCAGATGGAGACTCAGTGCGTGGTTTCCAGGGGCTGGAGTGTTGGAGGGATGGGAAATGACGGCTTGTGAGTGCAGGGTTTCCTTTTGGGGTGGTGGAAATGTTCCAGATCTAGGCGGTGGTGGTGGTTGCACAATACTGCAGATGTACGAAATACCAGTGAATTGCACATGTTGAATAGGTTGCGTAGCAGTGCGTGCCATGCAGCAAGCATCCAGTGAAAGTCATGATTGTCATTGTGATTTTAGGGGAATCTTTTTGGGCTCAAGGCTTGGGTTCCAGAGTTGGCTTCTGAGGCTTAAGTTGAGTCAAAACTGCAATCCACAAAACACGGCACCGATTTTCCCTGCCATCCATCAATGGCACCCATGCTGGGATCCTTGCGGCCACATTTTCTGCACCACAGGGGAGTCAACAGGCAACTCATGATAACTCTACCCAGCTGGCCTTGTAACTGTGGAGAAAGAAAGACAAGATAGCCCCACACACCCAATAAACAGAGACTATGATGCCATGTGCAGATAAGGGTAAGAGGTAAAGAAGGGCCTGGTTTAGCCAGGGTCATCAGGGAAGGCTCCTCAGAGGAGGTGACGCAGAGTCTGAACAAAGCGAAGGAGGAGCCAAGGGATCTCTAACTTCGACCTTCAAAGCTCTAGGTGATGCACCCCCGCCCACCTCTCCCACCTCAGCCCCACCAGGCTCACTTTCTACGCATCCCCTGGACAGGCTCCTTCTTTTTTTTTTTTTTTTGAGATGGAGTCTCGCTGTATCGCCAGACTGGAGTGCAGTGGCACGATCTCAGCTCACTGCAACCTCTGCCTCCCGGGTTCAAGCGATTCTCCTGCCTCAGCCTCCTGAGTAGCTGGGATTACAGGCGCCTGCCACCACGCCCAGCTAATTTTTGTATTTTTAGTAGAGACAGTGTTTCACTGTGTTGGCAGGCTGGTCTTGAACTCCTGACCTCATGATCCACCCACCTCAAGCGTGAGCCATCACACCCAGCCAGGCTCCTTCTTACCATCTGGGTCTCTGTTCAAATATCACCTCCTCAGGGATGCCCTCCCAGACTGCCCGGTCTCAGTCACACTCCATCACCTTCCCCTGCCTTGTTTCCATCTTAGCACTTTTCCCACCCACAATTATCTTCCTTATGTGTCTATGATCTGTCTGCCCCATCAGACCATCAGCTTTATGAGAGCGAGGCTTTCAGTCTGTCTCATTTTCTGGCTTGTCCTCATGCCTAGAACCCAACACATAACAGGTGCTCAAGAAATATCTATAGAAGTAAAGCACAAATATATGAGTGAATAAATGTGTGAGTAAGTGAATGAATGAATGCTTCTTTGTAGACAAGTGGAGGTTCAGGCCCTGAGAGGGGCCAAGACTCCCCCCAGCGACACACAGGTGGAGAGAGGGGTGACTCCAGGGACCCTCTCTCTGCCCAGCCCCACCTGTGGTGTCAGTGAGGCCAATTATTGACCAGGGGGGCTGTGGGGCAGGCAGGAAGCCATGTAGCCAAAGCAGGTTTGGGGACCACTGCCCCACCTATCTCCTTCCCTCTGATGCCCCCTCTGCCCCACAGCTTAGGAGTTCTGCCCGCTCCACTCCCTAGCCTGCATCCTGGCCAGACCAGCTTCCAGCTCTGGGTGACCCATAGGGACTTTCCCCAACGGGTGAGGGCTGGGGCAGGGGAAAGTGCCAGGTGGCTGCCAAAACGACTCTCTGTTCCCGAAACTGCCATCCGGGAAGTGAGCAGGGGTGACAGAGTGCCCACAACACTGGGACTCTACAGAAGCCTCCAGCTCAGCCAGAACGCCCATCCACATAAGCCTGAGCAGGAGGACACGCTTCTCTGAGCCTTCATTCCCTCACGGGCGATAACTCTCACCTCTCAGGGCTATGTGAGCAACAAATGCGGCTGCACGGGCAAGACACCTCCCACGGACTTGCCCAAGTGTTGCATAGGGACATACTTTCATTAAGAGATACAGTATGGGACATATCGATACCAAAAAAGTGTTTGTTGTTCATCTGAAATTCAAATTTAAGTAGGCATTCTGGGGTTTGTCGTTGTTGATCTTGCTGGATTTTGTTTTGTTTTGACACTGGATCTTGCTCTGTTACCCAGGCTGGAGTACAGTGGCACAATCATGGCTCATTGCAGTCTCCATCTTCTAGGCTCAAGTGATCCTCCAACCTCAGCCTCCCGAGTAGCTGGAACTACAGGTACAAATCACCATGCCTGGTTAATTTTTGTATTTTTCTTCTTCTTTTTTTTTTTTTTTTGTAGAGGTGGGGTTCTGCCATGTTCCCCAGGCTGGTCTTCAACTCCTGGGCTCAGGCGATCTGCCAGCCTCAGCCTCTCAAATGCTGACATTACAGGCGTGAGCCACTACGCTTTACCAGATCTTGTTGCTTTTGTTTTTGCTAAATGTTTTTTTTTTTGTTTTTTTTTTTGAGATGGAGTCTGGCTCTGTCGCCCAGGCTGGTGTGCAGTGGCACCATCTGAGCTCATTGCAACCTCCGCCTCCAGGCTCAAGCAATTCTCTTGCCTCAGCCTCCCAAGTAGCTGGGATTACAGGTACGTGCCACCACGCCTGGCTAATTTTTGTATTTCTAATAGAGACGGGGTTCCGACATGTTGGCGAGACTAATCTCGAATTCCTGACCTCAGGTGATCCACCTGCCTCAGTCTTCCAAAGTGCCAGGATTACAGACATGAGCCATGGCACCTGGCTAATTTTTGTATTTTTAGTAGAGACGGGGTTTCACCGTGTTGGCCAGGCTGGTCTCAAACTCCTGACCTCAAATGATCTGCTCGCCTCGGCCTCCCTCCCAATGCGCTGGGATTATAAGCGTGAGCCACAGTGCCCAGCCTGTTTTTGCCAAATCTGACTATCCTAGTCTGGCAGGAAATAAATGTTTGATAATGTTCTCTAAATGACTAAATGAATGAATGAAACTAAAGTGTATTAGCTGAAGGAATACAAAAATGAATGAGTGATTGAAGAAATCGCAGTATCTCCTTCCTTCCCTATTGTAAACTCTAATACGGTCTACTAGGTTCAAAATATTGGACACTGATACCATATAATTGAGATATGTAAGGTTTTTTACTTTGAGATAAGTAAAATTTGATAATCAGTTTTATTTTTAATGAATGAGAATTTTAGGGAAACTTACAATTTTTTTAAATGAGGGAAAACTGGTTTCTCACCCAAACCACACAAGTGAAAGAATTCTTCACTATAAAATGAACTTTGTTTCATAAAATATGTATGAAAGCAAGTCACTAATATTCCAAACCATTTGAAAACTTCATACAAAGTTAATGCATCAATATTTTCTACAAAACAATAGAGCATTTAATTCCAAATGGCCTGATCACACCCTAGTTATAGAACTTCAGGGTCTACTCCGGGGACATAAGTCCAAATATTGTTGGAATTCAGAGATCCTGCAGACTTCAGGATGTATCAGTGACAACTGAAAAGCTCATCCCATCCCAAATAGAGAGTATAAGTTCAAAATTATGATACAGTAAACAAAACATTTTAGTGAATATATTACAAAATTAAACCCACATATGCCAAAGAACAGAAGCATAACAGATGAGAAAACCCAAGAATACTCTAACATATGTTTTGGTCCTCTAGCACTTTAATCAATTGAATCAACATAAATTTTAAGATTCCCAATATTTCTCTGTGAATCTGACACCAAAAAGGCAGCTGGAGAAACAGCATCAAGTGACGATATGGAAGACATAAAAATGGACTCTTACAGGCCAGGCGCGGTGGCTCACACCTGTAATCTCGGCACTTTGGGAGGCCGAGGCAGGAGGATCACCTGAGGTCAGGAGTTTGAGACCAGGCTGGCCAACACAGTGAAATCCCATCTCTAAGAAAAATATAAAAATTAGCTGGGCATGGTGGCACACGCCTGTAGCCCCGGCTACTCGGGAGGCTGAGGCAGGAGACTTGCTTGAACCCAGGAGGCGGAAGTTGCAGTGAGCCGAGATTGCACCACTGTACTCCAGCCTGTGGGGCAGAGTGAGACTCTCACAAAAACAACAACAACAAAAAAACAAAAACAGATGAATGAGTGATTGAAAGGCCTTTTGTACAGGCATTATTATTATGGTTATGACTCTTTTCTCACTTATGGTTCAAAAATTCCTGCTTTTGAGAACCATCTTTCTCCTTTCGTGGGCTCAAGACAGCGGGCTGGGGGAAGCCGAGGCTTGCAGAGGGAAGTGACTCACCCGAGGCCCTCCAGGCCTGTCTGCGTCTGAGGCCGAGGCCTTTTTACACTTCCAGGCAGCTCCTGCCCTCCACACGATCATAACACCTGTCCTAGCCTCACACACACGACTCCTTCAAATCTCACACGGCCCCATGGAGCTGGAGCAGCTGCCAACCAAGAAACTGAGGCTCAGAGAAGTGATGCGACCCCTCCGAGCTCATGGTGGCATCTCCTGGATGCTGCTGTCATCCAGGGGCCCTAGAGCTGTGGCTGGCAGAATTCCAGGCGTGGCTATCAACCAGTGAATCCTGCAGCCCCACACCTACCTGCCCTGGCCGCCACTGGACCAAGGCCCGGTGAGCAATTACTCAGCCCAGGCTGAACTCCATGGAGGAAAACCCTCCTTTGCAGTTGGCTCCCTCGGGCTCCACAGCCGGGAACTACCTCCCCCAAGGCCAGTTCATCTCCTGGCAGCGCTGGCAGATGTAGAAACCCAGGCTTGTCTGTGAGCTGGCAGCAGGTAGGAGGCGGACAGAGCTTGTGCCAGGCACCCCGCCAATGCAGCCAGCGCTGCGTTTCATTCAGTCACTCAACAAACATTTATGGAGGGTCTGCTGGGCCAAACACTGGGTCCTTTCCTTGTTGGCTGTTGGAAGAAGTAGATCAGATGATGAGTGTTTAAAAGGAGCCTAGCACACAGCAAGCACTCATGTAGCTATCCTTCTTCCCCAAGCACCTACTGTGTGCCTGGCACTGTGTGTGGCCCTGTTCGGCCTGAGAGGGAGACAGGATCAGAAAAGGAAATCAGAGTAAAGAAGAGCCTGGGAAACTGATCAAACCTGTTATGGCTCATGGAGCATATACTCCTGTGCTGGACGCAGCCCTGGCACTGTCTCACTTAAGTCATGACAGCCCTGAGCAGCGGCACTGCTACTATCCCTGCTACACAGAGTGGAAAGACAAGGCCAGGACTCTGCCACGGGATTAGCACTGCTCTAAGATCTGCCGGCCAGGTGTGGTGGCTCACGCCTGTAATCCCAGCACTCTGGGAGGTCGAGGCGGGTGGATCGCTTGAGGTCAGGAGTTCGAGACCAGCCTGGACAACATATTTAGGCTAGAATAAGCAATTGCAGAACACCTAATTGAGTCAATTCCCTTCAATGAGCAATCTATCCATCCATCCATTCATTCAATAAATCTGTATTAAGACCCAGCACAAGGCAGGCACTGGGGACGCAGCAGTGAATAAAATAAGCAAAACTAAAGCTTCCTACAGTACCGGTAAGAGCACAGAGTCTGGAGCCAGATGCCTGGGTTCAAGTCCCGGCTCTGCCACCCACCAGCTGTGTGGTCTTGGGCAAATAGCTTGACCACTCTGAAACTCAGTTTCTTTTCTTTTCTTTTTTTTTTGAGACAAAGTTTTGCTCTTGTTGCCCAGGGTGGAGTGCAGCGGCGCAACCTTGGCTCACTGCAACCTCCCGCTCCTGGGTTCAAGCAATTCTTCTGCCTCAGCCTCCTGAGTTCAAACGATTCTCCTGCCTCAGCCTCCCGAGTAGCTGGGATTACAGACATCCGCCGCCACGCCTGGTTAATTTTTTGTATTTTTAGTAGAGATGGGGTTTTACCATGTTGGCCAGGCTGGTCTTGAACTCCTGACCTCAGGTGATCCACCTGCCTCGGCCTCCCAAAGTGCTGGGATTACGGGCGCGAGCCACCGCGCCTGGCCTGAAACTTTTATCTTCTGAAAAATTAGTAATAATAATAGTAATACCCACCTCATGGGGCTGAAAATTCAACAGATTTTTCCAAGCAAAGCGCTGAGCACAGAGCCTGAGAGACAGGAAAGCTCAACATATATTGGGTGCTTTTGTGTCTTTTATTCCCCTTTTTGTAGAGAACGGGGTCTTGCTATGTTGCCCAGGCAAGTCTTGAATCCTGGGCTCAAGCAATCCTCCTGCCTCTGCCTCCCTAAGTGCTGGGATTATAGGTGTGAGCTACCACACCCGGTCAGTATTTTTCTTTTTAATCGCCATGTCTCAGAAAAGTAAAGCAAGCCTCAGAATTTATGGCACCTGCCCAAGGTAAAAAGCTAGTTGAGTTGGAACTTGAATCTAAATGTCTAAATGATTGAGAGGACCCCTCCTCGGGGCTCCCATTCTCAGCCCCTTCTAGCTCAGAGGGGCCCAGTTCCCCAGACCCCTCTACCTAAACACAACTTTTTTTTTCTTTTTCTTTTTCTTTTCTTTATTTCTTTTCTTTTCTTTTTTTTTTTTTTTTTTTTTTGAGACAAGAGTCTTGCTCTATTGCCCAGGCTGGTGTGCAGTGGCACGATCTTGGCTCACTGCAACCTCTTGCCTCCTGGGCTTAAGTGATCCTCCTGCCTCAGCCTCCTGACTAGCTGGGACTATAGGCATGTGCCACCATGCCCAGCTAATTTTTGTATTTTTTATAGAGATAGGGTTTCGCCATGTTGCTTAGGGTGGTCTCAAATTCCTTGGCTCAAGCAATCTGCCTGCCTCGACCTCCCAAAGTGCTGGGATTACAGGCATGAACCATCGTGCCTGGCCCCTAAGCACAATCTTTAACTTTGGTCTTCCAGGCCCTACAAGACCCTAGACACCCAGTGTCCCAAGAACCACCTGCATCTGAATGTCCACTGGGTGTTCATCTCCTCTGCCTTTGCCCCAGTTGTACAAATATGCATCTGCTGGTGTGGGGCCCCAGGATCTGCATTTTACTTATTTTTTTTGAGACAGAGTTTCACTCTTGTTGCCCAGGCTGGAGTGCAATGGCACGATCTCGGCTCATTGCAACCTTTGCCTCCCAGATTCAAGCGATTCTCCTGCCTCAGCCTCCCAAGTAGCTGGGATCACAGGCGTGCCCCACCACGCCCAGCTAATTTTTCGTATTTTTGGAGAGATGGGGTTTTACCATGTTGGCCAGGTTGGTCTCAAACTCCTGACCTCAAGTGATCCACCCACCTCGACCTCCCAAAGTGCTGGTATTACAGACATGTGCCACTGCGCCATGCCAGGGATCTGCATTTTAATAGGTGTCACTGGTGGTGGCTGTACTGGGGCCCAACATGGAAAACTAGGCCTGGAACTGGGCAGAGATGCAAGTCATCCAGCAGAGGCGAGAGCAGGACCCAGGATGTGAGATGGGCTGGAGTAAGCTCTGGTTTATTTCAGACAGGAAGGAGAGTGAGGAAGGGGTTAGGAGGAAGGATGGAGGGAAGGAGTAGGAATGGAGGGAGGGAGGGAAGGAAGGAGGGAGAAGAGAAGGAAGAGAGAGGAAGGAAGGAATGGATGGAGGAAGAGAGGAAGGAAAGGAGGAGGTAGGGAGGGGGAGGAAGGAAAGAAGGAGGTAGAGAGGGGGAGAAAGAGAGAAAGAGGAAAAATGAAAGAAGGAAAGAATTTTCATTTGTCCCAAGCTTGCCCAAACTGAGTTTGCAGCCAGACCACAGGGCTTTCATTTTCTCCCGATTTTTCTGCCAGAGGCAGAAAACATGCTCCCCTGGGAAGCTCAAAAATAGCTGAGCTCAAAAACTAGGCTGGGTGAGGATTTCAGGCTACAGGGAGGGATTTACACCAAAGGGCTCTGTAGAGTCTGGAGGTTAAGGGCACAGCCACTGGCGCCAGTCGGCCTGGGTTCAAATCCCAGTTCTGCCCCCTTCCTGGCTCTGTGACCTTGGATTTGGCCTCAGTTTCTCTCCCACAAAGCAGGAATCAACAACAGTCCCAGGCATGTTTGCATCTGGGCATTTACATTTCACCGGTGGGACTTGCCTCCTCTCCAACCTTGCAGCCTCCACTCAGCCAAGCCTCTCCTCGACAAGGCAGGATGAACCTCCACGTCCAGGCTTTCACCCAGCCCATTTAGCAACCCCAATAGAAACAAAGTGCCTCTTTCCCCATCGGTCTAGCAAAAATCCCAGGTCTGGCTCTCATTGGCTGAGAGGATGCAGTGTCCTGATTGGTCAGTACTGAGTGCATGCCCCACCCCTAATGATGAAGTCCGCCCCACCCAAAACCCTTGGACTGAGGCACAGAGAAGGAGAGTGCATGCTGGGTAGGAACTTAAAACAGATGTCCCTACAAGGGCCCACAAGGGACAAGAATAGGAGAAAGGCCTTGGCTGGGCACAGTGGCTCAGGCCTGTAATCTCAGGACTTTAGGAGGTCGAGGCGGGTGGATTGCTTGAGGTCAGGAGTTCGAGGCCAGCCTGGACAACATGGCAAAACCCTGTCTCTACTAAAAATACAAAAATTAGCCAAGCATGGTGGTGGGCGCCTATAATCCCAGCTACTTGGGAGGTTGAGACAGGAGGATTGCTTGAACCAGGGAGGCAGAAGTTGCAGTGAGCTGAGATCGTGCCATTGTACTCCAGTCTGAGTGACAGTGTGAGTGAGACCCTGTCTCGGGGGGGGAAAAAAAAAAAAAGAGAGAGCGAGAAGGAGAGAAGCCAACATATACTCCACCTTGAGTGACAGAGTGAGACTCTGTCTCCAAAAAATAAAATAAAAATACAAAAATTAGCCGGGCGTGGTGGCCTATGCCTGTAATCTCAGCTACTCAGGAGACTGAGGCAGAAGGATCCCTTGAACATGTGAGGTGGGGGTTGCAGTGAGCTATGATCGCATCATTGCACTCCAACCGGGGTGACAGTGTGAGACCCTGTCTCAAAAAAAAAAAAAAAAGAGAGAGAGAGAGAGAAGCCAACATAGCACTGGTTGAGCACCTAGCATGTGCCAAGTGCTTTATTCACATGATCCTGTTAAGGTAAGCCTCCCGACAAACCTGCCTGATGATGTTGATTTGGGAAACAGGAAAGGGAGCCTTGGAGGAGGTGAACAGACCAGGCCAAGGCCACGCAGAGCAAGCTCTGCTTCTGAGCCCTTCCCTCCACCCCAGCCCTGCCTGATCTCGACCTCCACGAGAGGGGAACTAACGGCACCGTTCATAAGACACTCGCCTCGAGAACAGTCACTGCCATTTCCCATGGCTGAGTCCCTGCTGAGCCTGTCCCCCGACATCCCTGAGGCTCTGAGCGCTCCAGCCATTTGCCCTGGGTCACACAGCAGGGAGAGAGGAGCCTCGGTCTGCACCCAGAGCTGACTAAGTCTAATTAGGGCCTGAAAGGCAGGGCTGGCTCCCACCATCGGGGCCAGGGTTACAGTGGGAGGAGCCGGCCGCCTTTCCAGCGACCTCCTGGGCCTTGTCTCAGCTGTAAGAGGGCCCCAGCCTCTGCTCTCATCTGGATGTGACAAGAAACAGCCCAGCAACTCGCCCTTGACAGGGCAGGGGCGGGGCTGGAGACAGTGGGAAGGGAGGCGCCAGCCATGCTCCCTAAAGAGTGGTAAGGAGAGCGGGCACCAGGGATGGAAGGCCTGGGTTTGAACCCAGCTCTGCCCCTTAAATCCTGTGTGAACCAGCAAGTACCTGACCTCTCTGGTCTCCTCTGCAAAGTATGTCCAGGCAACCTGCTGGGGGTGTGGGAAGCTCCCAGGAGCTGGTGCTTGTAGCTAACATTTAGGAAGCCCCAAGCCTGGCCAAAACCTGGGATTGGCCCAGGATGAGCAAGCACTTCCTTCATCACTGCCTGGGGGGAGGGAGGTGCTCTTATTATTACCTGCACTTTACAGAGAAGGAACTGAGACACAGAGGAGGTGACTTGCTAGACGACAGTTACACAGTCAGGAAGTGTCAGAGCAGGGACTGGAACCCAGGCAGACCTGGCTCCAGAGCCCACCTCTTAGCCACTCCCCAGCGCCTGAATGCTGTCAAGTTCCAGGTTAGCAGCCCCTTACCCTGTTGCTGTTGACATTTCTGGAGTTAGGGTCCTACCCTGAGTCTGGAAATGGAGGGCGGGGGCGGGGGTGACTTCCCTATATTCCATCCCAAACAGCCACCCTGCTGAGGAAATGGGCCCGGAGGGGGTATGTGCGGCGCCCAAGGTTGCACAGCAGTGGGGTCAGGTGTGGCTTATCAGGGCAGCGTCTTCCCCGCCGGCATCTCCTGGATCCCCCTCATTTATACTCTCTCTCTCTTTCCGCTGTGGGCTGTGGGGCGGGGGCTGCCTCCGTGCCGGCTCCACGCTGACTCCACGCTGGCTGCAGGACATTTGTTACTGTGTCAGTTCTAGCTCCCACCCTGATGGGAGGCCGGCAGGCAGGGGGCTTCCTGGCGGCCCTGGGAGGGAGGAATGCGCCCCCACCCCCGGCCCCATATGGCCTCCTTCCTGGCCCATCTGCTTCCCATTGCCCTACGCGGCTGCTGCGGGGCCGCTGGAGCCCGCCCGCAGGGGTGTGAAGTTTATGTGGCTGGGCCTGGAGCCTGCGGTGACAGGGCCACACACGTTCACACAGACACACACTGGACACCCCCCACCAACCCTGCTGCATGTGTGCGCGCACACACACACACACAGCAGTCCACCCCCCACGTCCCCAAATACACCCACAATCTCACATTCACTCCCATCAACTGACACCAGAGACTTTCAACTCACACACACACCAGTGAACGCCATATGAAACCCTGACACACACACACACACATACACAACAACGCACTCTCAGAACAGACCCCTGCTCACAAACACACACAGACACACGCGGATTCGTACACACTGACTCACACCGCCCGATACCCTTCCCAGATGTGCTTCTACACTCACACCTGCACACACACACACACGTCCACCCCAACACACAAAGACACACCAGCTTACCCAGATGACACAAACACAAAACGGTGACTTCCACACAGGCCCAGACCTCGGAGAGGCCATTGGATGGGGAAGGCGCTCCCTCCAAGGCACAGGATGGCCTCTCCCCCAACTCCTCTATCAAGAGCCCAGACCCCTGTGCCAACACAGGCCACACGCTGTCCCACCTCCTCCTTATTCAACCCTAGAGGCCCAGGAGGCCATTCCTCAGAGGAGACCTGGAGACCAGCAGCCACTGGCCGAGGTCTCCAGGGAGTGTGGGCAGAGACCGATTCCAACCCAGGCCACCTGCACTGGGCACTCAGCACTCCAGCTCAAACCCTTGAGGGAGCCCCCATCTGACTCCCCTCTGTCTAGGCACCTGCACCATCCGCAGTGAGATTCTATCACTCACCACCACCTCCAGGGCCCTCGAGGAGAATTCAGGGATCTGTGAACTTGGACTGGGGGAAAAAAAGGGATGTCCTGACTTTCACTAACCGCCAACTGGAATTTGGCATTTCCTTCCCTTACGAGCAGACGTGGGAAACCACAGTGGCAGTAGCTGGATGGTGGCTTTGTCACTCAGAAATCCCTTTTCCATGTCTCTTTACAGTGTCACAGAAAGAGCATTCGTCCTCTTCTTGATTTCAAAATTACCATAGTTGGCTGGGCGCGGTGGCTCACGCCTGTAATCCCAGCACTTTGAGACCAGCCTGGGCAACATGGCAAAACCCCGTCTCTACCAAAAATACAAAAAATTATCCGGGTGTGGTGGTGTGGGCCTCTGGTCTCAGCTACTCAGGGAGCTGAGGTGGGAGGATTGCTTGGGCCTGGGTGGTGGAGGCTGCAGTGAGCCATAATCATGCCACTGCACTCCAGCCTGGGCAACAGAGTAAGTGCCTGTCTCAAAAATAAATAAATAAATAAAAACAAAAAAGCACAGCTGTCACCATATCAAACATTCAGCTATTAAATATTTTAATGACTTTAGTATAATGTTTTATTTTAATGCTATACAATTTCATTTATGAAGGTAAATCTAAGGCTGGGAGTGGTGGCTCATGCCTGTAATCCCAGCTCTTTGGGAGGCCGAGGCAGGCGGATCACGAGATCAGGAGTTCGAACCTAGCCTGGCCAACATGGTGAAACTCCATCCCTACTAAAAATATAAACATTAGCCAGGCATGGTGGCACCCACCTGTAGTTCCAGCTACTCAGGAGGCTGAGGCAGTAGAATCGCTTGAGCGGGAGGTGGAGGTCATGGTGAGCTAAGAGTGTGCCACTGCACTCCAGCCTGGGCAACAGAGCGAGACTTTGTCTCAAAAAAAAAAAAAAAAAAAAAAAATATATATATATATATACACACACACACACACACACACAAATCTAAATGTATAACAAAAACGAGATATATGGCACAGGAGCTGATCTAGGCCCTGGTACTATATTCTTACACACTTCTACTATTATAGCTTTTTACAGTGAGAACCATAGTACAGTTGGAATAGCTTGCCCAATTATAAATGGCTGAGCCAGGATTTGAACCCAGGCAGCTGGCTCACCCTTGAGCTCTAAGTTATTCTATCTGTGGGAATCCAGTGCCCAAGCCCCGCCCCCAGGAAGAGGATCCTGGGGTCTGGGAGGCCCCACCACATACACCATCCACCCTGGGGACCTGGGAACCTCCTGTCCAGCCCAGGGCGGGTCCACCTGGCTGCCCCAGCCAGAAGGGAGCCAGGGCGGCATTTACAATGTGTGAGAATTCTCACCACGCAGCAGTGGCAGTCAGAGCAGGCTCCCAGCTCCCAGGCCCCGGCTCTGCTGGAGGTTCTGCAGTAAGCTGAAAATGAGCTTCCTCTGTGGGGCCCCAGGAGGCAGGAACAGCTGGCAGGCCCTGGAGCTTTATCATCCCTTATCGTCGATTCACCTGACCTTCTGCTTGTCTGTAACTCAGGAAACCTGTCTTCTGCTAGCCAGAAACCAAGTCACCAGAAAGCTGAGGCTTGCTTTATCTTCCACGGCCTGGCTTCGTCCATTCCTTCATTCACTGCTTGAGCATTTCTTGAGCACCTACTGTGTGCTGGGTTGGAGGCAGAGGCTATAGCTGTGAACAAAGTCCCACCCTCACTGAGCTCACAGGCAGGTGGAGGAGACAGACAAGAAACAAGTGAACCAAAGGCATGCAAGATAATAAAAAGAAATAAGTATCTTTACTGGGGGCAAAGAGAAAGGCCAAGGCAGCAGGGCTTAGACACATGGTCTGAGAAGGCTTCTTTAAAGAGGCGATCTTCAAGCCCTAGCCTAGCGGAAGTGAGGGAAACAGCTGCAGAGACAACAGGGGTAAGAAACAGTGTTCCGGGAAGAGGGAACGGCAAATGCAAAGACCAACGCCTAGCTACCCTGAGCTTCACTTCTGCCTTCTCTGAGTCTGAGTCTGAAATTGGTCCTTTGGGCCAGGTGCAATGGCTCATGCCTATAATCCCAACACTTTGGGGTGCCAAGGTGGGAGGATCACCTGAGATCACGAGTTCTAGATCAGCCTGGCCGAACATGGTGAAACCCCCATCTCTACTAAAAATACAAAAATTAACCGGGCATGATGGGGGGTCCTTGTAGTCCTAGCTATTTGGGAGGCTGAGGCAGAAGAATCATTTGAACCCGGGAGGCCGAGGCTGCAGTGAGCCGAGATTGTGCCACTGCACTCCAGCCTGGGCAACGGACCAAGACTCCATCTAAAAAAAAAAATAATAAGATAAAATAAAAAATAAAAGGAAAAAAAAGAAATTGGTCCTTTAGGGGTTTGCCCCTTCCCCAAGTCCCACATCTTGGAGGGTCACCTGCCTTCCCCTTCCTCCAGTCATCCTCTCATGCCTCCTCTCTCCTTCCAATCCAAGGCCCCAGGGTATTAATTATATATGTAACCTGTGCAGCTTTTCCCTGACCTTCCCTGCCCTGCCCTCCCCTCCCCCACTCCCTTCCTCTCTTCTCTCTCTCTCTTTCTTTTTTTTTTTTTGAGACAGTCTTGCTCTATCACCCAGGCTGGAGTACAGTGGCATGATCTCGGCTCACTGCAACCTCTGCCTCCTGGGTTCAAGCGATTCTCCTGCCTCAGCCTCCCAAGTAGCTGCAACTACGGGCGCCTGCCACCACACCCGGCTAATTTTTGTATTTTCAGTAGAGATGGGGTTTCACCATATTGGCCAGGCTGGTCTCGAACTCCTGACCTTGTGATCTGCCTGCCTCAGCCTCCCAAAGTGCTAGGATTACAGGTGTGAGCCACTGTGCCGGGCTCTATCTTTCTTTCTTTTTTGAGACAGAATCTCGCCCAGGCTGGAGTGCAGTGGCACGATCTCGGCTCACTGTAACTTCTGCCTTCCGGGTTCAAGCGATTCTCCTGTCTCAGCCTCCCAAGTCACTGGGACCCGAGTCACTGGGATTACAGGCGTGAGCCACTGCACTGGGCTCTTTCTTTTTTTGAAGCAGGGTCTTGCTCTATCTCCCAGGCTGGAATACAGTGGCATGATCACAGCTCATTGCAGCCTCAGTCTCCCAAACTCAAGCAATCCTCCCACTTCAGTCTTCTGAGTAGCTGGGACTACAGATGTGTGCCACCATGCCCAGCTAATTTTTAAATGTCTTGTAGAGACAGGATCTCGCTATGTTGCCCAGGCTGGTCTTAAATTCCTGGGCTCAAGCAATCCTCCTGCATCGCCTCCTAAAGTGCTGGGATTACAGGCATGAGCCACTGGGCCTGGCTTGACTTTTTGTTTCTATGTACCCCTGCCAGGGGCATCTGTCTGTTGGGTTTCCTGGGACGGAAACCCAGGAGTCAAGAAGCTGGTGGCACCTGCCCTCTGTTCTTCCTTGGGCTTCTGACACAGATCCTGGCCCATCCCCACTTGACAGATGAGAAAACTGAGGTTCAGAGAGGTACCTCGGGGTGGCTCCAGCCCCACCATGGCAGCCCGGGGCTGGGCACCTGCAGGTCATAGGCCCTTAACTTTGATCTTTAATGGCCTCCACTTTCAGGGGCCGCCCCAATTTCTAGTGTGGTTCAGGTGTCCCCCTAGGCCATGGGGCACAGCCCTGGCATCTGAGTGTGCCACCATCTCCTGAATGTCTCAGCCTCAACTTGTGGTCCATGGGGCGGACCATCGTGTTAACAGCATCCGTGACTGGTGTCGCCGGTTGCTCCCGTGTCCTGGGCCCCAGGCCGCGATTTAGTCCTGCATCCCCAAAAGGGAAGGGCCAATTCAGCGGAGGGGGTCAATGAGGCCAGGGGAGCTTGGCCCTGAAGCCGTCCTCACAGGGCGGGGACGGTGAGGGCGCCTTCTGCTCCTCCACCTGCCGGCCAGGGCGCGCGGTGGTCCCGGGAGGGCCGGGGAATGCACGGGGGTTGCAGCCGCCCCAAGCCCGGCTCACGTTTCCGGCCTGGGCCGCACAGCTCCCGCCGCCCCCTCGCCGCCGCCGCTGCCGCTGCTGGCGGCCCCCTCATTAAGGCGCCTCGCCTTCCACCTCCGAATTTTCCACGCAGGGTTAGCCTGGCGACGCGCTGTCTGCGGGCCCCATAAAGGCGGCCGTGTGCTGCATTCGTCTCGCCGGGGCCGCGGCCTGGAGGGGCGCCCGGGCTGCGAGGGGCCTCCGCCCGCGGCTGCAGAAAGGGCCGCCTTCTCGGCCCGGCAGGCGCAGCCTCCAGAACTCCAAGTTCAGAAACACCGTAAAGACAAAGAGCAAACATCGCGGCCGGCCTGCGCTGGGCCCTCTAAGGGTGCAGAGGGGCTTCAGAACCCGTGGCACCCTCTTAGCCGACCTGGGTGGCAAAGGCTTCTCTGAGCCTTTGCAGGAGGGCAGAGGAGGCTCAGGGGTTGGAAGAAGTTGTCCAAGGCTGTGCAGGAGGAATGGGGTAATTACAATGAGTCAGGCTCCCAGCCCAGCTTCGTTGTGGAGTATTGCAGTGCAAACCTCCCTGCCCTCCTGGGGCTGACATTCCATCAGGGGAAGCAGACATTGGCAAAGAAACCCCTGAAATAAAGTGTCAGGTGCTAGTGAGTGCGGGCGGGGTGGGGGTGAGGGATGGAAATAACGCAGGGAAGGGGGTTGGGAAGTGAGGGTGGTGGGCATGAAATGGCTCCTGGGATGGTCAGAGAAGGTCTTTTGTTTTTGTTTCTTTTATTTTTCATTTTATTTTATTTTGGAGCCAGAGTTTTGCTCTGCTCACCAGGCTGGAGTGCAGTGGCACCATCTCAGCTCACTGCAACCTCCACCTCCCAGGCTCAAGCCATTCTCCTGTCTCAGCTTCCTGAGTAGCTGGGACTGCAGGCATGCGCCACCTGGCTAATTTTTTTTTTTTTTTTTTTTTTTTTTTTTTTTGGAGATGGAGTCTCACTCTGTTGCCCACGCTGGAGTGCAGTGGCGCGATCTCAGCTCACTGCAACCTCCGCCCTCTGAGTTCAAGCGATTCTCCTGCCTCAGCCTCCGGAGTAGTTGGGATTACAAGTGCCTGCCACCACGCCCAGCTAATTTTTGTATTTTTAGTAGAGACAAGGTTTCACCATCTTGGCCAGGTTCTCTTAAACTCCCGACCTCGTGATCCACCCGCCTCAGCCTCCCAAAGTGCTGGGATTACCGGTGTGAGCCACAGTGCTTGGCCTGTTTTTTTTTTTTTTTTTTTTTTTTTTTTTTTTGAGATGGAGTCTTACTCTGTCGCCCAGGCTGGAGTGCAGTGACAGGATCTCACCTCACTGCAACCTCCGCCTCCTAGGTTCAAGCGATTCTCTTACCCCAGCCACCCAAGTAGCTGAGATTACAGGCACCTGCCACCATGCCCAGCTAATTTTTGTATTTTTAGTAGTGATGGGGTTTTGCCATGTTGGCCGGGCTGGTCTCAAACTCCTAATCTCAAGTGCTCCGCCTACCTTGGCTTCCCAAAGTGCTGGGATTACAGGTGTGAGCCACTGCATCCGGCCTGTTTTTGTTTCTTTTAAATAAAGACGGGTCTCACTATGTTGCCAAGGCTGGTCTTGAACTCCTGGCCTCAAGAGATTCTCCTGCCTTGGCCTCCCAACGTGCTGGGATTACAGACATCAGCCACCATGCCTGGCCAGAAGGTCTTTTTGAGGGATGGAGTCCTGTGGACATCTAGACCCTGCCCACCAGGCCCTGCTGTCCTGTTGCCACTGGTGATGCTGCTGGAAGTCCCCTCATTAAAGCATCTTCGGCCGGGCGCGGTGGCTCACGCCTGTAATCCCACCACTTTAGGAGGCCGAGGCGGGCGGATCACAAGGTCAGGAGATCGAGACCACGGTGAAACCCCGTCTCTACTAAAAATACAAAAAATTAGCCGGGCGCGGTGGCGGGCGCCTGTAGTCCCAGCTACTCAGGAGGCTGAGGCAGGAGAATGGCGTAAAACCCAGGAGGCGGAGCTTGCAGTGAGCCGAGATCGCGCCACTGCACTCCAGCCTGGGCGACAGAGCGAGACTCCGTCTCAAAAAAAAAAAACAAAAAAAAAAAAAAAAAAAAAAAAAAACACAAAAAAGCATCTTCGTGGAAGAGTGTACCAAGAAGCAGAAATAGAATACACAAAGGCCACCTGTGGCAAGGCCATGCTTAGCTATCATTCCTTCCTCATTTACTATAGGTACCTCTCATGCTTTCTTTCCTTCTATTCCATTCAACAACTCTGCCATTCCAGAAATCTGTGGAATGTTCCTTTTCCAGCTGACGGCACTGAGGCTCAAAGAGGTTAAGAGAGTGAACCAAGAGGTTAAGAGACCCCCCAGCAGGTCAGTAGCCAAGCTGAGAGTTGAACTAGGGTCTCTCCCACTGGTACATTGATGTGACCAGGCAAGGTCAGATCTGATTCACCTCTGATCCCCTATCTTTTAGCACAGGGACTGTCCCAGGCAGCAAGGGAAGGACAAAAGAGAGGAGGAGTTTGAGAACAATGCCCACCTCCACACCCATTGGTAGGATTCTTCCTGGTGGCTCTTCTCTATGTGAAGGTGCATGCAATAAAAATATCCTTTTCTTGGCCGGGTGTGGTGGCTCACGCCTGTAATCCCAGCACTTTGAGAGGCCAAGATGGGAGGATCACTTGAGGTCAGGAGTTCAAGACCAGCCTGACTAACATGGTGAAACCTCGTCTCTACTGAAAATATAAAAATTAGCCAGGCGTGGTGGCACACGCCTGTAATCCCAGCTACTTGGGAGGCAGAGGTTGCAGTAAGCTGAGATCACGCCATTGCCCTCCAGCCTGGGCAACAAGAGCGAGACTCTGTCTCGAAAACCAAACCAAACAAAACAAAACCCTTTTCTGAGCCGTTACTCTGTACCAGGGACTTCCCATGCATTCACGTAAGTCATGTATTCAAACCTCATATCTACCACATTGCAGATGGGGAAACCGGAACACGGAAGGGTCTCTTGCCCAAAGTCATGCAGCCAGGGAGCGGCACAGCTGGGATTTGAGCCCTAACACTTGCACTGTAAACCACATGTAGACACCTACAGTGGGGAAAATCACAGTAATGAAACTGCGGCCAGTGTTTCCAGCATACTCCATGCGGAAACTCACGTAAGCTGAGGCGAGTCTACTTTATTTATGCCCATTACGTGAATGAGCAAACTGAGGCTGTGTGAGGTGCAGTGAAGGGCAGAGATAGAATTTGTTCCTGGATTACACAATGTTTCTCTTTCCACACCCCCAACTCAACCTCCTGAGTGACGAAGGCGGAATTCGTAGCTGGGCATTGAAGATTGAAAGAAATACAGGCTGGGCGTGGTGGCTCATGCCTGTAATCCTAGCACTTTGGGAGGCTGAGGTGGGTGGATCACGAGGTCAGGAGATCAAGACCATCCTGGCTAACATGGTAAAATCCCATCTTTACTAAAAATACAAAAAAAAAAAAAAAATTAGCCGGGCGTGGTGGTGGGCGCCTGTAGTCCCAGCTACTCGGGAGGCTGAGGCAGGAGAATGGCATGAACCCGGGAGGCAGAGCTTGCAGTGAGCCGAGATCACCACTGCACTCCAGCCTGGGTAACAGAGCAAGACTCTCTCGGGGAAAAAAAAAAAAAAAAAAAAAAAAAGAAAAGAAAGAAGGAAGGAAGGAAGGAAGGAAAGACAGACAGACAGACAGACAAAGCCATCTTAAACATCAATAAGACCATTCAATAGCCCAATAAAAAACTGGGCAAAGGATAATCAGAAAAGCAATCCCCAAAGACTAGAAATAAACCATGTGTCTGATAAGGAACCTGTAGCCGGTTGTGGTGGCTCATGCCTGTAATCCCAACAGTTTAAGAGGCTGAGGTGGGAGGATCGCTTAAGCCCAGAAGGTTAAGGCTGCAGTGAGCTATGATCCAGCCACTGCTCTCCAGCCTGGGCAACCAAGTGAGATCCTGTCTCAACAAAACAAAACAAAACAAAACAAAACAAAAACAACTTATCAAAGCCAGATGTGGTAGCACCTTGGAAGGCTGAGGTAGGATTGCTTGAACCCAGGAGTTTGAGACTAGCCTGGGCAACATATCAAGATCCTGTATCTATGAAAAATAAAATAAAATAAAATAAATTAGCCAGGCATGGTGGTGTGTGCCTGTAGTCCCAGCTACACGGGAGGCTCAGGTGGGTGAATCACTTGAGCTCAGGAGTTCAAGGCTGCAATAAGCTATGATTGCACCACTGCACTCCAGCTTGGGCAAGAGAGCAAGATCCTGTCTCTAAAAAAATCAAAAATCAAAATAAATAATAATAATTAAAAAGAAGCTAATTCGTGTGGGACTGAAATGTTTTGTTTCTTGATCTAGGTGCTGGCCGCACAGATGGGTTCACACTGAAAACAGGCATTGAGATGAACACTTCTGGTTTTTCTGTTGTTTGTTTTTTCTTTTTTGTTTTTTGGGATGGATACTTCTGATGTATGCATCTTTTATACTGTCATGCTTTCGTTAAAGATTTTTTTTAATCCAGACATTTCAAGAAAGAAAAAAATGTAACAAGTCAGTCTCCTTCCCACCCTGAAACAAACCCCAAGTTTCCTCCACAGAGGCCACCACACACAGGTGCTAACATGTCTGTATTTATGTTTAAAAATACTCTGAGCCAGGCATAGTGGCTGGGGCATATAAGCCCAGCTACTTGGGAGGCTGAGGCGGGAGGATCACTTGAGGCTAGGAGTTCAAGACCAGCCTGGGCAACATACCAAGACCCCATCTCTAAAATACAATTTTAAAAAATTAGCCAAGGGTGGTGGCACATGCCTGTAGTCTCAGGAGGCTGAGGCAGGAAGATAGCTTAAGCCCAGAAGTTTGAGGCTGCAGTGAGCCATGATTGTGCCACTATACTCCAGCCTGGATAACAAGGTAAGATCCTCCCATTCCCTGATCCAGCCAAGGAAAGTCACAAGCTGCAGGTGCCTCCTCCCTGGCCTCCCACTTCCTTCAGTCCCCACAGCGTATTTCCCACACGCGGCCAGAGGGAAGTCGTTCCTCTGCATAAAATCCCCTGGTGTCTTCCCACAGCTTAGAATCAAATCCAAAAAAAAAAAAAAAAAAAAAAAAAAGATAGATAGATTGATAGATCGTGGAAGGCCTGCACTTAGAGGAATTCTTTCTTGTCCCTTGGGCCCCTGTGTTTTTATTTTTCTAAAAAGCCTTTACTGGACACGGTGTCTCATGCCTGTAATCCCAGCACTTTGGGAGGCCGAGGTGGGTGGATCACTTGAGGTAAGGAGTTCAAGACCAGCCCCCGTCTCTACCAAAAATACAAAAATTAGCCGGGGAGGGTGAGGTGCGCCTGTAATCCCAGCTACTAGGGAGGCCGAGTCAGGAGAATCACCTGAACCTGGGAGGTGGAGGTTGCACTGAGCTGAGATTGTGTCACTGCACTCCAGCCTGGGCGACAGAGCGAGACTCTGTCTCAAAAAAAAAAGAAATGCTGCTGGACACAGTGGTTCACGCCTGTAATCCCAGCACTTTGGGAGGCTGAGGTGGGTGGATCACCTGAGGTCAGGAGTTCAAGACCAGCCTGGCCAACATGGTGAAACCTTGTCTCTACTAAAATACAAAAATTAGCAGGTCAAGGTGGTGAGTGCCTGTAATCTCAGCTAGTCTGGAGGCTGAGGCAGGAGAATCACTTGAACCCAGGAGGCAGAGGTTGCAGTGAGCTGTGATCATGCCATTGCACTCCATCCTGGTCTACAGATCGAGACTCCGTCTCAAAAAGAAACAAAGAAATGCATTTCCACATTTTCCTCCCTGTCTCTTCTCCTGGGCACCCAGTCTTGGTACCGCCATCCACCAACCCTTTCATGAGGGCTGCAACCCTTCCCCAGCCTGGTCCTTGCATTCACTCACTCTCCAACCCCACCCAGTCCATCCACAAAGACAGCTCCCACCCCTTCTTCCTCTCGATGACCTGCCAGGGAAAGTCACAAGCTGCAGGGGCCTCCTCCCTGGCCTCCCACTTCCTTCAGTCCCCACAGCCTATTTCCCACACGCGGCCAGAGGGAAGTCGCTCCCTGCATAAAATCCCCTGGTGTCTTCCCACAGCTTAGAATCAAATCCAAACGCCTGGCCCTTGGCTGTGGCCTATGAGGCCCGGGGGATGCCAGCCCCTGCCCGCCTTCCTCCTACCTGTCTCCCCCACACTGACCTCTTGCTATTTCTTGAACACCCCAAGCATTTCCCCACCCAAGGGCCTTGGCACTTGTCATGCTCTCTGCCTGCAACTTCCTCCCCCTCTTCCAATTATCTTTGCTGGCTAACTCCTGCTTCTTCCATCTCTGGGAAGGCTCTGCCTAATGTCCCCAAGTCCCTGACTAAGCTGGTGCCCCCCGTGGCTCTCCTATAGCACCCTGCACTCTTCCCGGGCAACATCACTCCCTTCCCTGAGAAATGGGTTCGAATCCCTGCTCAGCCATTATCACCTGGAAGGACCTTGGGCAAATCCCTCCTCCCTCTGGGACTTGGGCTTCCTCATCTATCTGAATGGGGTCGTGATAGTAACAGCGCTGTGTTCTTCTCTGGAGGGCTGCAGGGAGAACCTATTCCTGGGCTTCAGAACCAGTTGCTCTGCCTTAGCCAGGACCCTGGACAGACTATGTCCTTCTCAAACAGCACAAATTTTTTTTTTAAGACAGAGTCTCACTCTGTCACCCAGGCTGGAGTACAGTGGCCTGATCTCAGCTCACTGCAACCTCTGCCTCCCGGGTTCAAGCGATTCTCCTGCCTCAGCCTCCCGAGTAGCTGGGACTACAAGCGTGCGCCACTACACCTGGCTAATTTTTCTATTTTTAGTAGAAACAGGGTTTCACCATGTTGGCCAGGCTGGTCTCGATCTCCTGACCTCATGATCTGCCCGCCTTGGCCTTCCAAAGTGCTGGGATTACAGGCGTGAGCCACGGTGCCCAGCCCAAGGCTGTGTCCTTCTCAAGCCAAGGTGAATTGTCAGCATCCTGAGAACAGAGACTTGTCTGTTCCCTGTTGTGTCACTCCTGGCCCGGCGACCTTAGGACTGAGTGCACATGTGGTGAATGCGGGAAGGACTGAGCTATGATTGCAGGGGCTCAGAGCTGGATCCTCGAACCTTCTGCAGACTTGCCCCCTTCCCAGAGAAGAGAGTTGGGATGACAGCCAGGGCTCAGCTTCTCCTTCCCAAGGCAGCGGACCCCACCAGCAGAAGTGATCCTGGCCCTACCACAGGACAGATCCCACTCAAATTTTGGTGCCTAAAGAGAGTTACTATGTGACCCAGAAATACCACTCCTTTATTTCCCAAGAGAAAGAAAAAGTTATCAAATTTTGTACTTTATATATGGCACTTTACTGTTTATCAATTACATCTTGTGAAAACTGTTATGCACACACACAGCTACTAAAATGGCTAAAATAAAAGATACAAACAGGCCAGGTGTGGTGACTCACACCTGTAATCTCAGCACTTTGGGAGGCTGAGGCGGGAGGCTCACTTGAGCCCAGGGGATTGAAACCAACCTGGGCAGCATAGTGAGACCCTCCTCTTCACAAAAAATTAAAAAATTACCCAGGCATGGCAGTGCACACCTGTGGTCCCAGCTACTCAGGAGGATGAGGTGGGAGGATCATTTGAGCCTGGGAGGTCGAGTCTACAGTGAGCTGTGATCATACCACTGCACTTTAGCCTGGGTGACAGAATGAGACCTTGTCCCCAAAAAACAAAAACAAAACAAAACATTAAAACTGGGTCGGGTGCAGTGTCTCACGCCTGTAATCCCAGCACTTTGGGAGGCTGAGGCAGGTGGATCGCCTGAGGTCAGGAGTTTGAGACCAGCTTGGCCAACATGGCAAAACCCCGTCTCTACTAAAAATACAAAAATTAGCCAGGAGTGGTGGCACGCGCCTGTAATCCCAGCCACTTGGGAGGCTGAGGTGGGAGAATCACTTGAACCCGGGAGACAGAGGTTGTAGTCAGCTGAGGTCGCACCATTGTACTCCAGCCTGAGTAACAGTCAGATTCCATCTCAAAAAAAAAAATTAAAACTGATAATGACAAGTGCTGACAAGGATGCAGAACAACTTCAACTCTCACATACGTTGCTTGTAGTACACACACAAACCTGGACAGAAATGTTCACAGCTGCATTCTTCATAATAGCCTCAAAGTGTTTCCACTTATGAACCCAAATGTCCATCAGCTGATGAATGAACAAATAGAATGTGCTGTATTCATCCAGACACAAAAATAATGAAGTTCTATTATGCACTGCAACATGGATGAACCTCAGAAACATTATGCTGCATGAGAGAAGCCAGACAGTAAGGACCACGTGATGACTTGTATGATCCGTTACTATGATGCCATTTCTATGAAATGTCTAGGATAGGCAAAAAGCCACAGAGACAGAAAGCCAGGAGCTGAGAGGAGGAGGAAATGGGGAGTGACTGCTCATGGCTACGGGGTTTCCTCTTCAGGTGATGCAATGTTCTAGAATTAGATAGGGATGATGGTTGCACAACCTTGTGAAGATACTAAAGCCTACTGAATACCCTTTAAGCGGATGTAGACTTTAAGTGGATGAATTGTGTGGCATGTGAGTTATATCTCAATACAGCCATTTTTTAAAATCCTGGTGTGGGGCCGGGTGTGTTCGCTTACGCTTATAATCCCAGCACTTTGGAAGGCTGAGGCGGGTGGATCACGAGGTCAGGCGATTGAGACCAGCCTGGCTAACATGGTGAAACTCCGTCTCTACTAAAAATACAAAAAATAAATAAATAAAATCACCGGGTGTGGTGGTGCGTGCCTGTAGTCCCAGCTACTTGGGAGGCTGAGGCGGGCGGATCACGAGGTCAGGAGATAGAGACCATCCTGGCTAACACGGTGAAACCACATCTCTACTAAAAATACAAAAAAATTAGCTGGGTGTGGTGGCAGGCGCCTGTAGTCCCAGCTACTCGGGAGGCTGAGGCAGAAGAATGGCATGAACCCGGGAGGCAGAGCTTGCAGTGAGCTGAGATCGCCACTGCACTCCAGCCTGGGTGACAGAGTGAGACTCCATCTCAAAAAAAAAAAAAAAAAAAAAAAAAATCTGGGTGCCAGCCAGGCGCGGTGGCTCACGTCTGTAATCCCAGCACTTTGGGAGGCCAAGGCAGGCAGGTCACCTGAGGTCGGGAATTCGAGACCAGCCTGACCAACATGGAGAACCCCTGTCTCTTATTATTATTATTATTATTATTTATTTATTTATTTATTTATTTTGAGATGGAGTCTCTCTCTTGTTGCCCAGGCTAGAGTGCAATGGCGTGATCTCGGCTCACTGCAACCTCCGCCTCCTGGGTTCAAGCTATTCTCCTGCCTCAGCCTCCCAAGTAGCTGGGATTACAGGCACGCACCACCACACCTGGCTAATTTTGTATTTTTAGTAAAGACAGGGTTTCTCCATGTTGGTCAGGCTGGTCTCGAACTGCTGACCTCAGGTGATCTGCCTGTCTCAGCCTCCCAAAATGCTGGGATTACAACTGTGAGCCACTGTGCCCAGCCTGATAAACCCTGTCTCTACTAAAAATAAAAAAATTAGCCAGGCATGGTGGTGCGTGCCTGTAATCTTAGCTACCCGAGAGGCTGAGGCAGGAGAATCGCTTGAACCCAGGAGGTAGAGGTTGTGGTGAGCCGAGATTGCGCCACTGTACTCCAGCCTGGGCGACAAGAGCAATACTCCATCTTAAAATAAATAAATAAATAAATAAATAAATAAATAAATAAATAAACAAACAAACCTGGTGCCACTACTTACCTAATGGCTGTGCATTCTTGGACAAGTCCTTTGTCTTTTCTGTGCTCAGTCCCTGCCTCTCTCAAAGGGGCTGTCACCCCACCCACCTCATTCCCTGGAATGATTGAATCACAGCAGTGAGCACCTGCAAGGTGAAGATTCGTGGTCTGGGTGAAGATTCATGGTCTGGGTGAAGATTCGTGGTCTGGGTGAAGAGCGGCCCCCAGGGTTGAAGAATGAGCTGTCCATAGATACCGAGGTGGAGGATGAGTTCAGTTCACTGGCAGTGCTCAGGGTGGGCACCACAGGGCACCCAAATGTCACTCCATGGCCCTCAAGATTGACAGGGTGGCCATGACTGCAGAGTGCCAGACCCCCTACATCCCGGGACATTGCCAAGTGTTGCACGTTTTTCTTCTGTGTGTGTGCTTCTGTTTAGAAAGAAAAATACATACTCCTTGCTATTACTATTTTTTGTAGAGGCAGGGTCCCATTATGTTGCCTAGGCTGGCCTTGAACTCCTAGTCTTAAGGGATCCTCCCGCCTCAGCCTCCCAAAGTGCTGGAATTAAAGGTGTGAGCCTGTAAAAACCCAAACCCCATGCCTGGTGCATGCTCATTACAGAAATTCAGAGACCTATAAAAAAGAAAACTTAACCCCAGCCACCCCACTATCCAGACAGAACCACTGTTGACCCCCAGGGCAGACAGGCGCTTCCCTCTGTGTGAAGGCAAGGATGGATAAAGCTAGAGGTAAAATTTTACAGAAATGGGGCGCTGGCCAAGCGCAGTGGCTCACGCCTGCAATCCCAGCACTTTGGGAAGCTGAGATACGTGGATCGCCTGAGCTCAGGAGTTCAAGACCAGCTGAGCACCATGGTAAAACCTCATGTCTACCAAACATTAGCCGGGCATGGTGGCATGCACCTGTGGTTGCAGCTGCTCAGGAGGCTAAGGTAGGAGAATTGCTTGAACCCAGAAGGCGGAGGTTGCAGTGAGCAGAGATCGTGCCACTGCACTCCAGCCTGGGCCACGGAGTGGGACTCTGTCTCTCTCAAAAAAAAAAAAAAAAAAAAAAGAAATGGGGCCATACCGTTTTTCCAGGCTGCTTGGCAAACTGCTTTTCCTGCCTGTCAGCACCTTCTCAAGGCAACGCGTGACAATCAAGTTTGTCCGTGGGACTACTGACTGCTTGATTGTGAACTAAAAGATGCTCCCTACAGGGAAGCTATCATAATACAGACACAGAGAGGTTAAAAATTACCTCACAGGAAATGCCCTCCTCCTCGCCATTGCCTCAGCCTCCCCTCCCAGAAAATCACTGTGACTGTGGGTACAAACCTTCCAGATCCTTCCTTTTTTCCTTTCTTTTCCTCCTTTCCTTTCTGTCAACAAATATTCACTGAATACTGACCGCTCATTCGTTCATTCATTTAATTGTTTAAGAAACATTTTGCGACTGGGCACTGTGGCTCACACCTGTAATCCCAGCACTTTGGGAGGCCAAGGCAGGCGGATCACGAGGTCAGGAGTTCAAGGCCAGCCTGGCCAACATAGTGAAACTCCATCTCTACTAAAAATACAAAAATTAGCCAGGCATAGTGGTGCGTGCCTGTAGTCCCAGTTACTGGGGAGGCTGAGGCAAGAGAATCGCTTGAACCCGGGAGGTGGAGGTTGTGGTGAGGTCAGATTATACCATTGCACTCTAGCCTGGGCAACAGAGCAAGATTCCGTCTCAAAAAAAAAAGAAAAGAAAAAAAACCCAAAATTAGTTGGGTGTAGTGGTGCAAGCTTGTAATCCCAGCTATTTGGGAAGCTGAAGCAGGAGATGGCTTGAACCTCGGAGGTGGAGATTGCAGTGAGCCGAGATTGCACCATTGCACTCCAGCCTGGACAACAGAGGGAGACTCCATCTCGAGAAGAAAAAAAAGCATTTGGACTGCTAATCATGTACCAGGCTTATTCTTTCTCTGTTCATTCATATGAGATACATATAATGGGTTGGGCGTGGTAGCTCACGTCTGTAATTCCAGCACTTTGGGAGGCTGCGGCGTGAGGATTGCTTGAGCTCAGGAGTTTGAGACCAGCCTGGGCAACGTGGCAAGATCCCATCTCTACAAAAAATAAAAAAATTAAAAAAAAAAAATACAAAAATTAGTCAAGCATGGTGGCATGCACCTGTAGTCCCAGCTACTAAGGAGGCTGAGAAGGGAGGGTCACTTGAGCCCGAGAGGTCAAGATTGCAGTGAGCCGAGATCTCACCATTTCACTCCATCCTGCGTGACAGAGAAAGACCCTGTCTCCAAAAAAAAAAAATAGAGAAAAATATACATACCATGTATGTTTTAGGAATTGTATAATCATCTATAATTGCAACGTTTTCAGAACACACCAGGACTCCAGGTAACGTATACAATCCACTTGTACTGGGCATTTAGATTGTTGAGGTGTTTGCTCTACTGAAACGTGCTGGGTAAAATGTGTGTGTTTATGTGCTTTTTATTTTGTTATTGGGTCAAAGGTTGAGCACATTTTGGTGACTTGCAAAGTGAAGCCTGGAGAAGGCAAGGACTCATCCAGGGTCACGAAGTGAGGCATTGGTGGCATTTGTACCTGCAAGCAGAAGACTGACAGCCTTGGGAAAGCCCCCTGCCCAGTGCTGGGTCTTTCCCTGGGGTAAAGATGGGTTTCTTTGAGGGATCCCCATCCCGAGGGCTCCCACGAGTGACATATGGGTTTCATTTCTCCTTGCTGCTACCTTTTCAGCCCCATTAAAGCTTTCATTTCCTGCCATAGCTCCAGCTAAATAGAATTGAGTTTGGTGCCCTGGGTCCCCTAGCCTGAGGACCTTCCAGCCTGTACCCAGAGAGGAAGTGTGCATGGCAAGTCTCCCGGCTCCTCCAGGTCCGGGCTGCCCAGTCCTGGCACTCAGGATTCCAGGAGATGACACAGGATGCCAGACCCTGGGATCTGCAGGACAGATCAGGTCCCCAGACTTTGGTAAGAGACGCAGAGTACCTGAAACAGTAGGATTATCCTCTAGATGAACTTGGAAAGCTTCCTTACTCTCCCAGAGCCCTTTCTTCATATCCATAAAATGGGTACAGTTACAGCCACTGTTTACTGAAGCTTACCCTTCCAGGCCCGAGGGCAAGCAATTTAAAGTATTTTTTTCTTTTTTTCCTCCCTCCCTCCCTCCCTCCCTCCCTCCCTCCTTCCCTTCCTTCCCTTCCTTCCTTCCTTCCTTCCTTCCTTCCTTCCTTCCTTCCTTCCTTCCTTCCTTCCTTCCTTCCTTCCTTCCTTCCTTCCTTCCTTCCTTCCTTCCTTTTTTTGAGACGGAGTTTCTCTCTTGTTGCCCAGGCTGGAGTGCAATGGCACAATCTCGGCTCACTGCAACCTCCGCCTCCGGGGTTCAAGCGATTCTCCTGCCTCAGCCTCCCGAACAGCTGAGATTACAGGCATGTGCCACCATGCCCAGCTAATTTTGTATTTTTAGTGGAGATGGGGTTTCTCCATGTTGGTCAGGCTGGTCTTGAACTCCCGACCTCAGGTGATCCGCGCCCCCCTCCACTTCCCCAAGTGCTAGGATTACAGGTGTGAGCCACCGAGCCTGGCCAATTTACAAGTATTTACTCACTGAATCTGTACAACAACCCCAGGAAGGAGGGGCTGCTTGTCAGATAAGAAAATGGACACTCAGAGAGGTTGAACAACTTGCTCTAGGTCACACAGCAGGTAGGCAATGGAGCAGAGACTGAACCCAGGAAGTTTGACTCTAGAGTCCCTAACCTCTCTTATAGGACCTTCTCTTATACCCATATAGCCTCAGGCTGTGGTGAGGATTAAATTAAATAATCTGTGCAAACCCGGTAGTGAACTGGAATGAAGTGTTTCTATTACCGTCGTCGTCATTCTTATTTGCCTGAGTGTTTGCTCTTTGCTTCCCTGGGTCCTTATTTCCCTCACTTGGTGAAAACTCCAGGCCCTCAGTCTGCTCATCCATGAGTCGCCAACAGCACCCCACCTCATCTGCCACCACCACAGGGTGGTGGTCGCCTCCTCACCTGCTCTTCCTGCTGCCAGACCTGCTCTCATCACAGTGACCCCAGGGATCTTTCCAAAGAGTAAACCCACTCAGTCCCCTCCCTACCAGCCCCTCCCATGGCTCCCCAGTGCCCTCAGGATAAATCTGTAGTTCCCGCTCCGAGGCCCACATGGCCTGACCCTGATGCAAGCTGACCTCTCCCTCTGTGACTGTCACCCAACCCTGGGGTGCCTGCTCATGCAGTAACCTCTGCAATCGGGGCTTGGTGGAGCTTTGACCTAGGGCTCTCTCTCTCTTCCTGGAGTCAGAGGCAGAATCCTACTCACCTCCCAAGTCTCCTCCTAAGGGCCCCCTCCTCCAGGCCACCTTCCTGACCCTCCTGCAGGGTTTGGTGAGTGAATAGTAAGAAGTTCCTGGATGTGCTTAAGGCTACAGTGAGCTGTGATTGCACCACTGCACTTCCACCTGGGCGACAGCGTGAGACCGTCCCCCCAACCCCACCACCTCCAAATAAATAAATAGACAAGTGCACCTGAATTCATTCCAGGCCCTGAGAAAGACTTGCCAAACCTTTGGTTGTAGCCACCGGTACACCTGGGGTTGAACTGTAGACCCCAGAGATATGTTCAAGTCAATTCCCAGGACTTGTGAATGTGATCTTATCTGGAAATAGGATCTTCGTGGATGCAATCATGTAAAGATTAGATCATCCTGGATTAGGGTGGCCCCTACGTCCAATGACTGGTGTCTTAAGAGAAACAGAGACAGCCAACCAGGCGCAGTGGCTCACGCCTGTAATCCCAGCACTTTGGGAGGCTGAGGCGGGCAGATCACCTGAGGTCAGGAGTTCAAGACCAGCCTGGCCAACATGGTGTAAACCCTCTCTCTACTAAAATCCAAAAATTAGCCAGGCGTGGTGGCACTCGCCTATAATCCCAGTTGCTCTGTAGGCTGAGGCAGGAGAATTGCTTGAACTAGGAGGCGGAGGTTGCAGTAAGCAGTCTGGGCGAGAGAGTAAGACTCCATCTCAAAAAAAAAAGGAGACATAGAGAAGAGGCAAGGAAGGAGTCTACCCTAGAGTAGGTGGAGGAAGCACAGCCCCGTGGATGCCTTGATGTCCTGCTTCTGGTCTTCAGGACCATGAAGGAATAAACTTCTGCTGTTCCCACAGAGTTCATGGGAATTTGGTGTGGAAACTAATATATAGGAAACTAATATATCACCCAACTGTGGGTTTCACAGAAGAAGGAAGTCTAGCCAAACAAACTCAAAAACAAAAATTCAAAATGGGCCAGGAGCAGTGGTTCATGCCTGTAATCCCAGCACTATGCAAGGCTGAGGTGGGCAGATCACTTGAGGCCAGGAGTTCGAGATCTGCCTGGCCAGCATGGTGAAACCAGTATTTTAAAAATACAAAAAAATTAGCTGAGCTTGGTGACACACACCTGTAATCCCAGCTACCTGGGAGGCTGAGACATGAGAATCATTTGGACCCAAGAGGCAGAGATTGCAGTGAGCTGAGATCAAGCCACTGCACTCCAGCCTGGGTGACAGAGTGAGACTCTGCCTCAAAAAAAAAAAAAAAAAAAAAAAAAAAAAAGCTGGGTGAGGTGGCTCACGCCTGTAATCCCAGCACTTTGGGAGGCTGAGGCAGGTGGATCACCTGAGGTCAGGAGTTCGAGGTCAGCCTGGCCAGCATGGGGAAACCCTATCTCTACTAAAAAGACAAAAAAAAAAAAAAATTAGGTGTGATCGCAGGCACCTGTAATCCCAGCTACCCGAAGGCTGAGGCAGGAGAATCGCTTGAACCCGGTACACGGAGGTTGCAGTGAGCTGAGATTGCACTACTGCACTCCAGCCTGGGCCACAGAGGGAGATTTCATCTCAAAAAAAAAAAGAAAAGAAAAAAAAGGCCGGGCGCGGTGGCTCAAGCCTGTAATCCCAGCACTTTGGGAGGCCGAGACGGGCGGATCACTAGGTCAGGAGATCGAGACCATCCTGGCTAACACGGTGAAACCCCGTCTCTACTAAAAAATACAAAAAACTAGCCGGGTGAGGTGGCGGGCGCCTGTAGTCCCAGCTACTCGGGAGGCTGAGACAGGAGAATGGCCCAAACCCGGGAGGCGGAGCTTGCAGTGAGCTGAGATCTGGCCACTGCACTCCAGCCTGGGCGACAGAGCGAGACTCCGTCTCAAAAAAAAAAAAAAAAAAAAAAGAAAAGAAAAAGAAAAAAGAATGGTGACCACACAGTGTTTCTGAGAGGCACACGTCAACTCATTCATCATTCCTTCAGCAATGTTTCACTGAGCGTGTGCCTCCCACATGTGAACAGGACTCCAGGGATCACTGCACAGTGAAAAAAGCAGACAAAATTTCCACCTGCATGGAGCTGACGTTCTGGTGAGGAAGACAGTCAGCAGAGAAACTCTGAACAGGGAAATGAGTGTTTGGTCACATGGAGAAAATAACAACAGGGAAAGGGGTTGGAATGAAATGGAGAGGGATGGGAGGTGAGTGGCCATGTGGCTCTCTGGGCCAGTGTTCCTGGCAGAGGGAGTGGCAGTGCAAAGGCCCTGAGGGAGCAGTGAGCCTGGTGCACTGGAAGGAGTGAGGGGGGTGGTGAAAGGGATGAGGCAGAGGTGGTGGAGGCCCTTGTGGAACCAGGTAAGTGAGATGGAGCCGTGTATGCATGGGAATGTATTTGCTCATTTTTTTTTTTTTTTTTTTTTTTTTTTGGCTGGGTGCAGTGGCTCACACCTATAATCCCAGCACTTTGTGAGGCTGAGGCAGGTGGATCACCTGAGGTCAGGAGTTTAAGACCAGCCTGGCCAACATGGTGAAACCCTGTCTTTACTAAAAATGCAAAAATTAGTGGGGCATGATGGGGGGCATCTGTAATCCCAGCTACTAGGAGGCTGAGGCAGGAGAATCACTTGAACCCGGGAGGCAGAGGTTGCAATGAGCTGAGATCACGCCACTGCACTCCAGCCTGGGCAACAGAGCGAGACTCTGTCTCAAATAAATAAATAAATAAATAAATAAATAAATAAAAGAAATATAGTTGCTCATCTTTTTTTTTTTTTTTTTTTGAGACGGAGTCTCGCTGGAGTGCGGTGGCCGGATCTCAGCTCACTGCAAGCTCCGCCTCCCGGGTTTACGCCATTCTCCTGCCTCAGCCTCCCGAGTAGCTGGGACTACAGGCGCCAGCCACCTCGCCCGGCTAGCTTTTTGTATTTTTTTAGTAGAGACGGGGTTTCACCGTGTTAGCCAGGATGGTCTCGAACTCCTGACCTCGTGATCCGCCCATCTCCGCCTCCCAAAGTGCTGGGATTACAGGCTTGAGCCACCGCGCCCGGCAGTTGCTCATCTTTTTAACTAACAAAGATGTAAACCAAGATCTCCATGGTGTCATGCTGGGACAGTAAAGGCATAAGGATAGAGAGTGTTGATCACATGCCATATGAGCTTCACATGTCACCTTCTCACTCTTTTAAAGGAGGGAATACATTCCTGTAACATTCATGAAACTGGCAATTTGGGCCAGGAGTGGTGGCTCATGACTGTAATCCCAGCATTTTGGGAAGCTGAGGTGAGAGGATAGCTTGAGTCCAGAAGACCAGCCTGGGCAACATGACCAAACTACATCTCTGCAAGAAACACAAAAATTAGGTGGGTACGATGGCATGTGCGTTTAGCCCCAGCTACTCAGGAGGCTGAACTGGGAGGATCTCTTGAGCCCAGGAGGTTAGACCTGTAGTGAGCCGAGACTGAGCCACTACACTCCAGCCTGGGTGACAGAGTGACACTCTGTCTCAAAAAAAAAATAATAATAATAATAATAAAGAAGAAGAAAGAAAAGAAAAGAAAACAGAAAAAATAACACTTCGAAAGCAAAGAAGAACAAGGACAGTCTTGATCCCTGTCTACCAGGAGACCCTCGTCCCAGCTCAGAGGATATTCATAAGTAGCCACCAGGTCACTAATGCAGCCCAGATGTGCCCAGAGATGGCCTTGGCCCCAGACCTGCCTGCCTTGACACTTGCATGGAGACTGGCTTTATAGCCATTTTATTTCCTGGACTCGTTTTAAAGAAAATCCCCAGGGAGGATCTAATGGCCTGGCCAGATCCTGCTGCTCCCGGCCCCATTTCTCCCAACCCGACAGCTCTAAGCCGCTGCCTCGACAGAGGGGAAGTCCTGCAGGAGAAAGCCAGCCAGTAAAGTAGAAGGAATGATGGGGTTATCTCTACTAAAAATACAAAAATTAGCCGGGCGCGGTGGCGGGCGCCTGTAGTCCCAGCTACTCAGGAGGCTGAGGCAGGAGAATGGCGGGAACCCGGGAGGCGGAGCTTGCAGTGAGCCGAGATCGCGCCACTGCACTCCAGCTTGGGCAACAGCGTGAGACTCCGTCTCAAAAAAAAAAAAAAAAAAAAAGAAAATCACCATTTGGTAACTACCATCGTAACATGTAATTGATTTAGGCAAAAAGAACCTGAAAGGGATGAAACTTGTGGATGGAAGTTTGAGGCATCATAGGATCACATGGTCCTTTCCGTATCTTGTGAGGAGCTACTTGGAGGCATCACATGGTCTCCAAGTATTTCCTCACAAGATACAGATTGAGTGCAAAGGGAAAAAGAGGAACTTCAGCAAGGAGGGACCTGGTGGGTACCACCTTAACCAAGCAGTCAAAGTTGATGTCAGTCTGGGATGAGCTGACCTCAGGTGCTTCATGACACCTTGCACCAAACAAGACACGCGCTGCTGCTGTGGTTCTGCCCAAAGTGCATATCTCAAATGTAATTATGAGGAAACATCAGGAAAAAAACTGGAGGGCATTAAACAAAACAGCTGGCCTGTACTCTTCAAAAAACGTCAATGTTGTGAAAGACAAAGAAAGGCTGAGGAGCTGCCTTGGGAAAAAAGAGATTAAAGAGTCAGGACAGGCAGGGCGCAGTGGCTCATGCCTGTAATCCCAGCACTTTGGGAGGCCAAGGCAGGCAGATCACCTGAGGTCAGGAGTTCAAGACCAGCCTGACTAACATGGAGAAACCCCATCTCTACTAAAAATACAAAATTAGCCAGGCATAGTGGCACATGCCTGTAATCCCAGCTACTCGGGAGGCTGGAGGGTGCGGTGAGTCAAGATCGTGCCATTGCACTCCAGCCTGGACAACAAGAGCAAAACTCTGTCTTAAATAAATAAATAAATAAGAGTCAGGACAAGTAACTGGGCACGTCTGTAATCCCAGCACTTTGGGAGACTGAGGCGGGCAGATTGCTTGAACCCACAAGGGTTTGCGACCAGCCTGGGCAACAGAGTGAGACCTTGTCTCTATTAGAAAAAAAAAAAAATTAAATTAATACATAAAAGAGTCAGGACAAGTGAATGCAGTGTGTGATCCTTGCATTGCATCCTGGTCATTTCCCCTCCAACTACACCCCACAAAATTCTGTGAAAGACATCACTAGGACACATGCAGAAATGTGATCATGACTATGGATTACAGAGTAGCATTGCACCAATGTTAAATTTCCTAATTTTGATCATGAAACTATGGGAGAATGTCCTTATCCTTAGGAAACAGCTTAAATATTTAGCAGTGAAGGGGCATTGTGTCTATAACTTACTCTCATATGGTTCAGGCCGGGCATGGTGGCTCACACCTGTAATCCCAGCACTTTGGGAGGCTGAGGTGGGTGGATCACTTGAGACCATAAGTTCGAGATCAGCCTGGCCAACATGGTGAAATCCTGTCTCTACTAAAAACACAAAAATTAGCCGGGCATGGTGGCGCATGCCTGTAATTCCAGTCACTCAGGAGTCTGAGGCACAAGAATCGCTTGAACTCAGGAGGCGGAGGTTGCAGTGAGCCGAGGTTGCGCCATTGCGCTCCAGCTGGGGCGACAGAGTGAGACTCCATCTGAAAAAAAAAAAAAATTCAAATGGTTCAGAACTAAATAATGTGTGTATGTCTAGGGAGAGAGGGAAGATATATACATGAGAAAATGTTAACATATTGAAGAATCTGAATGAATGATTCCAGTTTACTGTTTCTTGCAATTTCTGTCAGGTTGCAATTATTTCGAAGTAAAACGTCTTAAAAATCTTTAAAAGATGGCTCCTTTCCTCCCTCCCTCCAGTCTTTATCCACCCCAGTCCCACCTCCTGCAACCCCCTAGGGAACCACTTTTGTTAGTATATTGTCCTAACTTCCAGAGTCTCCGCATGCAAATACAAACAAGAATGAACCACGTGTTGATGATTTTCACCCCTCTTCTGCCCACAGAAGGGAGCACATCTGCCGGTGATTTCATTTTCGTTTAGTGATTTGGGGTTTGCTCTGGATCAGAATATAGAGGCTCTTCCCATTCTTTTTTCAGCTTCATAGTATCTACCCCTACTAGATCCAACATCCCGTTGGTGGTGCGCTCCACCAAGCCTGGCTTTTTTGTTGTTGTTGTTGTTGTTGTTGAGACGGAGTCTTACTCTGTAGCCCAGGCTGGAGTGCAGTGGCACAATCTCAGCTTCCTGCAATCTCTGCCTCCTGAGTTCAAGCGATTCTCATGCTCAGCCTCTCAAGTAGTTGGGATTACAGGTGTGATACCACACCCAGCTAATTTTTGTATTTTTAGTAGAGATGGGGTTTTGCCATGTTGGCCAGGCTGGTCTCGAACTCCTGACCTCAAGTGATCTGCCCCACCTTGGCCTCCCAAAGTGCTGGGATTACAGGCGTAAGCCACCTCGCCTGGCCAATTTTTAAATTTTTTTGTAGAGACGATGTCTCACTGCATTGTCCAGGCTGGCTTTGGACTCCTGGGCTCCAGGGATCCTCACCTTTCAGCCTCCAAATAGCTGGGACTACACACATGTGAACCACCATGCCCAGCTTCCCCAGATAATACTACTAAATAACTCTCACCCACTAGGGCTCAGGTGTGCTGCGCCATGGGCTGGGTGGCCACAACTGCCACAAGTTTCTTAAATACAGGCTTCATCTCCAAGGCCACCAACACCCTGAGCCAGGCCACCATCCTCCCTCCCACTCCTCCCTCCCTGCCCTCTGGCCTTTTTTTTTTTTTTTTTTTTTTTTGAGACAAGGTCTCGTTCTGTGGCCCAGGCTGGAGTGCAGTGGCGCGATCTCAGCTCGCTGCAACCTCAGCCTCCTGACCTCAAGCGATTCTCCTGCCTCAGCTTCCCAAGTAGCTGGGACTACAGGCATATGCCACCACACCCGGCTAATTTTTTTATTTTAGTAGAGACGTGTTTTTGCCATGTTAGCCAGGCTGGTCTCGAACTTCTAGCCTCAGGTGAGGCCTGTCTCGGCCTCCCAAATTGCTGGGATTACAGGCATGAGCCAGGGTGTCTGACCCCCTCTGGCTTTCTCATGGTCTCCCTGCCTTTGTCTTTCTTCTCCTGGACCCCTGAGATCCATTCTTCGCAGCAGCCAGGGAGATCTTCGAAGGAAAGGTACAGCAGGCCTCAGCACCAGCCTGCTTTAGAGCCCCAGTGGCTGCCCTAGGGGCTTAGACAAAATTCCCACCTGCTTAGCACCACAAGTTCTGCAGAGCTGGGCCCACTCTCCTCTCCCACCCTGTCTTCCCAGTCCCTCCGCCATCCTGGTCTTTCTCATGGGGGCAGCACATTCCAGCAGGCTTGCTATTCCCTCCCCCAGATCCTCCCCTGCCGGCATCTTTCTCCTTCAGGTCCAGGCTGGAATTCAGTTCTTTCAGGGCTCTCACCGCCTTGGCCTGGGGAGCCCCACCCCGTTGTTCTCTAGTGCCTGGCACTCTTTCATTCTGTCCTGGCACCATCGCTGTAGAAAAGCGGCTTGTTTATTTAATCGCTTGTTTGTTTTCCCTCTCCCCAACCAGAACATACGTCCCATGAGCGCAGGGATGGCCTGTCTTGTTCACGGCTGTAACCCCAGGGCCTGGAACAGAGCCTGGCACACATGGTGCCCTTGAAACCCCTGAATGAATGAATGCCTCTGTACAGTCTCCGAGAGGAAGGCACTACTGTCACCCCGTTTTAGAGGCAGAAACTGGGGCCCTCAGAGGGAGAGAGCCTTGCTCCAAGTGCCCTGAGAGTCGGGGGCATGAGCCCAGCCTACCTAACTCCCAGGATGACCTGAGGGCTGGGCTTGATGACCCCAGGCAAGCCCACCTCTGTGCCTCATTTTCCAGAGGCCCAACCCCCAGGGATTATGTGAAGTCATGAAATCATTCACTCAGAGTCAGCACCTACTGTGGGTGGATGGAGACGACCTAGAGGGACCCGCAGGGACCCAGGACACAGTAGGCCTTCAGCTCATGGATGCCCAATCCCCATCCCCCCAACTCCCTAACTTCCCTTCAGGGAGGCAGGCCACAATTTGGCGATTGTTAGAGAACGTTTTTTTTTTCCTTTTGGGAGGAAAGCTGCAAGTCATTAAGGGCTGCTCCCGGCCTGCGGGTCACCATTTCCTGTTTAGAAGAAAGAATCATCTCTCCTTTGGAACATGAAGCTCCCCCCACCCCCAGCCTGACTCCGGGGCTCCGAAGCTCCGGGACGCCTCAGCTCCTCGCAGGAAACTGGCACCTCCAGCACCTTTTGTGTTCAAAAAGGACACTCATTTTCTCCTGGCCCCAGGAGGCCCCCAGTGGTGAGGTCACCACCGTTGGCCCAGCCGGCGGGGAGTGAATTACCCTAGCCCAGGACGCAAACTGACCGTCCAGCAGTCCTCGGAGCAGGAAGCTGAGTGACCCCTACCCTTTGGCCTGGCTTCTCACCCTCCTGGCTCCAGCCAGCCAATTTCCTTGCATCAAAGGCCATTTGGTACCCAGCAGCAAGACGGAGGTGTGGGACTGACAAGGAGGCCCGAGGGGGCCAGGAGCCCTTGGAAACAGGAAGGACATCCTCTGTCTCTTTGGTCGCATTCCACTCGCATGTGGGGGAAGCGGCCCCAAAAGACCTGCAGTGCTGGGGCAGCTTTGCAGCCTGCCTAGTTGATAAGACCCAGAAAGCCAGCTCTGTACCCCATGCGCCAAATCGGTTTCAAAATTCAAGAATGAGAAAGTAAACAAGAGCCACAGTGTATAGTGAAGAGCTCATATGGATGCTGCTGGCTCACCCAAACACCAGCAGACAGAACACCCAGGACTCCAAAGCCCTGTGACGTTTCCAAGGACAAGATTTAAGGCTGTGTCAGAAATATCTAAGCTTCAGGAATTCCTGTCTCCTCCTCCCCTACCAAAGACCTTTTAAAATACCCACTCCTCTATTACACCAGACTCTTTTCAATATATAAATTAACTGCTTTATTGAATATCAATAAACTGTACATATAACTATACAAAACGTTTCCTTGATACAAAATGTTTGAAATATAAATACCAGTGTACCTTTAAAAATGTAAACATCTTCCTCCCAGGCCCACCTGTCAGGCCCCCAAAATAGTTCTGGGAGACACATTGGTCAGACCAGAGCACCCCACTTGGGCCCCCGACAAGTGACAGCCATTACTCACAGTCCCTTTTGAGACACTGTTAAATTGCCCGGGAAACAGGTGCCACCCCACCAAACAGGAGGCTGAAATAGCTGCCCGGGCTTAGGGCATCTCAGACTCTAGTCTGCCACCGCCTCCGCAGGGCCCGGGGCTGCACCTGGGGGTGGATTATTGCATAGTTAGTCACACCTCGTGGAGGGTGGCCTGAGGGTTCCTTGTAGCGGGGGTGTGTGTGAGGGGAGTGGGGTCCCCTGAGTGGGGTGGGAGCTTCCCAGTGAGTCTGTCGGCCTTTGTCCCGTAGCTCAAAGCAGCTGTATCCAAACAGCTCTGGATACAAAAACCCATGCAGAAAGGCCAGCTCAGGAATCCCCCGGGGGCTGGGGCTGCCAGCTGCCCTCTCTCCACAGAAAAGGCCACGGGAAGGCCTCCTCCAGAGCCCACTGAGGGACCCAGGCAGAGGAAACAGAACCAGAAGATGGTCTTCAAGGTCCTGTGGGGCTGATGCAGCCAGAAGTGGGGCACTCAGAAGGGAATTCCATGGCAGTGAGAAGGACGTGGGGTCGGTCCTTCCTGCTGGATTGGGGGAAGGCTGTCGGGCAGGGGGCAGGTATGGAGAGGAAGAGGGAGCCTCAAGGGTCAGCGGGGACATCCTGAGCAGCCAGACTCTTGGTGCTTGTGGAGCAGGGACATTCGGGAGAAGGTCCGAGCACACGCCTGGCATTGGTACTTCTTGACATCCGAGTGGGTCTGGAGGTGGGCCCGCAGGTTGGAGCGGTCAGCGAAGGCGCGACTGCAGTGGGGACAGGAGAAGGGCTTCTCGCCTGGGGAGAGAATGCCAGAAAGGCCGAATGAGCCGTGGGACAACAGCTGGCAGTGATGGGAATCCCTCCCAGCATACCCTAAACCCCGAAAGAATCCCACGATCCCAGGAAAGTCAGGACTCAAACACGCAGCCAGAGTCCAAAGGCTGGGACCTGACGGAGCTCTGCTGCTTCCCACTGTGCAACTCTGGGCAAGTTGTCTGGCTTCTCTGAGCCTCCATTTTTCCACCTGTAAAATCGGGCTATCCATCCCCCACTCATAGGGGTTGGTAAGTGACAGAAGGTAGGGCACAGTACTCATCCACATCCCGCAGAGATGTGCGAAGTGGTCAACGACGACCGAACATCTTTACTGATTCGTCCTACTGTCACTTATCGGGGCCAAAGCCAGAGTCAGCCTTAAGAGGCCTCCCCACCCCCACCTCCAAGCTGGTTAGGCCACTCCTGGGGCTGGGCCAGCAGCCTGCTTTCCTCACTACCCCACCTCCGGTGCTGTAATCCCAAATCTCCTTGTCTGTTCTCCAATCAGGCTGAGTCCCATAAGGGCAGGGGCCTTCTTTGAGTCCATTCTAAGCCCCAGCCCAGGGCCTGGGCCCCTTTCTAACACCGAAGAGGCCACAGAAACCTGTGCCTCTGACACACCATCTGCCTGGCCAAGGCTGTGTCGGAAAAAGTCTTGCATATGGAGCTGGGTACCCAGTAAGTCCTCAATAAGCCCTTAGAGAATAATTAAGTCTGCTTTAAAAATTAAAAAGGCCTCAGAGGAGTCTGCCCCTCACTCATGCCTTGTAATAATCCCTGCTCCAACCAAAAGGCTACAGTTCCAAAAACACCAATAATGCTGTTTGTTTTTTTCTGGGGGATGCAGCATTTTCCACATAAAAGGTCATAACAATAACTCATTAAACAAAAATCTATTGAAGCCGGGTGTGGTGGCTCACGCCAGTAATCCCATCACTCTGGGAGGCCGAGTGAGGCAGGAGGACTGCTTGAAGCCAGGAGTTTGAGACAAGCCTAGGCAATAAAGCCAGACCCTGTCTATAATTTTTTTTTTAAATCTATTGATCTCCTACTATGTGCTAGACACTACTCTATAATACTGAATAGTCTCTTTAAAAAATATGCAATTCTCCAATCCCCTCACGCCCAGCCTGACATGCCCGCGAGGCCAGGGCCTGTCTGTGAAATCCCAGCGCTGGATGGAATTTAAGAGCTGAGAGTGAATTCATTCCATCACCTCCTGGGTGCCTAGGGTACTACACTGAGCTACCAGGGTAGGAGGGAGTCCAGAGAATGATTCCAATGGGACCCATGCATTCCATAGGGACTTATGGAGCACCTGAGAGCTGGACTCACTCTCATGGGGCAGAAATGGAAACTCGCCACTCCAAAGGGTGGGGGACACAGAGGACTGGGGGAGGGGTGCCTGAGCACTACTCCACTCTGCCATTACTCAGCAGCCTCCCCACGCCAGGCCTGAAGCGTTTGCTGATTGCATTCTAAGTCTTCACGTGAATGAGAAGGGTAAGTTCACCCTTGTGAACTAAGGGCTGACTCTAGAGATCTGGAAAAGGGGCTGGAGTCCATTTGTAAGACTGGAGTTACGATGGCACCCCCCTTCCCTTCCCAGGGCTGTTGGTGAAGTCCCGAGCACTACCTCCTGCACAGTAAGTGCTCTAAGTGTGATGAGACACAAACCCGAACAAAAGGGGAAGGAGACATTCTAGGACATGATGGGCTGGGGGCGGGGGCTGCACGCATATGCAGGAGGCACTGACCCCCACTCCTCAGATCCCTCACCCCCCAGACGCCTTCATGGTACTCCTGGCAAGTGTGAAATCGGCACCAGGCCGGCGGGGACAAAGGGCGCCGAGGGGGGCACTGTACATGCGATACCCCCGGATTAAAGGGGCCTGCCACACAGTGCGCCAGCAGCTGCGACTGGAACAGGTGCTGGGCACCCCTGCCCCATGCACCTGCTCCACCCCTCCCAGCCCCCACCCACTGGGCCCACCATTAAGGCACACAATGGGAGTCAATGAGGACCGAAATGATACATTTCAAGGGGATTTCTGTGCCTCAGCCATGCCTTTACATTAAAATAATGTCCGGATGGGAGGCGAGAGAGGCAGGCAGGAGAGCAGCATCCTGAGGGGTTCAAATTTCCCAAAATAGAGCCCTGTGAGCTGGGCAGGCACGGGGAGCCCAGCAGTTGGACCTTTACATGTTAAGATCAGGGATACTGGTGCAGGAAGGAAAAGAAATGGGTAGCCTTAGTCGAATAAGATGCCAATAAAGCCCGCGAAATGCCAGTCCTTCCAGATACCTCACCGACCCTCACTGCTCAGAGGTCAGGCGCCGGGCCAGGAATGGTAGAACCTGGCCAGCTTGAACCCTGTGGAATCTTCTCCCTCAACTGTCCCTCTCCAAAGAGCAGCTCCAGGCACAGTGGCTGCCACCGTTCAAGTTCTAAAAAGTTCTACCTTTTCTCCATGTCCAGAAAGTTTTCTACATATTTAGTAAATTTTTGAAAGACGTGATTGTGTTTTCTGCCCTAAAATTGCTGTTTCCTGGTGTGTGTGCTAGGATTGAGTGGGGGTGGGGAAACCGATCTGAGAACTATTCGGGTATAATAAATTACTATAAAGTGATTAGCCACCTTTACAGCCACTCTCTAAAACATATGCCATCATAATTCTCCCGAGTCTCAGAGAGGTTAAGTTGCTTGCCCAAAGTCACACAGCAGGGAAGCAGAGCAAATGCCAAGGAACCATTTTTGTGACAGTTTAGCAGGTATCCGGCACTTTGCCAGGTGATTCCCACATGCATTCCTGCATTTAGCCCGTACAGAAACCCCACAAGCTGTTCTCATGCCCATCTGAAAGATAGAGAAAATGAGGCTCACAGAAGTGAAACATCAGCCTAAGCTTTGAGAAAGTTCTCAAAAGATTCAGAGCCAGGTGGGGGGTCTGACAACATCCTGTCTGGCTAGGGAGGGGGCGGACCGGGAGAGGGTGGGGCTGGGTGGGCCCCTTCACACCTGTGGCCCCCAGAGCAAGGTGTTGGTTGCACTTTTCCGATATCCAGCTCCAGCCCATTTGGCTGAGAAACAGGCTGCAGGGATTGGGAAGGTGTCTGCTTTGCCCATCTGCTTAGCTGATGAAGGAACGTTTCTGCCAAACATTTCCAGAGAGCAGACCCCTGAACTTGAGCTAGAAGTTAGGAGACTCGGGGCCTCAGTGTCCACAACTTTGTGAATGAGAACAGCAAGTCCCAATTCACAAAAGCTGCCACAGAAAGCAACGGTGGGGGCGCCTGGAGGGGCACTTACCAGTGTGGGTCCGGACATGGCCTTGTAGCAGCCAGGGCCTGGAGAAGGCCTTCCCGCAGGTTCCGCAGACGCAGGGCAGCGTGTGGCTTCGGATGTGCATCTTGAGGGCGCCCAGGCTGAGGTATTCCTTGTTGCAGTATTTGCAGTTGAAGGCCTTTCGAGACTGGAGATCCTTGGCCTCAGAGAGCTGGGCCAGCTGCTTGGGCACTTGGCCCAAGCCTGGGAAGGCAGCATAGGCCTCAGCCTCCAAGGAAGAGGCTGAAGTAGAGGAGAAGGACGAAGTGGCCGGTGAGGGTGGGCTGGGAGGCTGGGAGCCTTTCCCACTGTCCTCGTCCGACAGGGAGGTCAGCTCTGCCGCCCTGGGACTCTCCTGGGGCCGAAGGGAGGCCCAGGCAATTGGCTGGGCTTGGGGCGCCAGGACAGAGTCCCAGATGAGCATTGGCAGCGAGGCGGTGGGATTGAGGATCTCTGGAGGTGGGATGGCTGCCAGCAGGTGGGCCTGGTCGTAGGGCTGCTGGAAGGTAAACTCTGAGAGAGAAAAAGCAGAGTCAGGCGTTAATTAAATCATTCACTCAATCAACAAACATGAACCCACCGCTGGCCAGGGGCTGGGTAGGGCTGATTCTCAACACATAATTAGATCAAAAAAATGATCCACAGGACAGACCAGGTTCCTGCCCTCCTGGCCCAGGTCACCCAATCTGAGTCTCTCACAGGTAGGACCCCCAGTTGAAGGGGGTCATTTCCAGATCTCCCTCTCCTAAGTCCCAAGTCCCCAGCCTGAGGCCAGAACCCCATCACCCCAGCCCTGGAGCCACCACCCTGCCCCAATCCCCCTCCTCACACACATCTCGTCTCCCTACCCCTCCCCTCAACCCTCTGGACTCCGGACTCTCCCCAGCAGCGTCCAGAGGGCCTTCCTGACACAGGCCTCCTCTCCCACTCTCGCGGAGCTCCTCCGCCTCTCGCCGGCTACACAGGCCACCCAAGCACAAAACCCCTGCTCTCTACACAGCACTCCCCCAACCACCCAGACCGATCCCCAGGACTGGGGACTCACCTGCCCGGTCTCCCGAGCCCGAGCCCGAGCCCGAGCCCGCAATGCTCCACAAAACACCCTGTGACTCGATCCTGGCTCAGACAGGCCGCCTCCCTCAGGTGGCCCCCACGCAGCCTTCGCCTGTCTCCCCCAAACCTCCTGGAGCCCACCACCCCTCCAACACACCTGGATTAGAGTCCTGCAGCTCGCTGTAGTTAGGCTTCCGATTGGGGTCGGAGGGCTTTCTGACGAGGAAAGAGCGCGGCATGGTGGCCGAGGCACTGGGGTCACCGAGTCGCGCAGGAGCAGCGCAACGGTACCACTCACAAGGCCGGACCGCGGCGCAATGAGAGCAGCCGCGCCGCCAACTCCCTTAAATACTCCAAGGGGGTGGGAGGGGAGGGGCCTCATCTGCCACGCCCCTTTGTCACCTCCGCGCCAATCGGAGGCCCGTCTCCGCCGAACGCCACTCCCCGAGCAGGTGCGCCGGGGGCTGGCCGGGCTCGCGCCGCGTGGCGCTGGGAGCCCGGGCGGGGGCTCCTCCGAGGCGGAGTTCGCAGGCGCAGCGCGGGTCGTCCGTGGTGCTGGGACTGTCCGGGGCGGGACGTCGAGCGAAGCGAGGCCCCTGCGAGGTGGGACCCCGCCAGAACGCCGCGCGCCCACCTGCTCAGCGCCCCGTGGTCGGAGCGCTTCTGACGCCCCCTGGCGCTGCGCGCGGGCCGGGACACCTGACCTTCCGACGCCCGCCCCCGCCTCGGGCTTAGGAGGGGGCGGAAATTTCCTCCGCCCGGCTGGCGCCTGGAGAGCGTGGCATTGACGAGGGAAATGCACATTGCTGGGGAGGAAGCGAGGAAACGGACACCGCACGTGGCTCCTGGCGGCGTGAAATGCTACGGCCGTTTTGCAAAGCAGCCTGGCCCAGCTAGCGAAGAGCGCCCGTTCCTTCCCTTAGCCAGTGTTTGCGGAGGGCCCAGCTGTACCTGGGGCAGGGCACAGCCCGGGACAGGACATTCAAGGCCTCTCCCGAAGGGTAGCTCCCGGTCCAGTGGGGGAGACAGACGAAGTAAACAGACAATTACAATGCAAAGGGAAGTGTGCTTTGGCGGGGGAGAGACGGGACGCAGCGACCGTTAAGAGGCGGGTCACCTGACAGGGGGTCGGGGTGACTTCCCAGAGGAAGTGAAGAATTATCAAGGGAAAAGGCCCGAGGGAAGAAGTGGCAACTGCTTCAGAGTAACTCTTAGAGAGCAGCTCCCAGGGATGGCGTGGGGTGGGCAGGCCCGGAGGGGTCAGATGTGCTGTGCCCCAGGGCCTCGTAGGAGGTTGGACTTTGCCTCAAAGGCACTGGGGAGCCACCGAAGGATTTTCAGCTGACGAGGGACCTGGTTAGAGTTTCGTAGAAAAAGATCCTTGTAGGCCGGTGGGAGAAAGAAGGGATGGGCCGGGCGTGTCTCCTCACCCCTGTGAAGATCCTCGATCCTGTGTCTAAAGGCTCTAACATTGCTCTGTAGGGGCCCTGACTGAATGCATGTGGGGTGGGCCCAGGTGAGGGGCAGCTGCACCCCCACCCCAGCTTCCCTGGGAGGCATACCAGGCCCGGGGGTAGCGCTGAAATAAACCTCACAGGTCTCACCGTTCTTGTTTCCACCTGTGAAGGAAGACTAGAAAAACCTATAAGCACCCCACACCACCACCAGCAACATGAAGGGCAGAACTACTGTCTGTTTTGGTCACTTGGTGCCGGATGTAACAGCCGTGAACAAAATCGTCTTCCCCTGTTTCTAGCTGGAGAGTGGGGAGTAGGGTGGAGGACAGAGGCAGGAAGCAGTTATTAGGCGGAATACTCTTCCTCCCGTGTCAATTTAGCTCCAATCAGGATCCTCTGCTCGAAGCCAGAGTGAGGCCAGAGCACCCCCTCCTCTGCTCAAACCCTCCCATGCGCCTGTCTCAGAGTAAAAGCCAAAGTCCTTTCCTCGGCCAACTCGGCCCCGCTGCTCTGACCCCGGCTGACCTTGGCTTGAGCCTCTCTCCCTCCCCCATGAACAAGGATCCCTCCCCCACCCTTCCTTCTGTTCCTCCAACATCCCAGACCTTTCCCACCGTGGCACCTGCTGCTCCTCCTCTCCCCTACGTCTTTTGCTCCTAGATCTTCACGCTGGCTTCCTTTCATTCTTTGTTTCAGCAGCAACTTTACCAACTGCTCAGCCTCGTTTAATAAAGAGAGAAATGGCAATTTCAAGCCACAGTGAGCTGCCATTTCACGCCCATCCGAAGGACAACAAGGAAAAATTTGGTCACAATCAAGAGTTGATGAGGAGGTGAGAGCTGGCGAGAGTGTCGGTGGGCAGAGTCACTTTGGGAAAGTTTGGCATCAGCTAGCAACAGGTGACTCCTCTCCCTGTCTGTCCTCAAACCAACTGCATCCCAGGGGTTCTCAGCTCTGGCAGCACATTAGGTCCCCACAGGGAAGGATTAAAACACCTAAGCCTCGGCCCACCCCACCCCCACCCACATATTGATTTAATTAGTCTGGGTAGGGCCTCTGGCATCAGCATTTTAAAAAACTCCCTTGGGGATTATAATGAGCAACCAAGCAAGGTAAAGAACTGTTGTCCAGCCCAAACCCTGCCCCCCCCAAAAAAGGATATTAATTGCACCCTCTTTCCTAATAGCAAAAAAAGCAAAAGCAAAAACAAAACTGGATACAGCACAAATGTTTATAAACAGTAGACTGGATTAATGAAACATGGTGCGATCCTGTAATAGAATACTATGCAGCAATAAAAATGAACTACAACTCCATGTAGCAACAGGGATAAATCTCAGAAACACAATGTCCAGCAGAGGTCACAAACAAATGCATAGTTATTTGGATTTATATGAGGTTCTGAAGCAGGCAAATGAAACCCTATATTATTTAGGGATGTATGTGGGGGTTGTAGAATTAGAAAGAAAAGCAAGGAAGGTTTTTTTTGTTCTGTTTTTGAGACAGGGTCTTGCTCTGTCACCCATGCTGGAGTGCAGTGGCACGATCATGGCTCCCTGCAGCATGGAACTCCTGGACTCAGCCTGCCAAAGTACTGGGATTACAGAGGTGAGCCACTATGCTGGCTGCAAGGAAATGTTTGATACAAAAATCTGAAGAGTGTCTGGTGAGGAGGGGAGGCGAGAACAGGCTGCGCATGAAGCTTCTAGAATTTTGGTAATGATCTGTTTCCTAGGCAGGGAGGGATCTTTATTGTAAGTCTTTCTACTGTACCTAGACTTTATTTTACCATATCTTCATGACATCCAGTGTACTGAGACAATTTAAACACTTTTAGGTATGAATAATATATTTAACACAAAAAATACAAGTCACTTCCTCAGGGGAGCCTTCCCTGATCACCCTAGCCAAAGTAGGACCCACCCCTGCCCCAGCACCCACCTTCTGTTTTCTTTTTTTCCCCTTTTTCACTGAGACGCGCTACCATGCCTGGGTAATTTATTTTTTGTAGAGATGGGGTCCTGCTATGTTGCCCGGGCTGGTCTCAAACTCTGCGGCTCAATTGATCCTCCCACCTTAGCCTCCAAATTGGTGGGATTATAGGAGTGAGCTACGGTGCCCAGCCCACAGTCATTGCCTTATTCTGTTTTCTTCAAAGCACATAGTAGGGGCTCAATCAAGTACTTGCAGGTAGCCACTGCCTGGGCCTCCCGCTTTCCACTTTCCTTCAGTGGTCGGGTACCTGCGTGGGGCATGGGGGTGGGAGGCAACGCAGAGGGGAGGGGCATTGCTCATATCGGATCGAATTGTCCTCGCCGCCCCTTCCAGGCCCGCCCTCATCCCACTCCCTCCTGCAGGCGGCGGAGACCACGAGGTAAGGAGGTTTCAGGCCAGGCCTCTCGGCCGCGGATCAGCTCCCTTTGCAGGGGAAGGCGAGGTGACACTTTTGATACTGTGGTGTCAGGTCCTCCCGGAAATGGGCGACATCTGCGGCCCAGGTGGCCTCGTACCCGGCAGGGCCAGGCCCTCCCCAGCTCCCTGCACAAGGGGTCCCGCCCCAGGCCCGGGGCGCGGTCCTCTGGCGCCCTCTGCTGTCCAACGCACTTCCCTGCAATTGTCGCGGGGGCACGCGCCTTTCACGGAGATGAAGGCTGATACGACTGCGGGGGGGGGGTGGCAATCTGGGAATACCTAGTGGCTTCTGGAAGGAAGATACATTTGAATAGACGCTTCCATTTTCTGCAGGTGCCAATCTCCCACTAGAAGTAAAACCAATAGCTAAATAATGTGATTTACAATTACCCAACTAAAAGAAGAGTCTCCCTCCATTCCAGACCTTCTTTTCCCTCCCCAAAGCAACCTTTTTTTAAAAAACCAGTGTCTTGTATGACCTTCCAGGGATGGCCTATGTATATATTAATATGTGCAGGGGCAGTGCGTGGTGGCTCACACGTGTAATCCCAGCGCTTTGGGAGGGCAAGGTGGGAGGATCACTTGAGCCCAGAAGTTTGAGACAAGCCCGGGCAACGTAGTAAGACCCTGTCTCAAAAAAAAACAACAAAAACAAACAAACAAACAAAAAACCAGCCAGCTACTCGGGAGGCTGAGGTGGGAGGATCACTTGAGCCCAGGAGGTAGAGGCGGCCATGAGCCAAGAAAGTACCACTGCACTCCAGCCTGGGCAACAAAGCGAGATCCTGTATTTTTAAAAATATATAGACGGGCGTGGTGGCGGGCACCTGTAGTCCTAGATACTCGGGAGGCTGAGGCAGGAGAATGGCATGAACCCGGGAGGCGGAGCTTGCAACGAGCCGAGATCGCTGCACTCCAGCCTGGGCGACAGAGCGAGACTCGTCTCAACAACAACAACAAAAATAAAATAAAATAAAATAAATATATATGTACAACCCTTTATGTATTACAGATAGGAACCTCCACACTAACCTACACCTTGCTATAATATTTTTTTTTCTTTTGAATTGTCATTACACGGGTAATGCTATAACAATATTCATTGTTTTGAAAATCATTCCATATCATTACACGCAGCTCCCTTAATTTTCTGCAGGGGTGCAGACTATTCATTGTATGGATTATACCACAATCACAATTTACCTAATGAGAAGACTCATGATGGGCATTTAGGTTAGATTGCAATGTATTGGCTACTACCAATAATGTGGCAATTTCAATGAATGCCCTCTACACACAGCGTTGCACTCCAGATCAAATGGTGTGTTATATAAAATGTTGATACATTTGTCTAAATGTCATCCAAAAAGATTAAACTGAATTATACTCCCACTAGCAGGGAGTTGAGGGCCCCTTTTCAAAAGTTGCCCAACACAGAGTATTGTCTTTTTGTTTTTCTTTTTTGAGACAGGGTCTCGCTGTGTTGCCCAGGCTGGAGTGCAGTGGCATGATAATAACTCACTGCAGCCTCCATCTCCTGGGCTAAAGTGATTCTCCTACCTCAGCCTCCTGAGCGGCTAGGACTACAGGCCTACAGGCATGAGCCACCACACCTGACCCTGTCTATTTTTTATTTTTTGAGACAGTCTCACTCTGTCACCCAGGCTGGAGTGCCATGGCACAATTCCTACTCACTGCAACCACCGCCTCCTAGGCTCAAGTGATCCTCCCACCTCAGCCTCCAGGGTAGCTGGGACTACAGGTTCGAGGCGTCACATCCGGCTAATTGTCTTTTGCAATTTTTTTTTCTTTTTTTTTTTTTTTTTTTGGTAGAGCTGAGGTTTTGCCATGTTGTCTAGGCTGGTCTCAAACTCCTTGGCTTAAGTGATTCACCTGCCTCGGCCTCCCAAAGTACTGGGATTACAGTCATGAGCCACCTTGCTGGCCTTTAACTCTTTTATCTTTGCCTGTCTGATAAGGGAGAATGGGATCTCCTGTTGTCATTTGCATTTCACATGACTAGGGTGGAGCATTTTTTTTTTTTTTTTTTTTTTTGCGACAGAGTTTCACTGTTGTTGCCCAGGCTGGAGTGCAATGGTGTGATCTCAGCTCACCACAACCACCACCTCCCAGGTTCAAGAGATCCTCCCGCCTCACCCTCCCGTGTAGCTGGATTACAGGCATGTGCCACCACACCCACCTAATTTTGTATTTTTAGTAGAGATGAGGTTTCTCCATGTTGGTCAGGCTGGTCTCGAACTCCCAACCAAGGTGATCCACCCGCCTCAGCCTCCCAAAGTGCTGGGATTACAGGCATGAGCCACCATGCTCAGCCATGAGCCACCGTGCCCGGCAGGGTAGAGCATTTTTTACATACTGCAAAGCCATTTCTGTTTCTCTGTGTTCTGAACTATTGCTTCATGTCCTTTAGTCACCAAATTGATGAACTTGATTTCTTTCCTTTTTTAAAATCCTGCATGTCTTTCCAGTGAATGAACTTCTTAATTTCTCTTTTTTTTTTTTTTTTTTTTTTTTTTTTTTTTTTGAGGCGGAGTCTGGCTCTCTTCCCTAGGCTGGAGTGCAGTGGCCGGATCTCAGCTCACTGCAAGCTCCGCCTCCTGGGTTCACGCCATTCTCCTGCCTCAGCCTCCCGAATACCTGGGATTACAGGCGCCCGCCACCTCGCCCAGCTAGTTGTATTTTTTAGTAGAGACGGGGTTTCACTGTGTTAGCCAAGATGGTCTCGATCTCCTGACCTCGTGATCCGCCCGTCTCGGCCTCCCAAAGTGCTGGGATTACAGGCTTGAGCCACCGCACCCGGCCGAACTTCTTAATTTCTAAGAGCTCTTTATTAGGCTGCTGGCCCCTGTTGATTAGATCATTATCAGTGAATGAATTGATCAGGAGTTGGAAAGTTTATCTTGACCAGGAGAAAGACATTGTCTACAGAAAGTTCAATGAATGAGTCAATACTCTACTGCCAACCTCATCCTGGATTTAACCTCTTCCGATGTCTCCCACTTGCCTAAAAACAAATAGTGATTCAGCCGTGGGCCTTACCCAATAAGCCCTCTGTGAAGTCACCATTTCAGAATACAAATTGCGTCCAAGGGAAGTTTCTGGGTCAAGGTCTAAGTCTGTTGGGCATGACCCACAGGTGGAGGCTCCAAGATAAGCTATACAAGCCTTTTAAAATTTGTATTTATTTTTTATAATTTTAAAAATTAGAGACGGGGGTCTCACTATGTTGCCCGGGCTAGTCTCAAACTCCAGGGCTGAAGCGAACCTCCCACCTAATCCTCCCAAAGTACTAGGATTACAGCTAGCCTTTTCATTCCTATTACTGAACACCTGCTGGGTGCCAGGCTCGATGCAGGGGGCTCACCTCAGGGATGTCCCTACAGCATCCCACAGTTGTATTCTAGGCTCCTGCACACAGGCTGAGACCATGTGGGGAATACATTACCCATCTGCCCGGAAAAGAAGGAAAAAGCTCTGGATGTAATGAAATCATATCAAGATATTAAGTACTAAAAAGCAAGGTGCAAGCTGGGCTCGGTGGCTCACGCCTGTAATCCCAGCACTTTGGGAGGATGAGGCAAGTGGATCACCTGAGGTCAGGCATTCAAGACCAGCCTGGCCAACATGGCAAAACCCCGTCACTACTAAAAATAGAAAAAAATTACCCGGGCGCGGTGGTGTGCGCCTGTAATCCCAGCTACTTGGAAGGCTGAGGCAGAATGGCTCGAACCTGAGAGGTGGAGGTTGCAGTAATCCGAGATTGCGCCACTGCACTCCAGCCTGGGCAACAACTTTGTCTCAAAAAAACAAACAAACAAACAAACAAAAAAACAAGGTGTGAAACACCATTATACAGGTATTTCTTAGAGACATATAAACCATCTCTGGAGAGAGGGTAATGTGCCTGTCTCTGAGGAGTAGCTGGTAGCTGTCAGCAGGGGTGTAAGGAAGATTCTTTACTAAATATCCTTTCCCATGTCTTGATTTTATTTTTTATCATTTACAAGTATTATCGGCATTATTATTATTATTATTATTATTATTTAGAGATGGGTTCTCGCTATATTGCCCAGGCTGATCTTGAACTCCTAGGTTCAAGCAATCCTCCCTCCTCAACTGATCCTCCCGCCTTGGCCTCCCAAAGTGCTGGGATTACAGGTGTGAGGCACTGGGCCCAGCCAGTTTTTTTTTGTAAGCATGAATTCTTGTTGTTATTATTTCAAGACAGAATCTCTGTTGTCCAGGCTGGAGTTTGATGGCACAATCACCACTCACAGCACCCTTGACCTCCTGGACTCAAGTGATCCTCCCACCTCAGCCTCCCAAGTAGCTGGGACTATAGGTGCCCAGGACTTTTCCTTTTTGGGGCAGATGGGTAATGTATTCACTGGTCCCCACATGGCCTTGGCCTGTGTGCAGGAGCCTAGAATACAAATTTGGGATGCTATAGGGACACCACTGAGGTGAGCCTCCTGCATCGACACGGTCCTACAAGATTGGCCCCCTGTGGCCATTTGAGCTCCCCACCCTAGCCCCCATACTCACTATTGCCCACAAAGTATTGGAATTCGGGTGTGAGCCATCAATCTGGACAATTGGATTAATTTTTAATAGGGTAGCAAAAAGTCATCCATGATAGAGGAACTGTTGAGTGTAAAACTGGTCCATCAATGGAATTTTTTACAGCTGTTAAAATGTTGATGCCCGGCCGGGCCTGGTTGCTCATACCTGTAATCCCTGCACTTTGGGAGGCTGAGGTGGGCGGATCATGAGGTCAGGAGATCAAGACCATCCTGGCTAACACGGTGAAACCCCATCTCTACTAAAAAATACCAAAAAAAAAAAAAAATGAGCCGGGTGTGGTGGCAGGTGCCTGTAGTCCCAACTACTCGGGAGGCTGAGGCAGGAGAATGGCGTGAACCCGGGATGTGGAGCTTGCAGTGAGCTGAGATCACACCACTGCACTCCAGCCTGGGCAACAGAGCAAGACTCCGTCTCAAAAAAAAAAAAAAAGATGTTGATGCCTGGCTGGGCATGGTGGCTCACACCTGTAATCCCTACACTTTGGGAGGCCAAGGCGGATGGATCACCTGAGGTTGGGAGTTCAAGACCAGCCTGACCAACATGGAGAAACCCCATCTCTACTAAAAATACAAAATTAGCTGGGCGTGGTTGCGCATGCCTGTAATCCCAGTACTTTGGGAGGCCAAAGTGAACGGATCACTTGAGGTCAGGAGTTTGAAAGCAGCCTGGCCAATATGGTGAAACCCTGTCTCCACTAAAAATACAAAAAATTAACTGGGCGTGGCAGCAGGCACCTGTAATCCCAGTTACTTGGGAGGCTGAGACAGGAGAATCGCTTGAACCCAGGAGGTGGAGGTTGCACTGAGCCAAGATTGTACCACTGCACTCCAGCCTGGGTGACAGAGCGAGACTCCATCTCAAAAAAAAAAAAAAAGTTGATGCCCTTCTGTGGGTACATAAACCCTCCCCCATCCCGGATCTCTTGTAGGAAAAGCCAGAGCCTTCACCATGGCCCACAACAAGGTCCTACAAGATTGGCCCCCTGTGACCATTGGAGCTCCCCACCCTAGCCCCCATACTCACTACTGCCCACAAGGCTCCGGCTACAGGGGAACCACATCAGCCATGCTCCTGCTTTGGGGACCTTGCATCTGGTGTTCCCTGTCTTCTCCCAGCTCTTCTCACAGATAGCCACAGGGCTCACCCCCATCGCAGCAAAGCCTCCCAGGCCACTATTTCATCCCCCTCTCCTCCCTTTCCCTCTGGCACTCCTTACCCACTTGCTGCTTAGTTTTTCTCCACTTCGCTCACAATTTGGCATGGTGTATGTTTCACTTATTTTGTTGATTTCCCTTTAGACCAGAGGTTGCCAAACTACAGCCCTCAGGCCAAATCTGACCAAGGTTTGTTTCTTATATGGTCCTTGAGCTAAGAGTAGCTTCTACAGATGAACACTGCAACCGATTTAATGATAGATAACACTAACTTGGAACCTCAATTAAGGCAATATGTAAACCTTCAAAATTCCATGCTTGCGGGACCTCGTGTTTCATGCCTGTAATCCCAGCACTTTGGAAGGTGAGGCAGGCGGATTGTTTGAGCCCAGGAATTTGAGACTAGCCTGGGTAAAATGGCAAAGTCTCATCTCTACAAAAAATGCGAAACTCAGCCGGGCATGGCGGCGTGTACCTGTAGTCCCAGCTACTTGGGAGGCTGAGGTGGGAGGATCACTTGAGCCCAGGAGGTCAAGGGTGCTATGAGCGGTGATTGTGCCATCGAACTCCAGCCTGGACAACAGAGATTCTGTCTTGAAATAATAATAATAATAATTCATGCTTACAAAAAAAAAAAAAACTGGCTGGGCCCAGTGCCTCACGCCTGTAATCCCAGCACTTTGGGAGGCCAAGGCGGGAGGAACAGTTGAGTTCCGGAGTTCCAGACCAGCCTGGGCAATGTATCAAGACCCTATCTCGATTATTTATATTTTAAAAACAAACAGGTTGGGCATGGTGGCTCACACCTGTAATCCCAGCACTTTGGGAGGCCAAGAAGGGTGGATCGCTTGAGTTCAGAAGTTTGAGATCAGCCTGGCCAACATGGCAAAACCCCGCCTTTACCAAAAAATAAATACAAAAATTAGCCAGGTGTAGTGGTGTGTACCTATAGTCCCAGCTGCTCAGGAGGCTGAGGTGGGAGGATTGCTTGAACCTGGGAAATCGAGGCTGCAGTGAGCCAATGTTGCACCACTGCAATCCAGCCTGGGTGACAATGGGAGACCCTGCCTCAAAAAAAAAAAAAAAAAATTAAATAAAAAAAATGAAAAACAAAATTGTACTCAAATATTATCATAATTTAAATATTGTCCATAAAAATTTTGTGGAAATTTGTTTTATCTTGTTATATGAGTACTGACAACATCCTTGCTATTGAAGTCTGCAAAACCTAAACATTCACTCTGTGCTCTAGACAGCTCCGCACACGAAGGAACTTCGTCTGTCCGCTGCTATGACCTGAGCGCCAGGAACAGGGTCTGGTTCAGTAATTATTAGCTGAATGAAATGAATGAACTCATACATATATATATACACACACATACACACATACACGTGTGTATATATATATATGTACACACACATATATGTATAATTTTTTTTTTTTTGGAGGCAGAGTCTTGCTCTGTTGCCCAGGCTGGAGTGCAGTGGGATGATCTCGGCTCACTGCAGCCTCTGCTTCCCAGGTTCAAGTGATTCTCATGCCTCAGCCTCCCGAGTAGCTGGAATTACAGGCGTGAGCCACCACACCAGGGTAATTTTTGTATTTTTAGTAGAGATGGAGTTTCACCATGTTGGCCAGGCTGGTCTCGAACTCCAGTTCGAGAGTTATATATGCCCAGTCTGAACTCATATATTTTTAACTGAAAAAAATATCAGGTGTTGCCGGGCGCGGTGGCTCATGCCTGTAATCCCAGCACTTTTGGGAGGCCGAGGCGGGAGGATCACCTGAGGTCAGGAGTTGGAGACCAGCCTGACCAACATGGAGAAACCTTGTCTCTACTAAAAATACAAAATTAGCTGGGCGTGGTGGCAGGTGCCTGTAATCCCAGCTACTTGGGAGGCCGAGGTAGGAGAATCACTTGAACCCGGGAGGCGGAGGTTGCAGTGAACCAAGATCGCACCATTGCACTCCAGCCTGGGCAACAAGAGCAAAACTCCATCTAAACAAAAACAAAAACAAAAACAAAACAGGTGTTTTAAAAAAAAAATCAAGCGGGCTAGATGCAGTGGCTCATGGCTATAACCCCAGCATTTTGAGAGGCCAAGGCAGGAGGATCAGTTGAGCCCAGGAGTTCAAGACCAGCCTGGGCAAGATGGCAAGACTGTGTCAACAACAACAAAATTAATAATTAGTTGGGCATGGTGGCGCACACCTGTAGTCCCAGCTACTTGGGAGGCTGAGGTGGAAGGATCCCTTGAGCCCGGGAGTTGGAGGCTGCAGTTAACTATGATCATGCCACTGCACTCCCGCCTGGGTGACAGAGAAGACTCCATCACACTTTCTTTCTTTTAAATGAAAAATATGGAATGCTTTATGAATTTGTGTGTCATCCTTGCACAAGGGCCATGCTAATGTTCTCTGTATCATTCCAAATTTAGTGTATATGCTGCCAAAGCGAGCGCAGGACTTCACCTCTTAAAAAAATCTATCAGGTGAACAGCATATGTAATAGGCTGCCTTTTGTGCAGAAGTAAATAAGATAATATCTGTCTCTGAGAGATCCAAGAAGCTGGCTGCCTCAGAGGACGGGAGCAGGGCGGGGAAGAAAGATGGCTTCTTTCTCTATACGCATTTTTTTTATTTTTATTTATTGAGACAGAGTCTCACTCTGTTACCCAGCCTGGAGTGCAGTGCCATTATCTCGGCTCACTGCAAGCTCCGCCTCCCGGGTTCATGCCATTCTCCTGCCTCAGCCTCCTGAGTAGCTGGGACTATAGGTGCCCGCCACCACGCCCAGCTAAATTTTTTATTTTTAGTAGAGATGGGGTTTCACTGTGTTAACCAGGATGGTCTTGATCTCCCAACCTCGTGATCCACCTGCCTCGGCCTCCCAAAGTGCTAGGATTATAGGCGTGAGCCACCTCGCCCGGCACTTTTTTTTTTTTTTTTGAGATGGAGTCTGGCTCTGTTGTCCAGGCTGGAGTGCAGTGGCTCAAGTTCGGCTCACTGCAACTTCCATCTCCCAAGTTCAAGTGATTCTCCTGCCTGGTCTCCTGAGGAGCAGCTGGGACTACAGACACATGCCACTGTGCCCAGCTAATTTTTGTATTTTTATTAGAAACGGGTTTTTACCATGTTGGCCAGGGTGGTCTTGAACTCCTGACCTCAGGTGATCCGCCTGCCTTGGCCTCCCAAAGTGCTGGGATTACAGGCGTGCGCCACTGTGCCCGGCCTCTAGAAGTCTTTGTTTGTTTGTTTTTGTTTTTAGATGAAGTCTCCCTCTGTCACCCAGGCTGGAGCGCAGTGGTATGATCTTAGCTCACTGCAACTTCTGCCTCCTGGGTTCAAGCGATTCTCCTGCCTCAGCATCCCCAAGTAGCTGGGACTACAAGTGTGCACCACCATGCCCAACTAATTTTTTTTTTTTAGTAGAGACGAGGTTTCACCATGTTGGCCAGGCTGCTCTTGAACTCTTGACCTCAGGTGATCCACCTGCCTCGGCCTCCCAAAGTGCTGGGATTACAGGTGTGAGCCCAGCCTAGAAGCCATTTTAAAGAATATGAATGTTTTATTTCAGAGATATGTGTCACTATTTCAAATAAACTTTTCATGAAAAAAATCCGGCCACAAAAAATGAGGCAGATACTGACAGCCTCTGAGACTCTTCTTCCTCTGTCCAATGGAGTAGTATGTCTGGTGACCAACCAGCCCAGTTTGCCTGGCACTGAGGGTGTTCTGGGGCAATCCCAGACAAAGTGGGAGGAGGTGGTCACCTTGGAAAAAGGAAAGTTGTGGAAGCCTTCAAAGGTGGATGTTGGGGGGCTGAGCTGGGCCCCGAAGCCAGGCCTCTGTGCACCTGCCCAGGTCCGATCACATGTCTGCCAGAGCCCAGTTCCACACCTGGGAGATCGATGCCTCTGGAGCTCAAGGCCTGAGATAGGCCACTGGGATGTCCCTATAGTGCAAAGCACACCTTCCCCAGTGAGTCTCTGGGCACTTGCAGGGTGGGCGGGCTCAGGGTCTCATACATGCACACTTGCTCCCACACTTCTCATTCAGACTGTCTCAGACTTGGCCCCTTACCCATCAGACTGCACTGATAGAGCCCTGCTCTCTCCATCTTCCTGGCAGAATCTGCCTCCAGGAAAATCCCAGGGTCTCCGGGCTCCCCTGCCGGCACCTGCCTTGCATACCTGTAGAGCTTTGTGCATCTTTGATCCCCAGCAGGTGAGAGGTATTGGCAAGAAGAGGAAAGTGAGAGCAAACTCTTTTATTTTTCTTTTTTATTTAGGGACTTGGCTGCCGCGCAGACCACAGTGACCTGGCTCTCGCGGCTGCCCGCAGTCTCCTTTTTCCCCAAGGATGCCTGGAACACCCTTCCCCAGATCCTCCCAGAGCTGGCCTCAGTTCAAATATTACCTTAGTGATGTTAATGCCATTTCCCTTTCCCATCCCTGTCACATTGGCCTTGAGTGGTAGGCAAGATTATCAGCTCCATTTTATAAATGAGGAAACTGAGGCTCAGAGAGATGCTGTACTAACATGCCCAAGGCGTAGTGAGCAAGCTGTGGCAGGTACCTGGCTGAATGGGCTAGGATACTGTGATAAACCAGCTGTGCAGACAAGGTTCCTGCACCGCGTAGCTCACAGGCGAGGGGGAAGCGGGGTAACAGCTGGTTCAGTGTTCATGCAACTCTGAGGCACCTAAGGTGACTCAGAGGAGTGAGAGCCAGGCTGACTCCAGCTTGAGGTCACAGGCATGAGCAGGTGAGTGAAGGGGCTGGCGGAGGGTGGGGTAAGAGGACATTCCAGGTGACAGTGATAAAAAAGCCCAGGGGCAGATGAGTGTTCCAGGAAATGAAAGTGTTCAGGGAGGCCCCTTAGAGTTTCTGAGACTGCCAGTTTTTGTTGTTGTTGTTATTTTATTTTGTTTTATTTTTGGTGAAACGGAGTCTCATTGTCACCCAGGCTGGAGTGCAATGGCGTGATCTCGGCTCACTGCAACCTCCACTGCCCAGGTTCAAGCGATTCACCTGTCTCAGCCTCCCAAGTAGCTGGGATTACAGGCGCCTGCCACTGCATCCGGTTAATTTTTGTATTTTTAGTAGAGATGGGGTTTCACCATCTTGGCCAGGCTGGTCTTGAACTCCTGAACTTGTGATTCTTCCGCCTTGGCCTCCCAAAGTGCTGGGATTACAGGTGTGAGCCACCACACCCAGCTGAGACTGCCAGTATTTTTTTAAATCAGAAATGCTTAAATGGGGCCGGGCGCGGTGGCTCACGCCTGTAATCCCAGCACTTTGGGAGGCCGAGGCGGGCGGATCACAAGGTCAGGAGATCGAGACCACGGTGAAACCCCGTCTCTACTAAAAATACAAAAAATTAGCCGGGCGCGGTTGTGGGCGCCTGTAGTCCCAGCTACTCGGGAGGCTGAGGCAGGAGAATGGCGTGAACCCGGGAGGCGGAGCTTGCAGTGAGCCGAGATCGCGCCACTGCACTCCAGCCTGGGCGACAGAGCGAGACTCCGTCTCAAAAAAAAAAAAAAAAAAAAAAAAAAAAAAAAAAGAAATGCTTAAATGGAGTTTAGAAAATTATGGTCTGTTTGTCGTACTTTTATTGAAAACATTAACACTTTTAACACATATATACAAATCACTACAGAGCATGGAGCCTGGGGTGGAGCCTAGCCCTTCAACCTCTGCTTCTGTGACCCCGGGTCAGTCCCTTCCCTTCAACTGTAACCACACCCAGGACAGGAGCTGAAACTGACGGCCACCTCAGCAGCCCCCCCCAACACACACCCCCTCACCAAGAGCAGCCCCTCTCCTGACCTCACCTGGCTTTTCTCACTTATCTTAGAGATTAATAGTTTCCAGATAAAATACAGATGCCCAATTACATGTGAAGTTTAGATAAACAACAAATAGGTTTTTAGTGTATAAGGCTGCATGAGACACATGCTTCATTTTAAATTCAAATTTAACTGGGCCTTCTGTGGTTTTATTTGCTATTATCTGCCAACCCTACTTGGAGATGGGCTCCTATCAGCGTTTCCAGCACAATCTATAACCAGTCCCCTGTTGATGGGCAATTAGGTCGTTTCCCATTTTTTGCTTTCCAGGAACAATAGCCCCATGAAGATCCTTGCACAAAGGACTCTGACCTCATCTACGATTGTATCCACTGGGTGTGTTCCTAAAAGTCGCTTAGTCACTTTGCTGACTAGATTCCTGTGGCCATGGAGACCCCACGGATCAGAGGAATTCCTTCTCAGTCTCCATCGAAAGCAACTCCCTGTCACTCTCCCAATCTCACTCTCTATCAACCTTGCTCTTTCTCGTCTCTCTCCATCTCTCTCTTTTTTTTTTTTTTTTTTTTTTTTGAGACAGAGTCTCGCTCAGTTGGCCAGGCTAGAGTGTAGTGGCGCGATTTCGGCTCCCTGCAACCTCTGCCTCCCAGGCTCAAGAGATTCTTGTGCCTCAGCCTTCTGAGCAGCTGGGACTACAGTCGTGTGCCACCAAGCCCAGTTAATTTTTGTATTTTTAGTGGAGACAGGGCTTCGCCATGTTGGCCGGGCTGGTTTCAAACTCTAGAACTCAAGTGATCTGCCCAATTCAGCCTTCCAAAGTGCTGGGATTACAGGCGTGAGCCACCGCACCCAGCCTCTGTTTCTCTGCACCTGTCTCTTTCCGCCTCTCTCTACTTCTATAGATCTCTGACTCTCAGTCTTTCTCTCGCAATCTCCCCAGACTGTCAGCCTCTGTCCCTTCTCAGAGACTTTCTCCTTTTGACCCAGCAGCTCTACAAACAAAATAATCTGACAAGTTGGGGAAGATGTATTTTTAAGGATGCTCACTCTAGTACTGTCTGTAGGAGTCAAGCTAGAAACAACCTAAACACCTATTGCTAAACAAAGTATGCTCCGTCCCTACCAGGCAGCATCATGCGGCCATTGGAAATAAAACCACATCAACATGGAAAGATGTTGACAGATATCAGCGTGAAAAACACAAGTTATAGATGGACAGTAAAGCATTCGCGCATTTTCGGTTTCAATCAAAACTATAATGACCCGGGCCAGGCAAGGTGGCTCACGCCTGTAATCCTAGCACTTTGGGAGGCTGAGGCGGGTGGATTGCCTGAGCTCAGGAGTTCAAGACCAGCCAGGGCAATATCGTAAAACCCTGTCTCTACTAAAATACAAAAAATCAGCCTGGCATGGCAGCGTGTACCTGTAGTCCCAGCTACTTGGGAGGCTGAGACAGGAGAATCACTTGAACCTGGGAGGTGGAGATCGCAGTGAGCTGAGATTGCGCCATTGCACTCCAGCCTGGGCAACAGAGCAAGACACTCTCTCAATAAAAATAAAAATTTAAAAAAAAATATATATATATATATAAAATAACGCAAAGACATGTAAGAGTTTCACTACTGATTGAAATTGTCATCCTGGTTGTCTCAGGGACTGGGGCGGGGGGGCCGTAGGAGGAGGAGTGGCTTCCACTTCCTTCTTTATATTTGTCTTCCCTGTTACTTTTTTTTTAAACAAGGGGCATTGTAATTTTTAACACTGTGCATTTGTGCATATTTGCTTTATTATACCCTGTGTGCTCATGTGTGTGTGTATATGTATATTTTTTATATGCACATACACTATTATTTTCTAAACCATATCAGAGTGGATTAGAGATGTCATGCCCCTTTACCCCATACTCTTTACTGTATGTCTGCTAAGAACAAGGACATTCTATTATGTAACTGTGATATGATTATCAAAATCAGGAAATCTAACAGGGATCAATTACTTATTCCTTATTCCATAGGCCATATTCAGTTGGCCCAATAACATCCTTTATAGCAACCCTCACAACCTCAAGGATTCAATTCAGGATCGTGCAGCATTGCAGTTAGTTGTCAGGCATCTTTAGTTTCTGATCTTGACGTTTTGAAAGATTTGCGGACTCCCTCCATTGGATTTGCCTGATGCTTCCTTATGATGACACTCAGCCTCTATGTTTTCCTTCCTGGAACCGCAGGAGTGGTGCTGCCTCTTCAGTACATCCCATTGAGTCACCTATGGTCTGTTCCATTATCTGTGACAGTAACTTTCATCGCTTAGTTAAGATGGGATCAGCTAGGTTTCGACACTAGCAGCGATTCTACAAAGTCACTAATTTTCCCTTTCTAAATAATGTATGCAATCATCTGAGACCACGTAAATAGACTAGATGATTTTTTTTGTTTTTTTGGTTTTTTTTTAGACAGTGTATCACTCTGTTGCCCAGCCTGGAGTGCAGTGACGGGATCTCGGCTCACTGCAACCTCCACCTCCTGGACTTAAAAGATCCTCCCACGTCAGCCTCCTAGCTGGGATTACAGGTGTGCGTCACCACACCTGGCTATTTTTTTACATGTTTTTTGTAGAGAGGGGGTTTCACCATGTTGCCCAGGCTGATCTCAAACTCCTGGGCTTAGGCGATCTTCCTACTTAGGCATCCCAAAGTGCTGGGATTACAGGTGTAAGCCACTGCGCCCAGCCCTAGATGATTTTTATAATCAGAAAGGTAATCATGACTTTAAATTCTTGCAACCTGTAAGGGCTGAGCTAATCCACCTGACTCTAATCACCAGGAGTCTCCACCCCACCCCTGTCACAATGTGTTTAATGTAGCACTATCCTGTCTTTTTTTTTTTTTTTTCTTGAGACGGAGTCTTGCTCTGTCACCCAGGCTGGAGTGCAGTGGCATGATCTCGGCTCACTGCACCCTCCACCTCCTGGGTTCAAGTGATTACTCCTGTCTCAGCCTCCCGAGTAGCTGGGACTACAGGAGCCTGCTACCACTCCTAGCTAATTTTTGTATTTTCAGTAGAGACTGGGTTTCTCTTGACCTCGTGATCCAACTGCCTTGGCCTCTCAAAGTGCTGGGATTACAGGCATGATCCACCACGCCCTGCCTTTCTGGTCTTACATTACCTAAGGACTTTTGAAACCAGCCTACAGATGGATTTCACCTGAGGCTTTTTTAAAGATACAGATTCCCAGGCCCCACCAATTAGAATCTCTAAGGCAGGGGCCTGAGAATAGATTTTTGTAGCAAGTGCCCCCCAGGTAATTCATCTCTTCAGGCCAAATTAGGGAATCACTTCACTTCAGAGTAATGTTTAGTCATCAAACATTAACAGCTAGCCTGCTGGGATGGGGTTGGGCCCTGGGAGGTCTCAGGAATGGATGAGACAAACAATAATGACATTGGTAGCTTGCACTGATTAAGCACTTACATTGTGCAATGTTCTGGATTATTTCACTGAATTCCCACAACTCTATGAGAAAGACACTTATTAGCCCCATTTACAGATAAGCACAAACGGATTAGAATAACTTGTTCAAGGTCAAGTTAGTGAGTGGTCACCTGACCCCTAGATTAGCTAGTGTGGATGCTGGGAATAGGAGACTCCACGCAGTCTGTGCTGGGGACTATACATCTAATCGCACCTCTGCACTGGAATATCAAGTCTCACTTCTTGTCCTGGGCAAATGACCTCAGCTTCTCTGGGCTCCATTCCCTCCTCTACAAAGGTAATGCTATTTAGTATCCCTCCACCAACGCTGGCTAAGCTAATTCCATGAGATCCACTTTCCTGGAGAAACTGAATGCTTGGTTTTGATCACCTTTCAGGGCCTAAAGTGGGAAGGATTAAATCAAAATTACTGTCAGGAACCAGGGATGAAAATAATTACCATCATTGTCGCTATTCTTGTATTCATGGAGCCCAGCTGAGCCCTGCATGGGACATTCAGCAGAAGACACTGCAGAGAGCCAGGAAATAACAAGGGAGGAATAAAGGGACCACATTGAGGACCTCGGCAGGTAGGACCCCACCTGGCAGCAGCCATCTTGCCTGCCCACCTGTCTTGCCTTCTCTGCCTTCCAAGTTCCGACTTCATGTGCTTCCGATTTGAGGCCCCGCCTCCCCATGGTGATGGACAACGGGAGGCCAGAGCCAGGGGGTGACACTGCCCCCTTCAGGCTCTCCTTACCGCTGCACCAGACTCCTTCCAGGGTGGACAAGCTGCCACGGAAAGAAAGTAACCATTGGAAAAAGTCCCCCTTTTAGCTCTATTTCAATTCTAGAAACACTTATTGAGTCTACCCGGGGTCAGGCATGGAGACCAGTGGTGCATAAGACAGACACAGCCATTACACTCAAGGGCTTAACTTCTTGTAATTGAACAAATAATTTAATGAGAAGGTGTCGGTCGTCTGGCACAGAGCAGATGTTCAGAACGTTTATTCTGCAAACGTATGTCGAGTAGGGTTGCTAGAGTTAACCAATAAAAATACAGAATGCTCAGTTAACTGAATTTCAGATAAATAGCAAATAATTTTTAGTATGAATATTCCTGGCATTTACTTCCTGGCCTGCTTGTGCAAATTATTCACACTCATATGCAATATTTGGAAAATATTTATACTAAAAAAAATTTGGCCAGGTGCGGTGGCTTGTGCCTATAATCCCAGCACTTTGGGAGGCCAAGGCAGAAAGATCTGTTGAGCCCAGGAGGGAGAGGTCACAGCGAGCTTGATGGTGCCACTGCACTCCGGCTTGGGAAATGAAGCAAGACCCTATCTGGAAAAAAAAAAAAAAAAAAAAAAAAAAATAGGCAAAGATGGGCCTGGGGCACCCAATATTTCAGAGGAAAGGGAATGTGTGTACTCCTTGAGGTGGGGAACATGACCCACTTGAGGTGCAGAAAGAAGACTTGTATGGGGCCGGGCGCAGTGGCTCACCCCTGTAATACCAGCACTTTGGGAGGCCGAGGCAGGCAGATCACCTGAGGTTGGGAGTTCGAGACCAGCCTGACCAGCCTGAGAAACCCCATCTCTACTAAAAATACAAAATTAGCTGGGCGTGGTGGCGCATGCCTGTAATCCCAGCTACTCAGGAGGTTGAGGGAGGAGAATTGCTTGAACCTGGAAGGCAGAGGTTGAGGTGAGCCAAGGTTGCACCATTGCACTCCAGCACTCCAGCCTGGGCAACAAGAGCGAAACTCTGTTTTTTTTTTTGTTTGTTTTTTTAAATAATAATAAGGCCCGTATGGTTGGAGTAAAAAGAGTGCAGAAGTAGATGTGAAAATATCAACCTAAGTAACAGAAAGAGGCTCTCGGCCGGGCGCGGTGGCTCACGCCTGTAATCCCAGCACTTTGGGAGGCCGAGGCGGGCGGATCACAAGGTCAGGAGATCGAGACCACGGTGAAACCCCGTCTCTACTAAAAATACAAAAAAAATTAGCCGGGCGCGGTTGTGGGCGCCTGTAGTCCCAGCTACTCGGGAGGCTGAGGCAGGAGAATGGCGTGAACCCGGGAGGCGGAGCTTGCAGTGAGCTGAGATCCGGCCACTGCACTCCAGCCTGGGCGACAGAGCGAGACTCCGTCTCAAAAAAAAAAAAAAAAAAAAAAAAAAAAAAAAAAAAAAAAAAAAAAGAAAGAGGCTCTCTAAAAGAGAAAGAGTCCTCAGCCTCCTGAGTAGTTGGGTCCACAGGGGTGCATCACCATGTCTGGCTAATTTTTTATAGAGGTGGAGCCTTTCTATATTGCCCAGGCTGGTTTAGAACTCCTGGACTCAAGCTATCCTCCTGCCTCCACCTCCCAAAGTGCTGGGATTACAGGTATGAGCCACTGCACCTGGCCATATGCAGGATTTTAAGATAACAACCAGAATCATGACTGACAGAGTCACATAAGGAACATCAGACATTCATAAATTGAATATAATCTGTAGAATATTCACATTAATTGGCCAGGCACGGTGGCTCACGCCTGTAATCCCAGCACTTTGGAAGGCCAAGGTGGGTGGATCACATGGTCAGGAGTTCGAGACCAGCCTGGCCAACATAGTGAAACCCCATGTCTACTAAAAAATACAAAAAATAAGCAAGGTGTGGTGGCGGGTGCGTGTAGTCCCATCTACTCGGGAGGCTGAGGCAGGAGAATCGCTTGAACCTGGGAGGCAGAGGTTGCAGTGAGCTGAGACTGTGCCATTGCACTCCAGCTGGGGCAATAGTGTGAGACTCTGTCTCAACAACAAAAACAAAAAATTCACAGCTGGGTGTGGTGGCTCATGCAATTCACAGCTGGGCGTGGTGGCTCATGCCTGTAATCCCAGCACTTTGGGCAGCCAAGGCGGATGTATCACGAGGTCAGGAGATCGAGACCATCCTGGTTGACACGGTGAAACCCTGTCTCTACTAAACAAAATACAAAAAATTAGCTGGGCGTAGTGGTGGGCGCCTGTAGTCCCAGCTACTCGGGAGGCTGAGACAGGAGAATGGCGTGAACCCGGGAGGTGGAGCTTCCAGTGAGCCGAGATCGTGCCACTGCACTCCAGCCTGGGCAACAGAGCAAGACTCTGTCTCATAAAAAAAAAAAAAAAAAAAAAATTCACATTAATAAAATATCCATACACATTTAACTTTAGAAGAGATTAACATAACCAAAATTATGACAGATAACATTAGGAATCTATGGATTTATATAATTTTTGAAATATTTATACCAATAACATACCCATAAATGTAACTGAAAGATCTAGTAATAGAATCACTTATCACTTGACAATGCTTCCTGTACAACTTACCAGATAAATCTAATCGTTTAATATCTCTACAAGTTGAGAAATACATCATTAGAGGCCCTCCATGGGCCCAACTGCAAAATCCCAAAGTTCATTCCAGTTCAAAAAGACTTAATTGGCTGGGCGTGGTGACTCAGGCCTGTTAATCCCAGCACTTTGGGAGGCTGAGACGTGAGGACTACTTGAGGCCCGGAGTTCCAGACCAGCCTGGGTAACATAGTGAGATTCCCATCTCTACAACAACAAATAAATACAAATTTAAAAGAAAAAGAAAACCTGCCAGGCATGGTGGCTCACGCCTGTAATCCCAGCACTTTGGGAGGCCGAGGCGGGCGGATCACCTGAGGTCAGGAGTTCAAGACCAGCCTGACTAACATGGTGAAACCCCGTCTCTACTAAAATACAAAAATTAGCCCGTCATTGTGGCACACACCTGTAATCCCAGTTACTCAGGAGGCTAAGGCAGGAGAATTGCTTGAACCTGGGAGGCAGAGGTTGCAGTGAGCCGAGATTGCGCCACTGCACTCCAGCCTGGGCAACAGAGCAAGACTCCATCTCAACAACAACAACAACAAAAATTAGCCAGGCGTGGCGGCGTGCCTGTAATTCAGGCTACTTGGGAGGCTGAGACAGGGCGAATTGCTTGAACCCGGGAGGCGGAGGTTTCAGTGAGCTGAGATCGCGACACTGCACCCCAGCCTGGGTGACAGAGCGAGACTCTGTCTCAAAAAAAAGAGGAGGAGAAGAAGGAGGAGGAAGAAGGAGGAGGAGGGGGAGGAGGAGGAGGGGGAGGAGGAAGAGGAGGAAGAGGAAGAGGAGGAAGAGGAGGAAGAGGAGGAAGAAGAGGAAGAGGAGGAAGAAGAGGAAGAGGAGGAAGAGGAGGAGGAAGAAGAGGAAGAGGAGGAAGAAGAGGAAGAGGAGGAAGAAGAGGAAGAGGAGGAGGAAGAAGAGGAAGAGGAGGAAGAAGAGGAAGAGGAGGAAGAAGAGGAAGAGGAGGAAGAAGGAGAAGAGGAGGGAGAAGGAGAAGGGGAGGGAGAAGGAGAAGGGGAGGAAGAAGAGGAAGAGGAGGAAGAAGAGGAAGAGGAGGAAGAAGGAGAAGAGGAGGGAGGAGGAGAAGGGGAGGGAGAAGGAGAAGGGGAGGGAGAAGGGGAAGGGGAAGGGGAAGGGGAAGGGGAAGGGGAAGGAGAAGGAGAAGGAGAAGGAGAAGGAGAAGGAGAAGGAGAAGGAGAAGGAGAAGGAGAAGGAGAAGAAGGAGAAGAAGAAAACCTGGGCCGGGGGCGGAGGCTCACACCTGTAATCCCAGCACTTTGGGAAGCCGAGGTGGGCGAATCACGAGGTCAGGAGATCAAGACCATCCAGGCTAACATGGTGAAAACCCATCTCCACTAAAAAATAGAAAAAATTAGCCAGGCATGGTGGTGGGGACCTGTAGTCCCAGCTACTCGGGTGGCTGAGGCAGGAGAATGCCATGAACCCAGGAGGCGGAGCTTGCAGTGAGCCGAGATTGTGCCACTGCACTCCAGCCTGGGCTACAGAGTGAGACTCTATCTCAACAAAAAAAAAAAAAAAAAAAAAGAAAAAGAAAAGAAAACCTGTTTAACATAGGGGATATCAAGTTTTTAGTTTTGTAGCAGTGTATTTTTAATATATCTTTAGAAGGACATATAAATAATTCCCTTCTAATTATAGCCAACTTAATCACACACAAAATGCTTTTCATAAATTCTCCCTTCATGAACATCATCATGACTTATTCGGACCACTGAAGATGTGCTTTGACTCTCTGCCCTGTCTTATACTTCCTCTTCGTTAAATACCAATCATTTTACTTTAGAACATAAATTTACCAAAGATTCTTTCCCATACAAAATTATTCTTTTCTTAACCTTCCTTATTAAAAATATATCTTCATATCCATAACTTTCTTCATCTCTCTCTCAGTTATTGGTACTACTATCTTGTTTCTATTTCCTTCATAAGTCCATTTTTTCTTTTCTGTTTTTGAGATGGAGTCTCGCTCTGTCGCCCAGGCTGGAATGCAGTAACACAATCTCGGCTCACTGCAAGCTCTTCCTTCTGGGTTCAAGCGATTCTCCTGCCTCAGCTTCCCATGTAGCTAGGACTACAGGCACGAGCCATCACGCCCAGCTAATTTTTGTATTTTTAGTAAAGATGGGGTTTTGCCATGTTGGCCAGGCTGGTCTCAAACTCTTGACCTCAGGTCATCTGCCCACCTCAGCCTCCCAAAGTGCTGGGGTTACAGGCGAGAGCCACCGCGCCCAGCCAGTCCATATTTTTAAAAAACTTACATAACCTCCAAATTAAACAAAATTATTCTTTTATTTTCAATAAAGAACACATTTTTTGGTCAGGTGCGGTGGCTCACGCCTGTAATCCCAACACTTTGGGAGGCCAAGGCGGGCGGATCACGAGGTCAGGAGATCAAGACCATCCTGGCTAACACGATGAAACCCTGTCTCTACTAAAAATATAAAAAAATTAGCCAGGTGTGGTGGCGAGCGCCTGTAGCCCCAGCTACTCGGGAGGCTGAGGCAAGAGAATAGTGTGAACCAGGGAGACAGAGCTTGCAGTGAGCAGAGATGGCGCCACTGCACTCCAGCTTGGCAACACAGCAAGACTCCATCAAAAAAAAAAAAAAAAACCCACAGTTTTGACCGGGCACAGTGGCTCACGACTGTAATCCCAGCACTTTGGGAGGCCGAGGAGGGTGGATCACTTGAGGCCAGGAGTTCAAGACCAGCTTGGGCAACATAGTAAGTCCCTATCTCTACAAAAAAAAAAAAAAAAATTAGGTGGGTTGGCTGGGCGCGGTGGCTTATGCCTGTAATCTCAGCACTCTGGGAGGCCGAGGAAGGTGGATCACGGGGTCAGGAGATCGAGACCATCCTGGCTAACATGGTGAATGAAACTCTGTCTCTACAAAAAATACAAAAAAAAAAAAATTAGCCAGGCATGGTGGCGGGCACCTGTGGTCCCAGCTACTCAGGAGGCTGAGGCAGGAGAATGGTGTGAACCCAGGAGGTGGAGCTTACAGTGAGCCGAGATCGCGCGATCGTACTCCAGCCTGGGCAACAGAGCTAGACTCCGTCTCAAAAAAAAAAAAAAAAAATTAGGTGAGTGTGGTGGCACATGTCTATAGTCCCAGCTACTTGGGAGGCTGAGGCAGGAGGATCACTTGAGCCCAGGAGTTCAAGGCTGCAGTGAGCTATGATTGTGCCATTATACTCCAGTCTAGGGGACAGAGTAAGACCCTGTCTCTAAAACAAAACAAAACAAAACAAAAAAGCCTCTACCAAAAAGAGGGAGGCTCACCTGAGAGAAAACTCACCAGCGCAGAAAAGGTGAGCCATGGAAGCAGTGAGCTCAAAGGGCTCTAGTGTATACTGTACACCAATTCCAAGAATCACTGATTTTTTCCAGCGCTAATCTTTTTCAGGTCCCATTTCTGACACCATATATGTCAACCTAAATTAACAGAGAGACGCTCTCTAGAAGAAAAAGATATTTAGTCGGGAATAGAGCATTGCCATGGGTACATGTGTCATAGCAAACTACTGTATATTTGGGGAGGTAAAGGAAGACAAAGGTTTTCGTTTTGTTTTTTGAAACAAGGTCCCCCTCTGTTGCCCAGGCTGGAGTGTAGTGACACAATCATAGCTCAGGGAAGCCTTGGACTCCTGGACTCAAGCGATCTCGCCTCAACCTCCTGAGTAGCTGGGACTGCAGGTGCGCGCCACCACACATGGATAGACAAAGGTTGGTTCTTTTTGATGATCAAGTATCAACCGAGCTATGGAACAGACAAAGGTTTTTAAAGGACAAAATGAGGGTTATGCTTTTTAAAAATTTTATTTTTTATCTTTGAGACAGGGTCCCGTTGCGTCATCCAGGCTGGGGTACAGTGGTACAATCTTGGCTTATTGCAGCATCAACCTCCTGGGCTCAAGCAATCCTCCTGCCTCAGCCTCCTGAATAGCTGGGACCAGAGGCGGGTGTCACCACACCCAGCTAATTTTTTTTTTTTTTTTTTTAAAGAGGTGGGTCTGGCTTTGGTCTCGAACTCCTGGGCTGGAACTCCTGGGCTCCAGCGATCCTTCTATCTCTGCCTCCCAAAGTTCTGGGATTACAGGCATAAGCCACCGTGCCCAGCCTACATAATTAATTTTTTTTCAAAGACAAGATCTCACTATGTTGGCCAGACTGGTCTCTAACTCCTGGCCTCAAGCGATCCTCTTGCCTCGGGCCTCCCAAAATGTTGGGATTATAGGTGGGAGCCATTGCGCTGGGCAGGTAATTTTTTTTTTAATTTATCTTTGGCTACAAAGATCATTAACACAGGTGTCGGCAGTGTGAGGTTGTACAGGCAGTTGCTAAGCAGATGTCCTTGTAGAAGTATTTTTTGTATAAAGTTGCATTCCGGGCTGGGTGCAGTGGGTCATGCCTGTAATCCAAGCACTTTAGGAGGCTGAGGTGGGAAGATCACCTGAGGTCAGGAGTTCAAGACCAGCCTGGCTAACATAGTGAAACCCTGTCTCTACTAAAAATACAAAAATTAGCCGGGCATGGTGGTGCGCGCCTGTAATCTCAGCTACTAGGGAGGCTGAGGCAGAAGAATCGCTTGAACCTGGGAGGCAGAGGTTGCAGTGAGCCAAGATCATGCCATTATGCTCCAGCCTGGGCAACAAGAGTGAAACTCCGTCTCAAAAAAAAAAAAAAAAAGTTGCATTGCGATGGCCTTTGTGCAAGGTTGTTTTGTGATTTTTGTGATGGTTTTTGTTATTAGGCATACAAGCATTCATTGCATAGCCTTCCCTGACTATGTGTCAGGGTTTTTTGGGGTTTTTTGAGAGGCAGTTTCACTCTTGGTGTCAGGGTTGTTTTGTTTAACACTAGTGACTATGTTTTGATTCTGAAACGTAGAATCACAAGAAGCCGAGGTTGAGAGGGAGGCAGTTGGCAGAGGTCACAGGATCTTGAGGACCCTGTGGGGTGTGGGGCTTTGAGGGTAACTGAAGCCACTGAAGGGTTTTAAAGGATATGGTCACATTTGGATTTTTGGAAGATCCTTCTGGCTGCTTGGTGGCGGGGGATTGGATGTTGGCTGGGCAGCAATGGAGAGAGCTCAAATGGAAAGTTGTGGCAATATTTCAGATGAGATCACAGTGGCTTTTAAGAAGTAGGTGCCAGTGGGATGATAAGAAAACACAAATGTGTGTTTTGCTTTTTTTTACCTCTGAACTTTTTATTGACCTCCTGTTCCCCAAAGGGTACCCTGCTTCCACTGGCTTAATGTCTCAGAACTTTGGTGTCATTGGTCTCAGACACCATTTTGCCATCCACTATCTGGTGGGTAGTGGTCTTTTGGATGGTTTGCATGGAGTTGCGGCTGTCCAGGGCATCACCAAGATTGAAGTCCTCGCTCTCTTCGAGCAGGCGGCAGTAGGTGGCGATCTCAGCCTCCAGCTTGACCTTATGTTCAGCAGGGCCTCCTACTCCTGGGCCTAGTGCTATCTCTCTGCCTGGGTCTATGCCAGCTCTGACTCCAGGTGCAGCAGTATCCCGCTGAGCTGTTCCATCTGCAGGGCATAGCAGGCCTCCACCTCCCTCAGGCTGTTCTCCAAGCTGGCCTTCAGATTTCTCGTGGAGTCCAGATAGATCTCCAAGGACTGTACATTTCAGTTCTGTGAGAGTCATCTCAGCAGCTCCAACCTTGGTGGACTGCGTGGTGACTACTGTGGTGCTCTCCTCAGTCTACTGAGACCAGTACTTGTCCAGCTCCTCTCGGTTCTTCTGAGTCAGCTCGTCATATTGGGCCCGGATGTCTGTCATGATCTTGCCGAGGTCCTGAGATCTGGGGCATCCACCTCCACGGTCAACCCAGAGCTGGCAATCTGGGCTTGTAGGCCTTTTACTTCCTCTTTGTGGTTCTTCTTCATGAAGAGCAGCTCCTCCTTGAGAGCCTCGATCTCTGTCTCCAGCTGCAACCAAGTGACACTGATGTCATCAATGACCTTGTGGAGCCCATGGATGTTGCTCTCCACAGACTGGCACATAGCCAGCTCTGTTTCCTACTTGATTCTAAAGTCAGCAAGATGGGCACTGTCGACCTGCAGAACGATGCGAGCATTGTCCACGGTATTTGTGAAGATCTGAGCCTTCAGGTCCTCGATGGTTTTGAAGTAATGGCTCCAGTCTCTGACCTGGGTCCCTTCTTCTCCAGGTGTTCCCAGATTTTGCTCTCCAGCTTCTGGTTCTTGGTCTCCAGGCTCCTCATTCTGTCCAGGTAGGAGGCCAGAAGGTCGTTCAGGCTTTGCATGCTCTCCTTCTCATTCTGGATGCCTCCCATTCCTGCCAGATCCCTAGCCATCCCCACGGACAGGTCCCCGGACCCCATGCCACCCCGGAAGCTGGTGGAGCAGGATTTGGAGATCCGGGAACCAGAGCCCCTGGTGCCTGCATAGATGCTGACTGGGCTGCTGACCAGCAAGGTGCCATAGCTAGGCGTCTGGACAGAGCCCAGGGACCGGTAGGGTAGTTGGTGGAGAAGGTGGAGTGGTGAAGCTCATGCTGTCCAGGGGGGAGAGTGAGAGGACAGGACTCAGGCTTTGCTGACATTATTTCTTTTTTATTATTTTTTTGAGACAGTGCCTCACTCTGTCACCTAGGCTGGAGTGGCGCAACTGCGGCTCACTGCAACCTCTGCGTCCAGGGTTCTGTGATTCTCCTGCCTCAGCCTACCGAGTAGCTGGGACTACAGGCACCCACTACCATGCCCAGCTAATTTTTGTATTTTTAGTAGAGACGGGGTTTCATCATGTTGGCCAGGCTGGTCTCAAACCCCTGACCTCAAGTGATCTGCCCGCCTAGGCTTCCCAAAGTGCTGGGATTACAGGTGTGAGCCCCCACACCTGGCCCAAATGTGTTATTTAAGAGCTAAAATTAACTTGAGACAACAGAGCGAGACTCCATCTCAAAAAAATAAAAATAAATAAAATTAACTTGATTTGGTAATATGGGGCATGGAGGTGGACAAGGAGTTAAAGATGAGGTGTGGGTTAATTCTTGAGCAATTACAAGGATGGTGGTTATGTCTGCTGGGAAAGAGAAGCCGAGCAGACAGCGTGGGGTGGTAGGAAGGTGGTGGATGAGTTCAGTTTGAGTCATGCAGAACTTAGAATGCCTTTATTTATTTATTTATTTAGAGACAGAGTTTCGCTCTTGTTGTCCAGGCTGGACTGCAATGGCGCAATCTTGGCTCACCGCAACCTCTCCCTCCCGGGTTCAAGTGATTCTCCTGCCTCAGCCTCCAGAGTAGCTGGGATTACAGGCATGTGCCACCACACCTGGCTAATTTTGTATTTTTAGTAGAGATGGGGTTTCTCCATGTTGGTCAGTCTGGTCTCGAACTCCTGCCTCGGCCTCCCAAAGTGCTGGGATTACAGGCGTGAGCCACCACACCCAGCCTAGGATGCCTTTAAATCACACAGCTGAGCAGGTCTACAAGGAAGCTGGCCTAGAGCTCCAGAGAGCTGTCAGGCCTAGGATCATCGTTCTGGGCGCACTGACACAAGAATGGTAATGAAGACCAACGGCAGAGGGGTGAGTGGGTGAATCTGCCCAGGAAGGGAACACAGGGTGAGTGGGAGCAGAGCCTGAGGAATCCCACTAGCGAGGAGAAGGGAACCAGGAGGAGCAGGCTGCCGAGGAAACAGAATAGGAATATGGCAGAGAACTGAGAAACCAGGAGGGCCTCCCAGCTGAAAAGTCAACAGAAGCAACTTCTGTGAAAAGAGGGAGAGATCAAGAGCGCCTTGAAGAGGGAGCTGGACAAGGACTAACGTCTCAGTTCAAATGTCATTTTCTCGACCTGTTTTGGCATGACACAGGATTTCATTTCTAGAGGATGTCAGACCTCAAATAAACAGGCACAAATTGCAGTTCTCTGAGGTAACTGGAGTCCAGGACTCAACCGATACTTAGACAAAGGTGGCCTGCATGGATATGGAGGCGGAAGAGGCCTCCCAGGTATCTGGCTGGGGTAGTTACCACTGCAAGATGGAATAATACAAAAGAGGGCATGGGTGAAGATTGGAGATGCTGGCTGTATTAAATATGAGGTTTCAGGGCCGGGTGCAGTGGCTCACACCTGTAATACCAGCACTTTCAGAGGCTGAGGCAGTCGGATCACATGAGGTCAGGAGACGAGCCTGACCAACATGATGAAACACCATCTCTACTAAAAATACAAAATTAGCTGGGTATGGTGGTGGGCGCCTGTAATCCCAGCTACTCGGGAGACTGAGGCACGAAAATCACTTGAACCTGGGAGGCAGAGGTTGCAGTGAGCCAAGACTGCACCACTGCACTCCAGCCTGGGCAAAAAGAGCGGAACCCCAACTCAAAAAAGCAAAACAAAACAGGTTCCAGGCCAGGCTCGGTGGCTGACACCTGTAATCCCAGCACTTTAGGAGGCCAAGGTGGACCACCTGAGCCCAGGGGTTCAAGCCCAACCCAGGCAACATAGTGAGACCCTGTCTCTTTTTTTTTTTTTTGAGACGGAGTCTCGCTCTGTTGCCCGGGCTGGAGTGCAGTGGCCGGATCTCAGCTCACTGCAAGCTCCGCCTCCTGGGTTCACGCCATTCTCCTGCCTCAGCCTCCCGAGTAGCTGGGACTACAGGCGCCCGCCACCTCGCCCGGCTAGTTTTTTGTATTTTTTAGTAGAGACGGGGTTTCACCATGTTAGCCAGGATGGTCTCGATCTCCTGACCTCGTGATCCGCCCGTCTCAGCCTCCCAAAGTGCTGGGATTACAGGCTTGAGCCACCGCGCCCGGCGACCCCGTCTTACTAAAAACAACAACAACAACAAAAAAAACTAAGGTTTCTATGGGATTGGAATGAAGCTCAAGCAGCCAAACACTACAGTGGGCACCCACGATGCTGTGCAGGGAGAGCTCTGTATACTTTGCTCCTTGGATCCTAGCATCCTTAAGAGGCAGATAAAATTATCTCCACTTCATAGGAGACAGGTTCAGAAAATATTCACTAGATGCCCCACAGCTCACAGCAGAGTATGAACTTAAACACATCCAGGACCTGAAACTTGACCCTGCAGAGTCCCTTTACTACAAGCCCTCAGCACTGCTGCTGTTATGCACACGCAGCGGAAGCCGCATGTCTAAAACCTTGCTATATGGAGCACTGTCACTTCTCACCTCCCAGAGCCTCCCAACTGTAACAAGTGTTCTTTTTACAGAGGACAGGCACCATGAGGCCCAGCTGGTGGCGTCAGAGATTAGACACCAAATAGGACTCAGCAACAAGCAAGAACTTCCCTTCTAGAAAGGGTTAACAATCTCCTGGAGGTTCCCCAAGCCCATGCTGTGGCAAATGATGTTGAATGAAAACAAGAACCATAGCTTCCCAGTTACATTAAGTTATGAAATTTATTTATATTTGACCTTTAAAAGCCAGAACATAACAAATCTCACTTTCTGGAAAGTCATCTTACTAGAAATACAAGAAGTGCACTTAATACAAGGAAATAAGTTTCTTGGTGCCACCAGTGAGGTGGACATACACTCATATCAGTTCCCTCAAATGAAGGTTTCGTCAGATTTCCCTCCAGACTTCTGAGATGATCTGAATTCAGGAAGGTCTGAGAGAACTGTTTCCAGAAATTACAGCGAACAAGCTGACCTTAACTTTTGGGTCCTCCCGAGAAATACTAATGAAAGAACTGTTTTTTCCAGCGGGCCTGTCTTTGCTGGCTTCTCGGCATCTGCAGCTCTTCACCGGCAGGCACGGAGCCCCGCAGCAGCAGTGTACAAGCACAAGGTCACTTGCAGCCCCATTAGAGACATATGACATCAAAGAACCAACCTAAACCCATATGCCTTTTGGTCAGAGGTTCTGCTCCTACAGATTAGGCTGACAGCTCTTGGACTTATATTTATTAATATTTGTGAAATATGAACTCCAAGCTTCTTGAGCTGTTACTAAAGCAAGTTTCCAGCAACAGCTTTTATTAACAACTGTTCATCATGCGATGTGCTGTGCCTTATGAACAATGTCTCGTCACAACAGACCAGGGGGCAGTACTGGGTTTCCTACAGCTTCTCTCTGCATCTACAAAGCAGGTTTTCAAACACATTTTACATGTCGAAACCAGTGTCATAAGGAAAACATATGTGATAGAAAAACAATGCTCAGTTTAATCTAAGTTACCAAGCAGAAGGTAAAAGAACTAGTATCCGCTGAGTCCCCAAACTTCTTTCTTCTAATTCATCTGAGGATTCTTTTTTTGTGCTTCTAGAGTAAGAATTAGGCAGGCTCCCAAATAGAGAGGTAAACATGACCGCGTTGTTTGAAACTACTTCATTAATTTGTAAATCAGAACCAAAAAGCTCTGGCCCTCCCACTTCTCTTCGCTGACCCTCCTCCCCACTTATGGATAAACAGACTTTAACTTCCCTAACCCAGAAACACTTCCACCAAAAATATATGGTTATACCTTATCCTAAAAAGGCACCATGCAGGCATTTAAGACTGAACCAGTGAACTCTAAGGATATGTAGTATTAGGAAAATATCACTAATCAAAACATCCAGCATCAGATGGTGCAAAACCCCAAGAGGACTGGTGACATGTACCCCGGGATGGCAACCCCAGCTTCTGGCAACCCCACAGCCCAGCGGAAGCTTCAGCTCTGGTCAGGTGCACGGCTGCCAGAGTCTGCACACCTCGGGGACAAGGAAAGGAGACGCTTGCTTCATTGTGCTATTCATGACCCAGAAAAGGCCCTGGCTGGCTTGCAGGACTCGAGAGACAAACACTGGATGGGAGGAATGAGTGTGAAACAAGAGGTGGAGAAGCTAGATTCTCTTCCACAGGAGGCGGCAGAAGCTCCAGAAAGTAGCCGAGAACCAACACAAACTCAACCATGTGACAAACAAGGTTAACAGTAGGGGAAGACAGCTTTGGCAAGAGCCCAAAGGGAAGAGGAGGGCTGACCTGGGGACCCATTTCCCCTGTCAGAAGTGACCCTGTCCCAATGCCATGGCTCATTTTCAGGTCTGTTGAACAGGTAAGGTACAGGAGTCATAGGTTTCACGTTTAATATGTAATGGAAGCTCTGGAACATGAGACAGACAGCAAGCACAGACTCTGCTCACTGGTCGATGATGGAGCGCTGCAACACCTGATTCATCATGTCCTCTTCATCAACATCATAATCCTAAGGGCAAAAACAGACATGCAGCCTCAGCAACTGTTCCCAGATGCAAAGACTGGCTTTCAGTAGAAGCAGGACAGCCTAGCAACTGGATCTGGAGCAGGCTGCCAGGAACTGGATCCCTGATTCAACTGTCTGTGATGCTAGCTATGTAACTTTGGGAAAATTAATCTGTCTCTGCTGCCTTATTCTTTTTTTTTTTTTTGATGGAGTCTCACTTGTTGCCAGGCTGGAGTACGGTGGCACAATGTCAGCTCACTGCAACCTCTGCCTCCCAGGTTCAAGCGATTCTCCTGCCTCAGCCTCCCAAGTAGCTGGGACTACAGGCGTGTGCCACCATGCCCAGCTAACTTTTGTATTTTTAGTAGAGATAGGGTTTCACCATGTTGGCCAGGATGGTCTCAATCTCTTGATCTCGTGATCTACCCGCCTCGGCCTCCCAAAGTGCTGAGATTACAGGTGTGAGCCACTGCACCTGGCCAGTCTGCTGCCTTATTCTTAAATGAAGATAAGGATGCCTCCTTTAAATGGAGATTGAGAGACCCAGACAGCACATGAATGGAGCCTGGCACAGACCAAGTGCTCAGAACGTTTATAAGTTTGTTGGAACAGAACACGCAGATGCACTGAGCTGAAGAGTTGTTTCTGAGAGGTGGAATCAGTGCCCAGTACAGAATCAGTTTTTTAGAGCCATACAGTACAGCAGAAACTATAGTGCAACCAGCCCTCTTTAATGAGGCATTTTTAGGAATTACATTCATCTGTGTCACATTAACAAAAAGGGAGTTATTCTGAAGTCTGAGTTTCAGACACTGTCAGACTGAGAATAAATATTCTTTATGACAATTTAGGAAAGAGCTTTCTTTCTTAGATACTGAAATTCAGCCATTAAGACCGAACACCACTCTAAAATCCTAACCTGACATCTATATACGTAGGAGGTTTACCTGATATAGTTGGCCAAATTTACCTATTACTATAATGCCAAGACAACAGTGTGCCCCTTTGAAACCACCCAGCTCTAGGGAAAGAATATAAACCTGACAGCCGTATTTGGCTAGTGGATATATGCTATTTGACCTGAAGTACTTTTGAAGATAATTAAAACCTGTGAAACTTCCTGTGAAATTTTCCTGTCCTGCTTTGGGCATGGGGTGGGGGAATGGAGAAGCTAGGCAATGCTGCGCCTGCATTTCCACAGGAAAACAAGGGGTGGAGGTGATGGCAGCATAGAGTCAGACACAACCCGGCTTGGAAATCCTCAGGAGGATCATTTCAATTATGGTCCCCATGGACATATGAGCTTGAGCCTCCCAAGTCCAAATTTTTTTTTTTTTTTTTTTTTGAGACAGGGTCTCATTCTGTTGCCCAGACTGCAGTACAGTGGCATGATCTCAGCTCACTGCAACCTCTGCCTCCTGGGCTCAAGAGATCCTCCTGTCCCAGCTCCCTCAAAGTAGCTGGGACTACAGGCAGGAACCACCAACAACTGGTTAATTTTTATATTTTTTTGCAGAGACAAGGTTTTACCATGTTGCCCAGGCTGGTCTCAAACTCCTGAGCTCAAGCGATCCACCTGCCTCAGCCTCCCAAAATGCTAGGATTATAGGTATGAACCACCACACCTGGCCCCAAA